>NW_005371640.1:1207747-1210473 GCF_000412655.1 Myotis brandtii
CGAGTGCACAAATTTTTGTGCACCGGGCCTCTAGTATATATATAAAAGTCTAAGCAACCGGCCACCAGCCGACTGTTCGACCATCCAACCGGTAGCTATGATGCACACTGACCATCAGGGGGCAGACACTCAATGCAGGAGCTTCTGAGCTATGGTGACTTGGCAGCTGCGGTTCTCCTCTCTCAGAGAGGAGAGAGCCCGATTCTGGGGTGCGTCACCTGAGAACCACCCTCTCACAATCTGGAACCCCCTCAGGGGATGTCAAAGAGCCAGTTTTGGCCCAATCCCCACAGGCCAGGGCAAGGGACTCCACTGGTGCAAGAGTCCGTGCCACCAGGCCTCTGGTAAAATATATATATATTTCAGAGAGGGAGAGAGATAGAAACATCAATGATTAATGATAAGAGAGAATCATTGATTGACTGCCTCCTGCACAGCCCACACTGGGGATTGGCCCACAACCCAGGCATATGCCCCCGACTGGAATCGAACCCAGGACTCTTCAGTCCGCAGGCTGATGCTCTATCCACAGAACCAAACCAGCTAGGACCATACTTTTAAGTTTGTTGGTGTAGAGCAGTTTTCACCAAGGGTTTTTACTTATCATAAGTGCCTGAACCCTAGGTAAGCGTGTAAACCATCTGATGAAGCTGCTTTTGGGGGTGGCTTCAGTCTGATGTCTTCCAAATCATGCTTCTCCTTTCTGTTTTTTTGTTAATCCTCACCTGAGGATTTTTTTCCCCAGTGATTTTTGGAGAGTGGAAGGGAGGGGAAGAGACACAGAGAGAGAAATATCGATATGAGAGAGACAACATCGATTGATCACCTCCTGCATGCACCCCGACTGGGGCTGGGGATCAAACTTGCAGCCCAAGTATGTGCCCTTGACTGGGAATTGAACCCATAATCCTTTGGTCCACAGGTGGATGCTCTAACCACTGAGAAACTAGGGCTCTCCTTTCTATTTTTAAGAAATTGCTTTCCCTCTAGGTCTCCTAACAGACTTCCAGGAAGATAGCAGCATTAAAACAGGTCCCAAATTCTTTCCACAAATCAACAGAAGTGACCACAGGAAAATGAGCAACACATGTACAATGTGGGCCTCAGAAGCCTCAATTTCTGTGAATCATGACGTTGATTAGGCCATACTGAAGCAAATCACCAATCAAAAGTTTTGTGACCTTCTGACAAACCAAGAAAATCCTGGCAGAAAACCTCTAATACCATCTAGCTTAAAAAAGCAAGGACTGTGCCTATGAGATTTTTGTTCTTAATCTCATCACCTTTTTCTCCCAGCCCCCCAGCGCCCCTCCCCTCTGACAGCTGTCTGTCTGTTTTCTGTATCTATGATTCTGTTTCTATTTTATTTTGTTTATTAGATTCTACATATAAGTGAAATCATATGGTACTTGTCTTTTTCTGACTGGCTTATTTCACTTAGTATAGTACTCTTTAAAATGCCATTTTCATCAAAGATTTTATATATTACTAGAGGCCTGGTGCATGAAATTCGTGTACTGAGAGGAGGTGGGGTCCCTCAGCCCGGCCTATGCTCTCGCAGTCCAGGAGCCCTCGGGGGCTGTCCAACTGATGGCTTAGGCCCGCTCCCCATTGGAAGTGGGCCTAAGCCCATAGTCAGACATCCTTAGTGCTGCCGCGGAGGCAGGAGAGGCTCCAACCACCATTGCTGCGCTCACCAGCCGTGAGCCCGGCTTCTGGCTGAGTGGTGCTCCCCCTGTGGGAGCACAATGACCACCGGGGGGAAGCTCCTGCGTTGAGCGTCTGCCCCCTGGTGGTCAGTGTGTCATAGCAACACATTGTATATTAGCCTTTTATTATATAGTATATCTATATAATAGATAATAGATAAATATATATATTTATATATATATGTATAAAAGGCTAAGTGACCGACTGTCTGTCCGACTGTCCGACCAACCAATTGGCTGGTACATATGACGCACACTGGCAATCCTATATAATAAAAGGCTAATATGCAAATTTCCCCCTCAACTGGGAGTTCGACTGGGAGTTCAACCAGGAGTTCAACTGGGAGTTTGACCAGGGGGCAGGGCCAGTTGGCCAACTGCCCGCGGCCCCTCCCCCCGGCAGGCCTCAACCCCAACTGCCCCATCAGGGGCAGGGCCGGCAGGCCAACCTCCTGCAGCCCCTCTGTGGGCCGGCCTGGACCCCACCCGTGCACGAATTCATGTCCCGGGCCTCTAGAATATATATGTAAGGACTGGAAGTAGGGGCAAATCAGTGAAAATGATTGGGATGTGAACCTCTCATAAGTTGAGAGAAGCCTGAGTAACTACCATTTTATGTAAGCCTTCAAGTCTATTTTTTAAAGAAAATAATGCCAAATTAGAAATATCAAAATTGCCAGAGTTTTAAAAATCCCATTTATTAAATTAAGCTGTATGATGAGCATTTTCCACCACGTTAATCTGGCTCTGTGGCTGGAGTAGTCAATTCATTTGAGGGTAATGTCAAAATCCTAAATTTGAGCCCTTTTGTGAATGTGAGACACAGGCCAGATGGCTCTCCTGACACCTCCTAAACCCCACCCCTGAGCGAGGCCCTGACTAGAATGACTCCATTTGCTCCTATTTTGCCACTTCAGATCAACAGAAGTTGGCGCAGGCTGATCACTCTCAGAGGGCAAGTCAGTGTCTCTGATTGTGGTTTTTCAATCAACATGGTGGTCCCCCCCCCCCCCCCAC
>NW_005371640.1:1210485-1215971 GCF_000412655.1 Myotis brandtii
TGAATGAGCCAGCAGGGCCTGTTTTAATGTTGTGTATCTAATCCCCCCACCACCACACCCCCACACAACTGGTGAGAATATATGTATCAACCACGTACCTGAAGTAGAGGCCAAAGAGCACATGAGAAAAGCCTTTTTAAAAAAAAAAATATTTTATCATTTACTATTTGTTCTTTCAACCTCATTTTTTTTTAATCCTCACCTGAGGGTAATTTTCCATTAATTTTTTTTTTTTTAGAGAGAATGGAAGATAGAGGGAAAGACAGAAATATCAATGTGAAAGAAACATCAATTGGTTGCCTCCTACACTCGCCCTGGAGCCTGTAACTGAGGTATGTGCCCTTGACCAAAATCGAACCCAGGACCCTTCAGTCGGCAGGCCAGGCTGATGTTCCATCCACTGAGCCAAACCGGCTAGGGCAGAAAAGCCATCTTGAGGTGAACTCCTGCTGGGGTTGCCCAGGACCCTGGCTCCCTCCCCACTACCTCATCCTGCTGATCACAGCCCCAGTATATAAACTTACACCTTCCAGCAGCCCAGTGTGAGCTCAGGGAGGGGGCGACAAGCAGTAAACAGTGAAAGCCTAAAAGCACTGCCCCACTCTTCCTGGAGGGGAAGGGAATGGCAGGTCAGGATGTACCCTTCTTGATTCCATGGTGAATAAATGGATACACTGTGAATTGATTGTAGATAAATAAAACCCCAAACCAAAACAGAGCCTGGAAAAACAACTTGCAAAATAATAGAAAAAAACTACCTCAGGTAAGGCATGGAGGAAGGACAAAGTTCAAAGTGATTTTTGAAAGAGGAAATACAGTTATAAACAAAAACATACTAGAAAGCAAAATAAAAACTACAGTAGACTTAATAAAGCCTTGAGTCTTTTCCAGGAGAAAAGAAAATGTATTAAAAATCAGACAAACATTTTGCAAGAGTAATTAAGGAATTCTGTTCCTTAAATGCTTGAAAGAAATTTACCTGCTAAACCGTCTGAGCCAGGCCTCCGACAACATCCAGTTTTTCCTGCTGCTACTGATTTACTGCTGTTTTCTATGCCACTGGCATATTTTAGGGTTTATTTCCCTGTAAAACCATCCATGCCATTCATTAAAATTCTCATTTTTATGGCAGACTTTGTCTTTATTATGATCGCAAACACCCAGCATAATATAGCAATGAAATAACAAATCATATTTCCTACCTTGGTTTTCTGAGGAACGCTGATAGGCCAAATGTTATGAGGTGCGTTTAAAATTAAAAAGGTGTCCTTTACTCAAATCAGTTTGGGAAGTGCTGAATGAAACAAAGTTAAATAGCTTTTATTCTTTTAAAAAAATAATACTGGTCAATATTTACTGCACCAGGGCTCTTGAAGAGGGGCTGTTGTACACGGCGTGTTGCAAACTTATTTGATCATCTCCCGGAGGAATGTGTTTTCAAAAATGCAATTTTGAATCGCTGTAGCAAACCTCGTCTGGTTAAAATGAAAACCAAGACAAGAATGCCCCTGCCACTTTTATTACTTGGACTGTTCTAGAAGTGTTTACCCCATGCAGTCAGAAACTATATTAAATTTTGAAAAGGAACACATATTATTCTAACTTATCATTGATATGACTGCTTACTAGGAAAAACTCAGGGATCAAATGAATATCTCTGAAATGAATAGATTTCAGGAAATTGCCAATTTAAAATTATTCTATGAAAGTATTCTGACCCTATGTAGCAAAAATGCCCATATAGGTAACAAATTGAATAAGAGCTCCCATTCGCATTATTTTTTCCTGTGTGTATGTGTTACTTAGGAATACATTTATCATAGATTATACAGGACTTTAATAAATGAAAAGCCCCTAAAGGATATAAAAATTGTTTTTTAAATGAGACAAAGTATCATGTTCCTAGAAAGCACTGCAATTCTATAATTCTCACTATTATATCAATTTAAGACAGTCCCAACCAAATTCCCAATTTATTCTTGGGGGAAACCAATTAACTGCAAAGTTCATGTGGTACAAATAAATGTCAGAATCATCCAAAAATTGTGAAAAATAGCCCAGCGGGTGTGGCTCAGTGGTTGAGCATCGACCCATGAACCAGGTCATGGTTGGATTCTCAGGCAGGGCACATGCCCAGGTTGTGGGCTTGATCCCAGTAGGGGGCATACAGAAGGCAGCTTCTCTTGTCACTGATGTTTCTATCTCTCCCTCTCCCTTCCTCTCTGAAATCAATAAAACGTATTTTTACAAAAATTGTGAAAAACCCAAAACTCAAGAGATAAATACTAGCTAACAACTGGCTAATCTTTTGGGAAAGAAAAAAAATTAAATCCCTAAACCCATATATCAAAATCATTGCAGAAGAGAAAAGGAGTATTTTTTTTTTAGTAAAACCATTAAAATTAGAGAAATATAGGATAAGATTTATAAAATCTTGGGGTGGAGCAACGCTACTAAACATTATCCTAGGGCCAGAAGGCAAAAAGGAAACCATTTATCCATTTTTTATTATTTTTTATTTTTTTTAGTCATTTTAATGCTTTTTTCCCTGTGCATAAGAGAAATAACTGATAGAGTCAAAAGATACAGTATCCTTTACACATCGCAGTTAAAAGTAATGCAAACATCACATGACATTTTCAGTGAAAGTTACATTTCCAATTACAAATCAAAATGTGTATTATTAGGGTCTCTTTACGAGAGAAGCTGAGAAGGAAATCTTAGGTCAAAAGCACTTTCCTGGCATTACTACACTGATCCTTCAGGCCGCACAAAGATTAAGGTCATATACAGTCAATCAGCAAATGTTGACACAATTTCACACAGTAAGTTTTCTGTACAATTAAATGTATACTTAGAAATACCAGGATAAACATTTCTACTATATTTTAACTGAACTTGCCTAGCCAACATTTTCACTGAGAAGTTGATCAAAGATGCTGTAAGATTCTACAAAATTGTTACATACCTAGCTCCAGAAATACTTATATTCTTTCTCACTGTGATTACACATATTATGCTCAGAAACTCTGTTGTAACATTTCTAGATGTACAGTTCCAATTGTGCTTACTGTACTGTATACAAATATAGCAAAAAAATCAAATGATATAAACCTTACAGCATTTTGCTAGCAAAAATACATGCCAAAGTCACAATAAGCAATATTGTACCACAAATTAGAGAGCTTCAGATAATTTGCTTCTTGTTTTAATATTTCCCATTCTACATTAAATTACTATCATAGGCTAATGTTTAAAATGCAAACAAATTGGACATCTGAAGAACAAAACTTGTTCACCCAACTGTGAAGTTTGATACCTGTTTCCAAAAATCACAATAAATGCAGAATAAAGAGAAGTGTCTGCATGCAACACTTTTGAGAAAAACAGTAAAACAGTATTGATTCCCACCATTCAAAACAGACAAGGAAGGAAATGGAAGGAGAGAGGGAAGGAGGGAGGGGGGAGGGAGCAGAGAGGAAAGGAAGGAAGGAAGGAGGCAGGTATGGACTCCACCTTAAAATCTATCATTAGATTTATAACTAGACAGATTGAAAAGAATCAAAATGAAAGTAAAGCATGATTTGTGTGTGTTTAAAGATTTAAGAGCCATTATCAAAAATAAGATACATTTTTCCAAGGTACAGAAATGTAATTAGGATGGCTGGGAGCCCAGCAGCCGCTCAATGGCTGCATTGATGTCGCCTCCTGTTGCTATTAGAGCCTGCAAGTTAGCTTCGCGGTTTAAGAAGCCCATTGCGTTGAGCTGTTCCAGTTGTTGCTGAAATCTGACTTCTGGAATTGGCAGCTGAGGAGGATTTCCTCCAGCCAGAGCCTGCACCATTTGCTGAATGAACTGCTGGCTGGGTCCAGATTCTGATGTTGGGCTCGTGGTTTCACTGGATGCAGAGCTAGGCACGGTGGGCCCAGGGGTGCTGCCAGAACCAGTGGAGCCAGGAGGACCCGCAGGGCCAGTGGGTCCTATGGGCCCAATAGGCCCAATGGGGGTAAACGGCACAATGGGACCGATGGGACCTATGGGTGTGACTGGGCCTACAGGGCCTATAGCGGTTCCCAGCACCCCCACCCCCACACCTGGAGTGAAGCTTGGAATGAGGCCAGGCGCTTCAGAGGCTAATGTCTGTAGCCCCTGCTGGATCTGCATTAGCGCCTGCATTGCTCTCGGGTTTGTCATGGCTGACAGCGTGTCTGGACTCTGCATCTGCTGCAGGAAAGAAGGGACCTGCGGACGAACCTGCTCCTGTAGCTGAGGATTTCCCGAGAACACGGGGTTATTCAGCATCATCTGTGCAGCCAAATCCGGATTCTGGGTCAGCGACTGCATCATGCTTCTCATGTAGGGCGCAGACAGCATATTCTGGATCAGCTGGGGGTTTTCAGTGATCTGTTGCAGCAGGCTCTGCATTCCCGGGGTGCTGAAGACGCTGGCGACATAATTGGCCGCGGCCATAGTGTTCCCGGGATTATTGGAGCTACCGCTGGACCCGCTGCCGCTGCTCGAGGTGGTGCCGGTGGTTGCCGAACTGTGAGTAGCCGACGGTGGTGCCCACGGATTGGGCAGCGGATCTCGATTTTCGGTGCGGGAAGGCTGCGAACCTTCGCCGGTGGAGGAACTGCTCCCCACGGAGGCAAACGGATTACCCCCAAACTGCTCTTGTGCAGCATTCAGCATCGGCTCTTGAATGTCAGTGTACATGCGCCGTAGGGCATTATAGCCCCCTGGGATGCTTTCGAGATTGCTGAGGGCCAGGTCTTGATTTCTCATCATCTCCTGCATCATGGCTGGATTCCTGGCGATTTCGAGGGTCTGCCTCATTATATCTGGGTTGTTGAGCAGGTGACTGATTTCTGGGTTTCTCTGAATCAATTGTTGCATCTGTGGATTGGCCATGATGAGCTGCCTCATCAGATCGGGATTCGAAAGCATGCTCTGAACAAAGGGATTTTCCATGATTTGGAGCATCATCTCAGGGCTGGACAGGAGCTGCTGCTGCATCTGGTTCTGCAGCTCGGTGAAGCTGGTCGAGGTCAAGCCCAGGCTGCTAAGGCTCGCAAGTCCTCCCAGGCTCCCCAACCCAAACGGGTTGCTATTTGTGGAGATAGGTGTGGAGTTACTCCTGGGAGTCGACGCGGTGGTGGTAGTAGTAGTCGTTCCCGCGGTCGTACTGGGCTGTGTGGTCTGGCCCTGAGGTCGGTTCTGGCTTTTGATGACAAGGTGAACGGTCAGTCCATCATGGATGCCGTGCTGGCTCAAGGTATCTTGATCTTTTAGGATTTTTCCGGCGAAGATCAGCACCAGCTGATCCGTTTGGGATTTGAAGCGTTTCGAGATCGCTTCCTTGAACTGCTGCACCGAGCTATTCTCGGGCACCGCGAACTCCTCTTTCTCTTTGGGGGTCTTCACGGTGACTTTGATGATTTTGGGCTCGGCCGGGGGAGAGGCAGAGCCTTGGGCCACAGCAGGG
>NW_005371640.1:1216361-1273355 GCF_000412655.1 Myotis brandtii
GCGGCGCCAGGCCCAGAATGATAGCTGCGACTCGATCAAAATGAAAAACTTCTGGAACGAAAAAACCCAGGGCGAGGGAGAGCAGCAGAGAGGGAAATAAACAAAGAGAGGAGAGAAAAGCCAGAGAAGGAGGGAGGGAGGGAGGAGAGGGAGCCTGCTTCTATAGAGGACATTAAAAGACCAATGGGGGGAGGGACTTCACACACACACACACACACACACACACACACACACACACACACACGTATTTGAAGTCTACAGGCAGTGAAAGGATGAAAGAAAGCCTGAATCTAACTGACCCCATATAAAAGACAAAAGAATACAAAATAAAGAACTCTGACAAAGCAAACAGGAACAGATTCACATCCCCAATCGGGGAATGGGAGAAGATTGAGCAGAAGCTCATATTGTACAAAAGAAGTGCAAATGGCCAATGGGCATATGAAAGGATGATTAAGCCTGGCAGCAACCAAAAAACCCCAAATGAAAACACTGAGCTTCTACCTCTGCCTTATCACACTGGCAAACATGAAAAATGATAGACCTTCTAGAGAGCTGAGAAAATGCACTCTCATGCCAATTGAAGTGTAAGTTATTGTCATCATAAGGCAATTTGAAAATATATATCAACATTTTAAATAGTTCCACCTTTCTTTGTAAATGCCTCATTTAGAGGCCTCCCCTATGAAAATCACTGATAAGGATGCAAAAGCATACGTATAAAATGTATATGCACTACAGCATTTAAAAATTATTTTAAAAGGTAAAATCAGGATCTGTTTAAACAGAAATGATCAACTATGTTATGATATTGCCATACAATAAAATAATGTGCACTATGTTTTTAAAAAATGGATGGTTAATTTATATGACCTAAAGTATTTTTAAAGGTATAGATGAAATAAACAGTAGTTGTAGGGAAATCACACAGTATTTTCACTTTTAGCTATATTTATATATTTATGTAGAGTAGAAATTGAGTAAGCCTGTATGTTTCAATACCAAAAAATACAACAAACATGTTTTTATTCTGAATTTATTTTTAAATAGTTTATATATGTGAACTATCTTTAAGTGTATGTGTAAAAATAAATCTGGAGTGCTGTACATTAGTATGTTAATAGTGGTTATTACTTAGTGCTGAAATTAGGAAAGACTATCCTTTGTCTATTGATATTTACATTTTTTATGGCTTTTATAAGTATCCACTGCATTTATAATATTTTAAAAAATCAGAAGACATTTTGAGGGAGATGATAGATAGATATTGACAGGCACACAATAGTAAAGTCAGACATTAACATATTTACCTAATTTAGTTACAGATACGTAGGGGAAATAAATAAAGATGTACCACTTGAATAATAAGAACAAAGAATTTTATGTTGGTGTGTAAATTTCTAACTCTAGTTTATACTATACAGAAAATACTCTTCCCACCAGTGTCCAACCAGCATTTAACACCATTTGAATGTCATTTGGCCACAAATACCTTAATAAATCTTAAGAAAAAAATATGAGTGTGTGATATCTATCAATAGGGGAGTGGATTAAAATAGTATGATTAATATGATTAATAGAATACAAAAGATACAACGAATGAATTAGATTTAAACATATTAATATGTATAAATCTCAAAACCTAATTAATTATCACAACACTCTATGGCGTTTATAGATGCATTCATATGTATGTGAAGCTATCAGCAATATATTCAAGTGATTCATACTAAACTTGTACCCATGAGGAAGAGGAAATGGAATAGGTCACAGGATAATGAGTAAAAAGAGATTGAATTCAATCTGTAAAAATGTATTTCATCTTTAAAATAGAAGCAAATATGGCAAAATAGCAATAGTTAATTCTAGATGGCAGGGACATGAGTATTATAATAAATACCCATGTCCCTGCTACCTAGAATGTTGTATTTAGAAGGATTTTTAATTTTCTCAAAAAATAAAATAAACTAAGAAAATATCACACCATCTTATTTGATCTTAATAGAACAAACCTAGATATTAATAATGAAAGTGTAAACGAAAACCTCAACCACTTGAAAATTAACACAGAGTTAGACACTTTAGGGACAAAGTGCAAATCAAAATTTTTCTTAGAGTGAATTTAGCAACATAATGATAATGCGAACACATATATCAATAATTATGATGGCATTTCCTTATGTATGGTCTGAAGATCTTGTTTAAAAAAATACACAAATCTAGGCACCACTACAAACCTACCCAAATAGGTGATGCTCAGGGATTTGCATTCTTATCAAATCCCAGTTTAATGATATTTTATTTCCCAGGTACTATACAGTGTAGTGACCCCCTCTTCCTGGTCTCCCAAAACCATGTTGTTTTTTTCTACTGTAAACTCTTTCCACAGAGCGGAAATTAGACTAAATAGCAATCGTCCTGGAGTCCCTCCAGAGAAAGGTAGTTTCTGAGGAACTAAAAGACTTGACAAAGAGCATCTCCTCACGAGGGGCCCCAGTTTGTGTTCAATAAGCAATGTTAGAGATTTAGCGTAATTTGGTCTTCGTTGTTTTCCTCCCCCAAGATTTATTGAGATAATTGCCATATATAACATTGTATAAGTTTAAGGTGTACTACTCATTGATTTGATATACTTATATATTGAAAAATGATTACCACCGCCCTAGCTGGTTTGGCTCAGTGGATGGAGCGTTGGCCTGTGGACTGAAGGGTCCTGGGTTTGATTCTGGTCAAGGGCGCATGCCCAGGTTGCAGGCCCAATCACCAGTAGGGGGCGTGCAGGAAGCAGCCGATCAATGATTCTCTCTCATTATTGATGTTTCTATCTCTCTCTCCCTCTCCCTTCCTCTCTGAAATAAATAAAAATATATTTTTAAAAAAGAAAAATGGTTACCACCAATAGTGTGTTAGCTAACACCTCTATCACATCACATAATGACCATTTATTTTTATGTGGTGAGAACATTGCAATATACTTTCTCAGCAACTTTCAAGTATATAGTACAATATTATCCTATATAATAAAAGCCTAATATGCAAATCGACCAAACAGCGGAACCACCAGAGGAACGACCAGTTGCTATGATGGACACTGACCACCATGGGACAGATGCTCAATGCAGGAGCTGCCCCCAGCCTGCAGAGGGAGGCGACCTGTGGGGGGGGGTGGCGAGTGGGTGGCTTGAGGCCGGCCAAGGTGGGTGCCAGTGGGGGCCCTTTGATCACCCCGCCGGTTGCCTCACAGATTGGCCCTGATCACCAGCCAGGCCTAGGGACCCTACCCATGCACGAATTTCGTGCGTCAGGCCCCTAGTTACCTATAATCACCATGTTGTATGTTAGATTCCCGGAACTTATTCATCTTGTAACTGGAAGGTTGTACCCTTTGACCAACATCTCCTTCTTTCCCATCACCACACAGCCCCTGGAAACCACCATGACAATCTCTGTTTCTGAGTGCCACCAAAAGCAAATTTCCTTGAGTTTTTATCCTTAATTTTATAAATGATGTGATATTTTACATTTTATTCCAAAATATATCCATTTTAATGTATTAAATTACAACTAAGTAAAATTAGCATTTCAGTGGTTGAATGAACATGCTTTTGTAAGTGAGAAGCACATCAATTAGCTTAATCTTTATCTTAAAATTTAAGAAAAGAGCAACAAAAAAAAGAGCAACAAGATAAATACATAAAAACTGGGATTGCACCCTACCCGGTTTGGCTCGGTGGATAGAGCATCGCCCTGTGGACTGAAGGGTCCCAGGTTCGATTCCGGTCAAGGGCACATGCCCGGGTTGCAGGATTGATCCCCAGTGGGGGTCGTGCAGGAGGCAGCCAATCAATGATTCTCATCATTGATGTTTTTATCTCTCTCTCCCTCCTTCTTCCTCTCTGAAATCAATAAAAAATATATTTTAAAAAACTGGGATTGCATGAGTAGATTTAATAACAGATTAAAGGAATTTTTAAAAATTAAATTTATTGGGGTGGCATTGGTTAATAAAATTATATAGGTCTCAACTATACAATTGTATACATTGCATTGTGTGTTTACCACCCAAAGTCACATCTCCTTTTGTCACCATATATTTGACCCCCTTTACCCTTTTCTACCTCCCCACCCCTCTTTCCGTCTGGTAACCACCATACTGTTGTCTGTGTCTGTGAGTTCTTGTTTGTTTATCTTGTTTGTTCATTTGTTGCTTTCAGTTTTACATCCCACATGTGAGTGAAATCATATGGTTCTTGACTTTCTCTGTCTGACTTATTTCCCTTTGCATGATATTCTCCACATCCATTCATGTTATCTCAAAAGGAAGCATTTAATCTTTCTTATGACCGAGTACTATTCCATTGGAGATACTTTGTAAAAATCTTCGCTAATACAAAGAAGATGGATGATTGTACAACTTTTCTAGAAAGATATACATGACCGTAATATATTCAAGAAGTGGAAAACCTTACAGATCATGTAAGACATTATAAGAAAAAGAATAAAAAATTAGCCCTAGGTGGTTTGACTCAGTGGATAGAACGGTGGCCTGCGGACCAAAGGGTACCAGGTTCTATTCTAGTCAAGGGCACATACTTTGGTTGTAAGCTCTCCCTGGCCTGGGCACTGCTCAGGGTGCATGCAGGAGGAAACCAATCGATGTATTTCTCTCTGTCTCTCCCTTTCTCTTCCACTCGGTCTCTAAAACTCAATGGAAAAATATCCTTGAGTGAGGGTTTTTTTTAAAAAAGAATAAAAATTAAATAATTCGATATTTTAAAAATCAGCTTTCTTAGTAAAGGTTGTGGCTGAGCTTATGCATTTACTTCCTCCCTTTACCAAATCCACTGAATTGATTTAAATGACGTGATAAAAATAATGAATACTTAACAGTATTGGAAAAGTGGAAGAAGCCTAATCCATGAATCTTCATGTTAAATACCAAAATAAATTCTAGATGAATCATAAAATCATAAAATTTGCAGAAAAATATTAGAGCAAATATTTCTATAACCTAGGCATGGTGATAACCTTTCTAAAACAACAAAGAAAAACCAAGATTGATGTATTTCATTAAATAAGGATTTAAAAACTTCTGTATGTGAAAAATACAATAAAAATTAAAAGGTTAAAGTCAAACTAAAAAGTTTTTGCAACATTTATAACACATGAGATCTTAGCATCCTTGACGTAACATACTTCTTACAAATCAAATTTTTAATATGAGCACCCAAAGGGAAAATAGATAAAGGACATTAATTAATATGTTAATGTTACAAAAGGAGGAAAACGTTCCAAAAGAAAAGAGGAATGGGCCTGGCAGCATGGCTCAGTGGTTGAGCATCAACCTATGAACAGGAGGTCACGGTTTGATTCTTGGTCAGAGCACATGCCCAGGTTAAGTGCTCAATCCCCAGTGTGGGGCATGCAGGAGGCAGCCGATGAATGTTTCTCTCTCATCATTGATGTTTCTATCTCTCTCTCCTTCTCCCTTCTTCTCTGAAATCAATAAAAATAAATTTAGAAAAAAGGAAAGGAAGGAAAAGAGGGATGGAAGGAAGAAAACGAAGAAAGGGAGGGAGGGACGGAGGAAAGAAGGAAGGAAAAAAAGAAAATATTTTATCTTCTTTAAATAAAAAAGTACAATTTAAAATAATGAAATATTTTTGTCTATAAAATTAAAGAGACTGTTATAATATCCAGTCTTGATGTAGTCAATCTAGACTGCTTAGGTACAAATTCTGCCTCTACTACTTCCACTTATCAGCTGCATGATGTGGGGCAAGTAACTTAACCTTTCTGTACCTCAGTATTCTTTATCTGTGATGTAAAGGGCTGTTTGGGGATCAAATAAATTAACATATTTCAAACATTTAAAACAGTGCCCCATAGTAAGCATTCTCTGAGTGATATTATTGTTAACATTATTAGAAGAAACAAGTTCTTCATACTGTACTGGAAAATAGGTTACTTATTAGGTACAACTTATATGAAGGACAATTTGCTAATAAACACCAAAAGCTTAATAAAACATGCAGACAATTTTACGGAGCAATTTTTAAGGTATTTATCCTGAGGAAGCAATTCTAGGTTGTTGAGTTCTAGAGGTGATTATACTATTTAAATGTGCTGTCTTCCTGGAGTGTATCTACATAACCTAAGGGAAATTCCATGATCATTCCCCATTGCTACTGAGGGGCAAATAATACAGTCAGAACTAGAGAGACAGCAGAATAGTATAGTGGCAAGACCATAGACTTGAGCCAAAAAGATCGATTTCAACTCCGGCTTGGTCACTTATGGTTGTATGACCTTAGTGCAGTTCATTTCATTTCTCTGAACCTCAGTTTCTTCATCAGCTAAAATGGGATTAATATGCATACACTTCATAGTTGTAGTTATAGTCAGTAAATATATGAGAGAGACGTGAATTGCTCTGACATACCCTCTCCTCCAAAAACAAAATAAATGAAATAAATTTACCATTGGTAAGTTAAACTATGAAATGAAAAACAGTAAAGGATCTGAGCAGAGATGCAATATATCTGGCAGATATATACTCTGCTGTAAAGATGTATATTCAAATCATCATTTTTGTTCTGACTCCATGCTCCTTATAAGAAAGAATGTACAAGTCAGGCTTCTTGAATGTCCAGAAATTCTAGTGCTAGACACCCACTTTAACCTCTAGTACATAAATTACAAACTGGCAACTCATGAGATGGCTTTGGCCTCCCCAAAACTAAAACTTGACAAATTTCTCAGGCAAATCGAGATTTCAAGCTTCTCCTTCAAAACTGGCTACATTGGACTCATACCTTTGGAGGGCCACAGTTTGACTGGAGTTGAGTAGTGGCTGTCCCTTTCATTTATCTTTTAAAATATCTTTTATTGAATTTTTACAGAGAGGAAGGGAGAGAGATAGAGAGTTAGAAACATTGATAAGAGAGAAGCATCTATCAGCTGCCTCCTGCACACCTCCTACTGGGGATGTGCCCACAGCCAAGGTACATGTCCTTGACCAGAATCGAACTTGGGACCCTTCAGTCCTCAGGCCGACGCTCTATCCACTGAGCCAAAGGGCATGGCTGTCCCTTTTAGACAAGCCATGTGTACTGCTTCTACCAGGTCCACTTCATTCATTTTCTTATATAGTTGGTTCCATAGGCATTGGAATTTCTGACCCTTGATGGAAAAACTCAAGCTTTCCCTCCCCTCTATCTCCCGAAAAATAGAAACACTGAAGTGAGTTGGAAAAGACCAATAATAAACTTGAGTCACTTTATTAGAAGGTGGAGTATTCACCTTAGGGGGAGTATAACTATGTCTGTATTGAGGCAAACACTCTCTGATGATGATGATGATGATGATGATGATGAAAGCAGCTAATACTTTTTCTTTTATTTATCTTTCCATGCCTTGTACTATCAGAGTTATATTACCTTGAGGGACTTGCAACTGAAAATTGGTCCTTGAGAAGGATATAAGATGGGAGTGGAAGTCTGCCTCACCATGCTGGGTTGAATGAGATTTTATGCTATAATCTATGACATAAGTTGCATTTTATGAATTCCTTTCAAAGGAATTTGGAAGAACCAAATGCCTTCTAGATATATAAAATTAATAAAAATGAAAATGAGAGTTTTGAGAAAAATACTCAGATAAAGATAATATGGAGGACTTGACATGGAAAAGAAAAGCGAGAGAACAGGTATTTCATTGGAATGTAGAAATGAGTAGAACAACTTCTACTTTTAATCTCATTCATACAAACAACAGAATTGATGACAAAGGTGTTAGGAGAAATTGAACCTATGATTTTAGAGGCTGCCAAAGCTTGACCATGGGGATGTTGTAGGCATTAAAATGCTGAGTCTAGACTGACACAATTATATAAACATTCAAAAACTTACATAAAACAGTTACATTTCTAAGGTAACTCTATAAGCCTATTTAATTTGCAGCATGGTAAAGAGTTGAAGTTAGTGTGGTAAAGGCCTAAGGGGTGTAGGAGCAGGTTGGAGGGGGTCAATAGGGTGGGGGGTAAAGGGGATATCTGTAATATTTTCAACAATAAAGATAAAAATTTTTTAAAAGGAGTCGAAGTTAGGCCCTGGCCGGTGTGGCTCAGTTGGTTGAGCTTGGTCCCATGAACTGAGAGGTTGCCTTTTGATTCCAGGCCAGGGCACAATCCCAGGTTACAGGCTTGATCCCCAGTAGGGGGCATGCAGGAGACAGCCTATTGATGTTTCTCTCTTTCCCTTTCCTTTCTTCTCTCTCTCTCAAATCAATTTTTTTAGGAGTTGAAGTTAGCTACATTATAGTCAAACTAGAAGCTCGATGCATGAAATTCATGCAAAGGGCTCAGCCCTCGCAGCCCCAGCTTCATCCGGAAGGTTGTCTGGAAGGTCGTCCAGAAGGTCATTTGGCTGTCCAGTCTAATTAGCATATTATGCTTTTATTATTATAGATGGGAATGTGTCACCATTGAAATGATTGTATGTAAAAACTGCTTCCAACATGCAAATCAGAAACCAACAGAAATACACCTGGCAGCAGTGGGAGGAAATACTTCCTCCACATGCATTTGCAAGTGAATTCCCAAGACTATAGTATTAGTACTCAGAAATCTCCAATGGCAACAGAGAAATAAAGGGAGTTGAATTGTAGTTGAATTGCAAAACAAATCTCTTTCCAAGGCAACTGCTTCATTGGCAAATCTGTATATTAGATAAATAGGACAGCTGGTATTTACTTTTAATAGCCTGAAGTCCTCAGATTGGCATTTACTGATGGCATCTATTGGTGAATTGTGACGTTGCAGTTCAAAGCCATCGGACATTGAAAATGCCCAAGCATAAATCAAATAATGCAATGTTTATCTGAAAAGTCTCTTGGTCTATAGAAGATGTAGGATAAAACAAAGACACCAGAGTTAGGAAAGGTCAAACTCTTGTAAAGGTAATGTCCATTGTCGATGGCAAATATCAGTTGCAACAGAAGATACAGAAGTTGTAGCAGTATTATATTAGGAAAGTCTTCAAATTTGAGCTTGTCTGCACAAAGTCTCTTCAAACAGTAGGAGGATAAAGACAGTTTGAAGGGAGTCAATTTCTAGCTACTTGATTTCCATATATCTTCTTTCCTAAAATTGATCTTCCAGAAAATAGCCCTGAGGTCAAGGCATCCCCTTCTGCAATTGATCTTTTTCCACTTTACAAAATAAAGTCATACTTCTGTCACATATTCAAGATTTTACTATGTTGCATTGCCTCTGGGTATAAAAACCTTGAGTCAACAAAGGGACAATTTCAAATATATATTGGTATCCACATTGAGAAACTGAATGACTCTAATGACTAGGTAATAAATCATTTTGCAAGTTCGTAATTTCCAATTCTTTGCCTTGGACAAAATTGAAGGAGGACCTAATGGAATTGTCAGATGATAGGTCATTAAGATAATTTATGAAGATAGATCATTATGTGATTTTTGGCATATTATTTGGAAGGAACTAAAAGATGGAAGAAAATTACTATAACAAAGTCCTTCTATTTCCATCTATTCGTTTATTATATATTTTAGTGCTCATATTTATAAAAGAAAATAAAAGTAAAAGACTTGTGAGCAATAAGTAATATTGATGCTTAGATGAATAAACTAATAGGGGGGAAAGCCCTCAAATATATTTCCAATGAAAATTTACCTTTTTATATTTAATATTTATCAAAGTTGGTGATGTATGTATATTATTTTGATCAATTCTGTAGTAACAATAATTATAATAATAACAATACAGAACAATTTTTAACTCTTAAAATTAATTTATATAATTTTTCTGGTGAGGAAGTATGATAAGGTAATCAATGAAAGGCTTCTTAACATAAAAATAAATAAAATTAGTATAAAACTTTTGTGGTTATAATAAATGAAAACATACATCAAAGAGAAAAAGAAAATATAAATTATACAATTGTTAAAGAAGAGTCTGTTAATGTATTTTAAAAACAAATGGTGGTGGATCTCAAATTGCTATAGTATTTTGATTCTGTTGGATATTTTAAAAAGAGTAACAGTTTATTTCAAAATTTTAATATTCATAATACTTCAGAAGTTATATTTTTGCCATTATTGAAATATATGATGGCAAACTTTAGATGTTAGCTTTAATATGTGTAGAGTGTTGGCAGTGCTTCAAAATTCTGTTATAGGGGTACATAAGCAAAAATGTTTGAAGATTTCTGATTTGAGAGCTGCCTTATACCTTTGGTCATCGGTTTTGCAAGCCCAGAGATTCACCCATGTCAGCATCCAGAATGGTGTAGGCCCTTAGAAAATAACTCACAAAAATGAAAAAGCAGATGATATTGACAGACACAAGAACACCAATTTATTAATTTCCAGTGAGAAACAGCATTTTCACACATACTGGAAGTACTCAAATCTATGCATTCAGCACATTTTCCCTCTGCAAAGCTAAATGAAAATCCAAATAAAAATCAGAACAAGAAAATGAGGGATTGCTGATTATTCTTTGAGTGCAAATTGTAAGCCTAGCATATTAATCAGAGCAGACACAGGCAAAATCATCTAAAAGGATATGTGATGGGATGTTATAAGATGGTTGCTAGGTAAACTGCAATTTATAAGATCATAAACCAAATATTTATTGGCATAAACCCACACTAGTGCTGTACATCCATCCTCCAACAGAGATAGTCTTGCTCATCGGATTAGAAATACTGGAAATTTAACGCCTTAGTCACCTTTCATCCATTGAGTACTATCAAGGTACTTCAGGGATTCTCCTTTCCCTATGCTTTTGTGGCTGACCAACCTCTCCAGTCCCTTCACATTCACGTGTTCTTTTTAAAGATGCTAAAACAGTCAATCAGGTCTAGAGCTGCTGGAAGGGTACATGAGTGGGAACCTTACGTTGTTTGTGAGAGCGGGGTCCTTGGGGTGCCACTGAAATAAGAATTTTCAGAAGCCCCCACGGGAGGATGAGAGGTGGTAGGTTTTATTGGTGTGGAGTTACATTTCCTGGGTTCCAAAGTCCCCTGCCCCTTAAGCCAGTCCTGGAAAAGGTGCAGCTGGGGTTTCAGCAGAGCCAGAAACAAGGCCAGTGTCCAGAGCTTCCGGTCCATGTTGCAGCCGGGTGTGGTTCAGTATTCAGGCCAAATTAAAGTCTTATTAGTCCATGGGTGGTGTCCAACATGGCCATGCGCCGCGTGGGCACAGGGGAGAACATCCCCTGCCACAGGAGTCCCAGAGGGAAAGAGAGAGAGAGAGAGAGAGAGAGAGAGAGAGAGAGAGAGAGAAACTTCCTTTGTTTGGAAGTTTGCAGTGGCCACGCCCATCCTGGCTATTGACTAGCTTTCTGGGGTGATGGATGGGGAAGCACCTTCCTGCCTCACTCAGACCTTAGTAAGCACGGGTCTACCTGGTCTCCCCTTTCCTCCTTTTGTGATACATAAAAACCAGGTTATTACAACGGCATCATTAGTATACTTATGCTTTAGGGGCCTGAGAGTCATTCTGCCCACTCCGATGATTTTGCATCTCTTTTCCTTGATTAATGATGTGCAGGTTTAACAATTTAATTATCAAATGGCAATCAAATACCACTTTTTTGTGTTTTTTTTTAGATAGGATGCAGTGGAGAGGAAATTCATTGTTGTCTCTAGTACTGACAATGCTGTTCTGAAAGAGCATCATCAATGAAATAGGTAAGTACAGTATTTTCCAGCTAAAAATAATAAAAGAGTAGGATGTTATTGTAGGAGTTCATAGAATTGTGTTGTCAGGTGGAATATATAGTCACATACATAGACTCACCCCAGGTAGGTGAGAATTTAGTGTATGGTATAACAATCACTCAAAATATACAAAAGTAATCAAAGCGAAAAACTGTAACACAGAAGTTGGGAAGAAAATGGAAAAAGGTATAAATCTGGCTGGATGCAGGAAAACTAAGAAGGACCAAAATGAAAGATTGGAAATGCAAGCTTCGATGAGGAAATGCAGGCCTGGACATTAGCCAAGGAGACAACTATATTGGAAAATGATGACATAGGCAGAAAGGGATGGGGAATGAATACTAAAAGGAATGAAATGGAAGATGAGACAAAGAATACTTGAATGGCAGTTCCACTGTAAATGGCTTTATAAATGAGACTCAAATTCTCTTCAGAAGAGAAACAGTACGAAGCTTGAAGCATGATATGAACAGAACAAAGACTAGATTGTGAGAGACCTTTAGGATTCTAAGAGAAGAGGAAATGGGTTTTGTTCTGATACAAAAAAGAACAAAACAAAAAAAATAACAAAAAAAATAAACAACAACAACAGGTTTAATACAAACAGGTTACAGAATTTTCTACCAAGTTCTGAGTTGGGGAGACTTTATGTGAAGAGAATAACTCCATTTTTGTTTGTTGTTGGATTTTTTAAAGGTTTTTTTTATTGCTTTTGCTCAACAGATAAAAAATAAGAATGGAAAACAGAACTGAGTGATTTTTTTTATGTGTATAGAAGACGAAATTCATTTTCTGAATAATATGTCTCATAAAATGAAGCAGATGTGGGCGGAGCAAAGCTACTTCAGGTATTAAGTTACTCAACTGAACGCAGGGAAAATCAAATTATTTTTTAGAGGAAACGTCAATTATGTCCCAGGGTAAGGTGATGAGGCCAAGAAATGAGAGAATGCCCTTGGTGACATGGACAAGCATGATATCGGTAGTAGATCAGGAGAGTACTTTAGAAAAAAAAATCTCCTAGCCCTAGCTGGTTTGGCTCAATGGATAGAGCATTGGCCTGCAGACTGAAGGGTCCAGGGTTCAATTTCGGTCAAGGACAAATGCCTGGGTTGCAGGCTCAGTCCCCAGTGGGGGGTGTGCAGGAGGCAGCCAATCAATGATTCGCTCTCATCATTGATGTTTCTATCTCTATCTCCCTCCCTCTCTGAAATCCATAAAAATATATATTTTAAAAATGCAATCACACATACAAAAATGAACAATAATAAAATTTGTGGGTATGGATACATTGTGTGAATAATTCCATTTACAACTTTCTCTAGAAATTAGTTTAAGAAACAATAGTGCAGATAACATTGCTTCAAAACCTAAGGATTTTCCTGTAGCTGTGCTTCCAGGAATTTGGAAACATTGTGCATGACTTCGTAGAAGACACTTATGACTCTCTGTCAATGCAGGAACTTGAAGATTTGTCTGGTGAGAGAAATTGTTTTCATGGAAGTAGGGTTATGTGGATAATTATGACTAAATATGATGCTTTGATGATCATAGCTAAGGGATGACAATTTAACCTATTGCATTCTCACAAATAGGTGCTCATTATTCCCTTTGGATAAATGAGGGACATGAGTTGCAGAGATGTTAAGTCACTTGTCCAAGTTCACACATCTAGTAAGCAGCAGAGCTTGGATTCAAACCTAGTCAGTCTTGCACAGAATGGGGCTCAGACTATTCTGGGGGCCTGTGTTTCAATGAAATAAGTGGGGCTAGATTTGTTTGTGGCTACTGATTAGAAGCACCACTATGTAGTAGTCAAATAACAGGAGCACTGCCCTAGCTGGTTTTGCTCAATGGATAGAGCGTCAGCCTTCGGACTGAAAGGTCCCAGGTTCGATTCCGGTCAAGGGCACCTGCCCGTGTTGTGGGCTCAATTCCCAGGAGGGCATGTGCAGGAGGCAGCTGATCAATGATTCTTTCTCATCATTGATGTTTCTATCTCTCTCTCTCCCTCTCCCTTCATCTATGAAATCAATAAAGATCTATTTTTTAAAAATATTTTAAAAAATAAAGTAACTTATTAAAAAAAACCCAGAAGCATTGACCTAAAGAAGATGTAAATTCATACCCAGCCATATAGTTAATTGAAAAGGATAATTTTAAGCTAAACTTATTAAAGTATGAAATATATACAAAATATGTACAAATCATGTGAGCAAACCTCAATGAGCTGTGTAACTAGCACCCAGGTTTAGAAACTGGATACGACCAATCCCCTCAATAGTCACCTTCATGTTCCTTTCAGTATAGGCATGAACATTTAAAATAATGTGCATCAAAGAGGTCAGTAACATATTTATGTTGCAAGTAGCAACTTATTTGTGACAAAAAATGCTGTTTTGAACTCTAATGTTGAATGGGTTTTACTTAATTTGGAAATATGTTTTGGTTTATAATTTTAGAAGGACTATACACATTAAGAGTTTGCATATAGTTCCATGCTTGTACATATATAAATACCATCATAATAAAATAATTTAAATCAAGTGTAGAATTCCAACATTTTTTTAATTAAAGAGGGGTCCATACATTATTTAAGACTGAGAGACACTATCCTAAGTCTTATAAAAGGGTTTGAAAAACATGTAGACATAACTCAAATAAGACTTTGGGTTTGCAATGGTAACTGGGGTCCTGAGTTAACAAAAAAGAGAGAGTGAACAAGGTTCTTCAAACATTTCTAATGGACAAATTGAATGATCTGTATAACTGTAAATGTCTGAGGGTCCATAAACTTTCCCAGAAATCTTTTTTGTTCTTTCCAAAAATATTTATTGAATTCACTACTATAGCGTAGGCAGTGGTTGTCCATGGGAATACAGTGGTGAATAAAACACATATCCTGTCTTTATGGAATACACATGAAATAAATAATTACAGAAATAAATATAGAATTTAAAAATTACAATTAGGATATTAAGGGAAAGAACAGGCTATGAAAATGAGTCACAAGGCACACCTATTTTGCAATAAGTGGTCACAAAATTCTTCTCTAAAATATCATATTTAAGGTGACATATGAGTGATGAGTAGGAGATAGACAGATAAAAAAACAGGAGGGAGAGCATTCCAGAAGAAAGTACAGTACATGAAAAGATTCCATAGTAGATAAACTGTTATATCTCAAAATGGCCAGGAGCCCCAGGAAGGGAGTGGTGTGTAAAATGGATATAGTGATTGTGGAGGGTGGTGAGATATAAAGTCAGAGAGATGCGTGGGAATGACATTATGCAGGACCCTAAAGGCCAGGGTAAAAAGTTTGGACTTTTTAAAAAGGACAAATAGAAGCTATTAAATATAGGGATGATATGATCGAATTTGCATTTTGAGAAGATCACTCTGGTTGCTGTTGGGAAACTAGGTTGGAGTGAAACCAAAGAAGAAACAGTTGAACATAGAAGCATCGAAAGACTGTCCAATGTATAAGGGAAGGCGGGTGGTGAGGGGGTAAGAGATCAACCAAAGGACTTGTATGTATGCATATGAGCATCACCAATGGACACAGTCTGGTGGAGGGGGGAAAGGGAGGGAGGAGGACATGTGCTGGGGGGTGGGAGAGGCTGGGGAGAGGTCAATGGGGGGAAAAGGCGACTCATGTAATACTTTAAACAATAAAGAATTTAAATTTAAGAGGAAGAAGAAGAAGAAGAAGAAGAAGAAGAAGAAGAAGGAGAAGGAGAAGGAGAAGGAGAAGGAGAAGGAGAAGGAGAAGGAGAAGGAGAAGGAGAAGGAGAAGGAGAAGGAGAAGGAGAAGGAGAAGGAGAAGGAGAAGGAGAAGGAGAAGGAGAAGGAGAAGGAGAAGGAGAAGGAGAAGGAGAAGGAGAAGGAGAAGGAGAAGGAGAAGGAGAAGGAGAAGGAGAAGGAGAAGGAGAAGGAGAAGGAGAAGGAGAAGGAGAAGGAGAAGGAGGAGAAGGAGGAGAAGGAGGAGAAGGAGGAGAAGGAGGAGAAGGAGGAGGAGGAAGAAGAAGAAGAAGAAGAAGAAGAAGAAGAAGAAGAAGAAGAAGAAGAAGAAGAAGAAGAAGAAGAAGAAGAAGAAGAAGAAGAAGAAGAAGAAGAAGAAGAAGAAGAAGAAGAAGAAGAAGAAGAAGAAGAAGAAGAAGAAGAAGAAGAAGAAGAAGGAGAAGGAGAAGAAGAAGAAGAAGAAGAAGAAGAAGAAGAAGAAGAAGAAGAAGAAGAAGAAGAAGAAACAGTTGAAAAGTTTTCATATTAATCCAGATCAGAAATAACTGGGTCTTAGGCTAGGATAGTAGAGGTGGAGCCAAAAATTAATGGACAAATTCGAGATGTATGCTGGGAGTATAACTGACAAGATTTTCTAAACATGGTGAAATAATCAGACCAATTTTGGATTATTTTTCAAAACAACTGCTTGGGTCTTAAAATTGAGAAAAATATGCATTCTGTAGTTTGGGAATGAAATGTTCTATAAATGTCTATTAAGTCAATCTGATCTAATGTGACCTTTAAGGTAATTTTTTATTATTAATTTTCTTTCTGGTTGATCTATCCATTGAGGTAAGTGGGATATTGAAGTCCCCAACTATTACCGTATTACTGCTATTTTTTCATTTATGTCCATTAATATTTGCTTCATATACTTAGGCACTCCTCTGTTGGGTACGTAGATATTTACCATTCTTATATCCTTTTTATTATTTATTGTAGCAAGAGATATAGAAGGGCATATCATTATACTAGTAAAAATGTTCTTCTTTGTCTCTTGCTACAGCTTGGTTTTTTGTTTGTTTTAAATTCTCACCGGAGGATATTTTTTCCATTGATTTTTAGACGGGGTGGAAGGGAGGGAGGAGGCAGAGAAAGAGCGAGCAAGAAGCATCATTGTGAGAGAAACACATTAATCGGTTGCTTCCCACTGACGCCTGGGGCCAGGGAGTAACCAAGGTACTGCCCTTAACTGGCAATTGAACCCAAGACCCTTCAGTCCATGGGCTGACGCTCCAACCACTGAGCCAAACTGGCCAAGGTACTATAGCTTGTTTTAAAGTCTATTTTGTCTCATATGAATATTGCTCCCCCAACTTTTTTCCTTTTCCATATGCACGGAGTATCTTTTTCAGTCACTTCACTTTCCGCCTGATCTCAAGTGAGACTCTTGTAGGCAGCATATGGATAGGTCTTATTCTTTTATCCATTCAATCACCTGTTTTTTTCAGTGGAACATTTAGTCCATTTACCTTTAAATCAAATATTGATAGATATGTGCTTTTTGCCATTTTGTTAATGGTCATTTTTGTTCTCTTTTGAATTTGCTGGTTTTCTTTAGTGTTTTATTTTTCTCTTCATTTTTTGGTGTAATTTTGTGAGGTTTTGGTTTGTGGTTACCATGAGGTTCATATATAACCACTTCTGTCCATAGCAGTCTATTTTAAGCTAGTAGGCACTTACATTCAAATGCATTCTAAGGGCACTCTATTTTTACTTACCTCTCCATTCTTTATGTTTTTGATGTCATTTTTTGTATTCTTGGTTTTGTGTATCCCTGGCTATTTACTGTCTTTGTAGTTGATTTTGCTACTTTTGTTTTTTAACTTTCACACTAGCTTTTGAAGTGGTGGATTCACTTTACCAGTGAGATTTTTTTCTTCCCTATATTTTCTTTTTTGGTTATGGCCTTTTCTTTTCTGGATAAAGAAGTTCCTTTAATGTTTCTTGTAAAACTGGTTAGTCGTGGTGAGCTTTTTTAGTTTTTACTTTTCTGGGAAACTCTTTATCTCTCCTTCAGTTCCTTAACTTTCTCTATGTGGTTTCTCTCTCCTGCTTGTTGGGCAGAAGTTGTTCAATTGGCCCTCAGTTCTCTCTCGGGAGGTGTTGCTCTCGATATAGGTGTGCATTTGATGTGTTCTTGGAAGAGGACAAGCTCAGCGTCCTCCTACACAGCCATCTTGGACACACCTCTCTCAAGGTGAATTCAAGTTAACAATTGATGAATCTAAATAAACAGTATATAAATGTTCATTTTATTATTTGTTTGATATTCTTGTGGGTTAGACATTTTAAACTAAAAAGTTTGTGGACATTGATAGGAGTTACTGACAGATTGGATATGGGGTCAAGGGAATATGAAAAAAATCAAGGATAACTCCTAAGAAACTGGATGTACAATGGTGTGATTCAGGAAGACGAGGAGGATAGTGTCAGGTGTTAAACGGAAATGTAGACTCTGAGAATAAAGAGCTCTGTGTGTTCATTCTGAATTTTAAATTCTTAGACATTCAAGTCTTACGTTGAATACACAAATCTAGAGCTCAAGGAGCGTAGATATTTAGACATATATTCGGGCACCATCAGCATGTAGATGATATTTAAAAGCCATAGAACTTGTCTGGCCAGTGTTGCTCAGTGGTTGAACATTGTCCCGTGCACCAAGAGGTCACTGGTTCGATTCCTGGTCAGGGCACATGCTTGGGTTGTGGGCTCAATCCCTAGTAGGGGGTGTGCAGGAGGCAGCCTATTGATGATTCTCTCTCATCATTGATGTTTCCAGCTCTCTCTCCCTCTCCCTTCCTCTCTCTGAAATCAATAAAAAATATGTTTAAAAAAATAAAATAAATTTGAGAAGTCTCTTGAGAAAACTTGAGTTTCTGGCTTCCCTCAAAATTTCTGAACACATGTGTTGAACATTTATTATGTGCTAGCTATGTTTGTAAACCCTTTAGCACAAATTAATTCAAGCCTCATGTAAGCTCCATGTGGAAGATACCATTATTATTATTTTAGAATTGAGGAAATTGAAACAGAGAGGCTGGGTGAATTAACTTAGGTCACATAGGTATTAAGTGGCTGAGCCAGTATTCAAACCCAGAGAATCTGGTTTCAGAACCTACATTCTTAACCATGCTGTGTTGTTGCTCTTTGGTTAATACTGGGCTCATATCTCTGCATGGCAACATTTGGCTGTAGATAGGTAGTATCTGCCTCTTTAGATTCAACATGTGTACTCGTGTTTGCCTTGGTGTTCTTTAGCATTTCCTTTTGTAGTGTACCTGTTCCTCTTCACTCATTTACATCACCTGCTTGGCCACTGAAGGCATTTGAGTGTTTGATTCCTGGTGTACAAGGAAAGGGAAGAGGAATTCTACTTGTTCATATCAAGAAATTCTTACAAGAGGGTTTTTTCATTGCTATGTAGAGTCCTTCAACATGACAGACAGCCTCTGGATTCAAAGGCTATACCATCTGGTTGCAGGGAGGGAGTCAGTTACCCACAGGGCCTAGCCTATTGCAGTAGCTTCAAAGAACAGATGTCTAAACAAGTAGAGTTGCTGTGAGAATTCAAGAATTAGATTTGTGGATGGATTAAATAAACTTTAAGGTTTCTATTGCTCTGAAATTCTGATTCAGTAATCCAAAACAACATAAAGCCATCAATATGTCATACTATTTCAAATTGACTATAATGAAGCAATTGGGATTTTAAAGATGGAACAGGTCTTTGCGACTACCCACCCTCCCCACCTCCATAATTTTACAGAGTAGCAAATTGGAGACTCAGAGAAGATCCTTTATGTTTCATTGTTTCCTCTCAAAATTCTAGGGAGAAATGACCAATCTTCCCTCTTTGCTTCAGCAGGGCAAACTTCAAAGTATCCATATCAGTTTTCCATCTCTACTGTAAGAAATGACTATAATCATAGTGTCTTTAAAAACACTACCTGATAAACTTTAGTAGTTAAATTCCAGGACTCTTTCTTGGGCTAAATATTGTAATCAGTCAAACTCACAGACCCTTGAGCCTGAATCTTTAGGTTAAAATTATTTCTGCACTACTTCCTCCTTGGCAACCTAGGGCAAATTATTTACCTTTCTGTGATTCAGTTTCTCCAACTATAAATAAAAATAATCATAGCTCCTGTTTCAGAGGTGAAGATTAAATATCACATATTAATTTTTAGTTATTGACATTATTACCCTTAGCACCTAGTAAATACTGAAAAAATAGTAGCCATGCCCTAGTTGGTTTGGCTCAATGGATAGAGCGTTGGCCTGCGAACTGAAGGGTTCCGGGTTCAATTCTAGTCAAGGGCACATACTCGGGTTTCAGGCTTGATCCCCAGTAGGGGGCGGGCAAGAGGCAGCCAATCAATGATTTTCTCTTATCACTGATGTTTCTATCTCTCTCTCCCTCTCCTTTCCTCTCTGAAATCAATAAAAAAATAGTAGCCATAATTTCATTATTGCTACATGTATATTTCTATAATGGTATCCATAACACATTACTGACCTTGTTTTTCTATTTATCCTTCTCTTAGACTGTAAATTTTTTGAAGCTTGATGTCACCTAATTTATAATTTTGTTCACAGGACCTTGCAAAGTATCCAGCATAAGCACGTGGTAGGTGTTTATGAGCATTAGTTAAATAAGTAAATGAATGAATAAATTACTATTCCAGTGAATTCAGTCTCTGATACCACATAGCTTTGTTGTTTATGAATTACAGGTCCAATAGGCATGTACTTTCCTGGCTTGACAAAAGAGGTTATGAGGCTTGCTGAAAAGTCAGACAATAAAGAGAGTTAGCACTTGTCTTCTCTGTTTTGTGACTATTTATGTTTTCACGTGCATATTTTATGTCTCTAATTAGAATTTAATGATCAAATATAGAGGAAAAGCAATTAGCATTATGGGTTACCAGGAAGGTCAGAGATGAAGTCATTATTAGTCAATAATGATTCAAAATAATCTCCTGAGGGGTGACAAGATTATTTTAACAATTCCATAACTAAGTTTGGATATGAGAATCTGCAAAAAGCTAAGAGATCTGTAAATTAAAGAAGAATTGTTACTTTGAGTCATTTGTTGACTCACCAGCAGGGCCAGTTTATGCAAATTTAATTAGTACAGAAGCACATACAGGCTTTCAGTAAAGCCATTCCACCTGGATGATTGTCATTATATCACTTAATACATATGTAACCAGAGACACCTATCTATCTACATTATAGCCATAGACATATAGGTCTATGAATATAGGTCTATAGGACATAAACCACAGATTTATTAAAGAAAATATTAGCTGTTTTAGGAATTGACTCTAACATGTATATTAAAACTATGTTTGTGTGTGAAGAAAAGCAGGATCTTGTACCAGATCTGAGAAAAAAGAAAGTGATTAATGTTGTATTATAATGACAGCAGGAGCTTGGAAGGAGATATAATCATTTTTCTTACAATTAATTTCCTGGGAATCACATGAGCATTTGAGAGCTAAAACCAGGAACATTCTGTCTGAGCCGCTGTGCATATCACTGGGAGATGTTATGCCACATCTGTGGCTACTGAACATCCTGGAAGGCCACTTTCCCTGCTGCGGAGGAGCATTGGTGACATGTTGGCATGTTATCCTGAAAGAAGTACAGAATTCAAGTGTAGGCTTTCTCCATCCAATTGTATATCCAGCTCTTCCATTTGTGAATATTCCCCTTCTTCCTACATCCTTCAATGACTCCTACTTCCTAAGACCTCACTCTTTTGAGGAATATGCTAGGGAAGTGATGGCGAACCTACGACACGCGAACTCATTTTTTTGGTTGATTTTTCTTTGTTAAATGGCATTTAAATATATAAAATAAATATCAAAAATATAAGTCTTTGTTTTACTATGGTTGCAAATATCGAAAAATTTCTATATGTGACACGGCACCAGAGTTAAGTTAGGGTTTTTCAAAATGCTGACACCCCGAGCTCAAAAGGTTCGCCATCACTGTGCTAGGGTGATTATAGCTCTCAGAAAATTGGTTTCTATTCAGTCCTCTGTTTGTTCATGCCTGATTAATTCAACATGTTAGGGACACTCAAGTGGCCATCCCTTGTTATTTTGGTTTGTCTGACAAGGCCACTAGCAGGACTAGATAGATATTAACAGCCATTTGCCTCTGTGACAATAAGATTTAGGGTTTAGGTTGCATTTTTCCTGATGCTAGAGACCCAAGCACTTCAGCAACATTATCAGCGACAATGCCTCCCCTGCCACTAACAATATCACCAACAGTAACAAAGATGTCTACTTAGTCCATCTTTCCCAGGTCCCTCCAAGGCCCTGGTATCCGGGAGAGAAATGTGCTCAAAACTGCAGTAAACATAACATGGCCTACTACTATTGGTTGTCACCTGCCCTCTATGTTACAGGACTGAACTGGGTTTGGCCCCTGCTTCCTTTTAACATATTGGAATGAAATTGTTGAAAGATCCATATCTCATTCTAATATCTCTCACTCTTTCTGATCTACACTTTTAAAGTCATGCTCATCACATTTCCCTTAGACTAAATGTCTCAAATAAGTAAACTCTAGGAATCCGCTGGTCTTGGTTGCCAAACTACAATTTTAATTTAAGTTTTATGTCTCAGAGAAGTTTCTCATGACCACTCTAGCTAAATTAGAATCTGTCCTATCATTTTGTTCGTTTATAGTACTTTATAATTTTTGTTAGTAATTAACAATATGTGTCTTTTTTGTTAAAAAACTGGATCGAAGTTCCACCTTTGTGGACCTTTTCTGTTGCATTCTCCACTAGGTGACCAGTGCCTAGAAGAGGGCCTAACACATAGTAGGTCAATAAATACCTGTTGAGTGCAGGAATAAATTAGCTTACAGATGGACCCCATCCCCAGCTCACTGATAATTGGTACTGATAATGTATTTTGCCTCTTTTCCACCCTCATATCCCACTAACCCTGATGCTAGTTTTGGAGTCCCTGCAAGTGTTTTCTCTGGTTTTGTAGGTTTTTATGATTTTTCAGTGTTTTTTCTAAATCTTAATTTTTTTTACTCTGTTCTCTCTTTTTTATCTCTCAGTTCACCTTGAGGAGTAAATTGCAAAAGGTAGAGAAAAAGGAAGACATAGGAAGAAGGGCTGATAGAACGAGAAAGGTTCCCTGTGAGGAGGCAGGGTATTGTTCAGAAAAGAGCATGGATTTTAGAGTTAGAATCCTGAGTTCAACTCCTAGCTTGGTCAGATCATTTAGCACCTTTGTGGCTATGGGCAAGTGGTATAAATCCTCTAAGCCTCATCTACAAATTGGGGTCAATAATAGTATCTACCTTATGGGGCTGTTGTGAGGATTAAATGACCCAATCTATCTAAAAACAATGTTAATTCTTTCTCTGCTTATGTATAGCTTATCTCCTGATTTTCCTTTCTTACCTAGCTTTCCATGAGGAAAAACAGAATGTTTTCACAAGTGAGATGCATAATACTTTGCTGCCCCAACACTGGCCCCTCCTCCCACCCATACCTCAATTCTGGTCAAAGCAAAACCAAAAACAAATGAAAATCACACATAAAAACTAGACTGTCAGGTCTGGAAAGAATTGCGAAAGATCTTCTCTCAGAACAACGTCCTACCTGCTAGTTAAACATTACAGACAAAGGTCGCCTTAGCAAACACTACTGCTCTTTCACAACTTTCACAGCCTGCCTCTTGGAAGAGAGATTCACAGAACTGATCATCTTTATGAAATTATCCTGAAATATTAACAATAACTACCACGCATTGAGCACACAGTATGTGCAAATCACTTGGATAAATAGTTTATATACTGCCTTATGTAATCCTCACAACAGCATTTTGAAGTAATGCCTTCATTATCCTTGTTTTATAGTTTGGGAAACAAAAGCTGGGATGAGTTAAGTTACTTGCCTAGAATTCCTATAGCTAGGAATTAGGGGAGTTGGGATTTGAACAGAGGAAATTTGGCACTAGAGCCTACCCATAACAATTCTCAGCCAATGTGCCAGGCTCTTTCCTAAAGCCCTTCAAGTGAGCCCTATTTTGATAACATTAGAATTAACCTAATCTCTCTGTCCATGTGTTTTCATATTCGTTATAGTGAAGTGTACCTTCCCCTGCTCCTTACTCTACACTCAGTATTCTCATCAAGTTGGCACTTCAATATCTACCAACTAGTCTATGCTTCTGCCTTTTCTCAGGTGTTTTTTTTAAAATCCTCACCTGAGGATATTTCCCATTGACTTTTAGAGAGAGTAGAAGGGAGAGAGAGTGAAACATCCATGTGAGAGAGACACATCAATTGGTTGCCTTCACACATGCCCCGACCAGAGCTCAGGATCGAGCCTGCAACCGAGGTACATGCCCTTGACTGGAATCGAACCTGAGACCCTTCAGTCCGAAGGCTGATGCTCTTTTCACTGAGCCAAACCAGCTAGGGCTCTCAGGTGTTTAATCTGTCTAGAAAACCCATTTTCTAGGCTACTCCAGTGGTTCTCAAACTTTAATGTGTATCAGAATCTCCTGGGTGCATTGGTAAAACACAGATTGCACTTATTTGGTTCTGTCCTAACTCTGGCCTCTACCCTCACAGGTCTTCCTTCTTACAACCTATATACTTAAAAAAAAAAAAACTTCGGAAACAACATAACAAACAGACAATGGAAGTCTCTAAAATTTGGAAAGAAGGTAGACTGTCCAAAGACTTCAGGACTTGAGAATAACAATTTGCCTGGGATTTCCTATTGCCTACGAGGTAGTGTGATGCAGGATTAGTGAGAACTCTCAACCCCACCACCACTTTCAACAGGGCCAGGTGGAAGGCTGAGCCCTCACTCTCATCTAGCATCAATGAAAGTGGTTGTGTGAGGTGGTATAAATAACACTTCCCTTCTTTATTACCCTTGTGCTAGTGAGTTGAGTGGGTAACTAAAATTCACCACTCCCTCTTTCAAAGGCTTCAAAGAGGTAAAGCAAGGCAGAATGAGGTGGGAGATGAGATTAGTGGACATTCTACTTTTCCTCATCCTCCCCACCCCCAGTTCAGAAGGACCAGAGGGGATGTGAACTCCCACTGTCACTGTGCATCAAGAAGGTAGTGTAGCCCTAGCTGGTTTTGCTATAGAGCATCGGTCTGGGGACTGAAGGGTCCCAGGTTCAATTCTGGTAAAGGGCACATGCCCAGGTTGTGGGCTCGATCCCCAGTAGGGGGTGTGCAGGAGGCAGCCGATCAGTGATTCTCATCATCGATGTTTCTATCTCCCTCTCCCTCTCCCTCTCCCTTCCTCTCCGAAACCAATAAAAACATATTTTAAAAAAAGAAGGCAGTGTACATCATTTTTGTGCTTCTGTCTGAAGTCAGCAAGGTTCAGTCAGGAGCTGAGCTTACACACCCACATAGAGGTAACAAAGTGGTGTAAATTGGTTACCCATTTTCACAAAGAAAATATTAAAAGAGCTAAGAACACAGCTAAACTTCCGCCCCCTTTTCAGCAATAAGGCTTTCAGTTTGAGGCAGTGTTCCACTTTTGCTGGAGTGGAATCAGTGGTGTCCAGAGGATAAGTAAACACACACATTCACTCCACCTTTATGATATGCCTAAACAAAAAACAAGAAGGAGGAGGAGGAGGAGGAGGAGGGGGATGATAAGAAGAAGGGAGGAGGAAGAAGTTGTTTAAAAAGGGATCTGCAGTCTCATTATGTCAAAAGTATCCAGGATACAATAGGAAATATTTTGTCATAGCAAGAACCAGAAAAATTACAAATTGAATAAGAAAAGAAAACCCACAAGTGCCAACAATATATGAATCAGTGTTAAAATTAACTGAAAAGAATATTGAAGTCATCACAAAAATGTTTCAACAATTAATTATGAAGTCTCTGTAAACAAACTAAAAATAGCAAAGCTTAGCAAAGATGTAAGTTATTAAAAAGTATAAATGGAAATTATAAAACAGAAAAATCTCAGTGGTACAATGGAGATGACAGAGGGCGTAATCAATTAACTGAAGAAGACATCAATAGAATTTACCCAATTTGAACAATGGGAAAAAAATAGACTGAAAATAAAAGAACAGAGCCCTGGCCGGATAGCTAAGTTGGTTGGAGTATCATCCCAAAACACCAAGGTTGCAGATTCAATTGCCAGTCAAGGCACATACAAGAATCAACCAATGAGTGCATAAATAAGTGGAACAACAAATTGATATTTCTATCTCTCTCTCCATCTTAAATCAATAAAAAATTTAAATATTTTTTAAAAGAAAGAAAATAGAGACTCAAAGAAATGTGAGATGAGAACATAATGAAGAGTTAACAATCATATAAAGAGAGTCGAGAGAGAGAGGGGGGGAGAGAGAGAGAGAGAGAGAGAGAGAGAGAGATTGAAAACGTATTGTAGGAATAATGGCTGCAAACTTCCCATATTTAGCAAAAGATATAAACATAAAGATATAAAGATCTGAGAAAAAAAACAGAATTTTGATAGGCCAAAATAACTCCATGCCAAGACACATTATAGTCAAATTCTTAAATCTAAAGACAAAGAAAAAACATTTAAAACAGCCAGAGAGAAAGCTATAAAGAAATGTGAAATGTAAATTTGAATGACAGTGGATTTCTTGTCTGAAACATGGAGGCCAGATAACAGTGACACATTTTCAAGTGCTTAAAGAAAAAACCTGTTAATTGTGAATTCTATATCTGATAAAACTATCATTCGAGAATAAAGGGGGAGTAGAATATTCTCAGGTAAAGAAAATAATAGAATTTGTCACTAGCACACTTACCTAGACAGAAAGTTAATGATGACAGAAGATCCGTGCCTTCATAAAGGAAAGATGAACAACAAAATAGATGAAAATAGTGGGAATGAGTTTCTTTAATCACATTTAATGGTTGAAGCAAATTTGTAACATCACCAGATGTGGTGTTAAAAGTATATAGAAGAAATATTTGCCACCATTATATTTAAAAAGTGGGGAGGAGAAAAGAAACTAAAAGGACATAAGATTTCCACACTTCCCTTGAAGTGGTAAAATGTTGGTAGCAGTTGATACAGTAAGTTATGTCTGTATATTGTAATAACTAGAAAAAACACTAACAACACTATTTAAAATGGTATACTAAAAAACTATAACTAAGTCAAAATGAAATATTAAATATACTTAAGGGAAAGGAAACAAAAGTAAAACAGAAATAAAATTCAGAGGAAACAAACAAAAAACAAATAATAAAATAGCAGACTTAAAACCTAACATATAAATAATTACCTTAAGTGAAAATACTCTAATTGTAACAATTAAAATACCAATATTGGCATAGTGAATTTAAAAAAACATGACCCAGCTATATGCTGTATACAAGAAGTAAGGATAGAAAAAGATATCCACAAGAATCACCACATTAATATCAGACAAAGCAGATTTTAGAGCATATAAAATTACTAATAACAAAGAAGGACATTGCATAATAATAAAATAATTAATTCATCAGAAGGACAAAATGACCGTAAATGTGTACGTACAAAACAACAGAATCTCAAAATACATGAAGCAAAAAATGAGAGGTGAAAGAAAAAATAGACAACCCCATAACTGTAACAGTACCCCACTCATAATGACCATAGTGATAGACAGAAAATTAGAATAGCTAGAGAACTGAACAATAGAATCAACTAACAGGATCTAATTGATATACATAGAAAACTACTCACTAACAACAGAACACATTTTTCCAAAACAAAATAAACTATATCCTAGACCATAAAGCAAACATGAACAAATTTAAAATATTTGAAATCATACAGACTATATTCTGTGGCTATAATGAAATCAAGATAAAATTCAATAATACAAAAACAACAAGAAACTCTCCAAACATTTGGAAATTAAACAACACACTTATATGGGGTCAATATAGACGTCTCAAAGGAAACAAGAAAACAAAATACTCAGATTTGAATGAAAATCAGAGAAAATTATAGCACTAAGTGCTTACATTAGCACAATCAATAATTGAAATTCCTGTTTCAAAAACCTAGAAGAACAAATTAAACCCAAAGGCAGCAGAAGGGGGGAAAAGATAAGAAAAAAATAATGCAATTGATTCTTTTAAAATTAGAAAAAATCAATGAAACAAAAAAACTGGTATTCCAAACATCAACAAAACTGATAACCTCAAGCCTGACTGACAATGATGAAAGGAGAGAAGATATGGAACCACAAAAGCCCCCAGATAGCCAAAGATACCTTGAGAAAAAGAACAAAATGAGAGATATCATGCTCCTTGATTTCAAACTATATCACAAAGCTACATAATTATCACAGGATGGTACTGGCACAATAACAGACACATAGATCAGTGGGACAGGAATAGAGAACTCAGAAATAAACCCTCACTCATAAGGTCAATTAACATATGACAAAGGAGGCAAGAATATACAAAGGGGAAATGACAGTCTCTTCAATAAGTGGTGTTGGGAAAACTGGACATATACATACAAAAATGAAACTGGACCACTTTCTCACATTATATATAAAAAACAGAATGGGTTAAAGACTTAAGCATAAACCATAAAATTATACAACTCTTAGAAAAATGTTTCAACAATTAATTATGAAGTCTCTGTAAACAAACTAAAAATAGCAAAGCTTAGCAAAGATGTAAGTTATTAAAAAGTATAAATGGAAATTATAAAACAGAAAAATCTCAGTGGTACAATGGAGATGACAGAGGGCGTAATCAATTAACTGAAGAAGACATCAATAGAATTTACCCAATTTGAACAATGGGAAAAAAATAGACTGAAAATAAAAGAACAGAGCCCTGGCCGGATAGCTAAGTTGGTTGGAGTATCATCCCAAAACACCAAGGTTGCAGATTCAATTGCCAGTCAAGGCACATACAAGAATCAACCAATGAGTGCATAAATAAGTGGAACAACAAATTGATATTTCTATCTCTCTCTCCATCTTAAATCAATAAAAAATTTAAATATTTTTTAAAAGAAAGAAAATAGAGACTCAAAGAAATGTGAGATGAGAACATAATGAAGAGTTAACAATCATATAAAGAGAGTCGAGAGAGAGAGGGGGGGAGAGAGAGAGAGAGAGAGAGAGAGAGAGAGATTGAAAACGTATTGTAGGAATAATGGCTGCAAACTTCCCATATTTAGCAAAAGATATAAACATAAAGATTTAAGAAGCTGAGAAAAAAAACAGAATTTTGATAGGCCAAAATAACTCCATGCCAAGACACATTATAGTCAAATTCTTAAATCTAAAGACAAAGAAAAAACATTTAAAACAGCCAGAGAGAAAGCTATAAAGAAATGTGAAATGTAAATTTGAATGACAGTGGATTTCTTGTCTGAAACATGGAGGCCAGATAACAGTGACACATTTTCAAGTGCTTAAAGAAAAAACCTGTTAATTGTGAATTCTATATCTGATAAAACTATCATTCGAGAATAAAGGGGGAGTAGAATATTCTCAGGTAAAGAAAATAATAGAATTTGTCACTAGCACACTTACCTAGACAGAAAGTTAATGATGACAGAAGATCCGTGCCTTCATAAAGGAAAGATGAACAACAAAATAGATGAAAATAGTGGGAATGAGTTTCTTTAATCACATTTAATGGTTGAAGCAAATTTGTAACATCACCAGATGTGGTGTTAAAAGTATATAGAAGAAATATTTGCCACCATTATATTTAAAAAGTGGGGAGGAGAAAAGAAACTAAAAGGACATAAGATTTCCACACTTCCCTTGAAGTGGTAAAATGTTGGTAGCAGTTGATACAGTAAGTTATGTCTGTATATTGTAATAACTAGAAAAAACACTAACAACACTATTTAAAATGGTATACTAAAAAACTATAACTAAGTCAAAATGAAATATTAAATATACTTAAGGGAAAGGAAACAAAAGTAAAACAGAAATAAAATTCAGAGGAAACAAACAAAAAACAAATAATAAAATAGCAGACTTAAAACCTAACATATAAATAATTACCTTAAGTGAAAATACTCTAATTGTAACAATTAAAATACCAATATTGGCATAGTGAATTTAAAAAAACATGACCCAGCTATATGCTGTATACAAGAAGTAAGGATAGAAAAAGATATCCACAAGAATCACCACATTAATATCAGACAAAGCAGATTTTAGAGCATATAAAATTACTAATAACAAAGAAGGACATTGCATAATAATAAAATAATTAATTCATCAGAAGGACAAAATGACCGTAAATGTGTACGTACAAAACAACAGAATCTCAAAATACATGAAGCAAAAAATGAGAGGTGAAAGAAAAAATAGACAACCCCATAACTGTAACAGTACCCCACTCATAATGACCATAGTGATAGACAGAAAATTAGAATAGCTAGAGAACTGAACAATAGAATCAACTAACAGGATCTAATTGATATACATAGAAAACTACTCACTAACAACAGAACACATTTTTCCAAAACAAAATAAACTATATCCTAGACCATAAAGCAAACATGAACAAATTTAAAATATTTGAAATCATACAGACTATATTCTGTGGCTATAATGAAATCAAGATAAAATTCAATAATACAAAAACAACAAGAAACTCTCCAAACATTTGGAAATTAAACAACACACTTATATGGGGTCAATATAGACGTCTCAAAGGAAACAAGAAAACAAAATACTCAGATTTGAATGAAAATCAGAGAAAATTATAGCACTAAGTGCTTACATTAGCACAATCAATAATTGAAATTCCTGTTTCAAAAACCTAGAAGAACAAATTAAACCCAAAGGCAGCAGAAGGGGGGAAAAGATAAGAAAAAAATAATGCAATTGATTCTTTTAAAATTAGAAAAAATCAATGAAACAAAAAAACTGGTATTCCAAACATCAACAAAACTGATAACCTCAAGCCTGACTGACAATGATGAAAGGAGAGAAGATATGGAACCACAAAAGCCCCCAGATAGCCAAAGATACCTTGAGAAAAAGAACAAAATGAGAGATATCATGCTCCTTGATTTCAAACTATATCACAAAGCTACATAATTATCACAGGATGGTACTGGCACAATAACAGACACATAGATCAGTGGGACAGGAATAGAGAACTCAGAAATAAACCCTCACTCATAAGGTCAATTAACATATGACAAAGGAGGCAAGAATATACAAAGGGGAAATGACAGTCTCTTCAATAAGTGGTGTTGGGAAAACTGGACATATACATACAAAAATGAAACTGGACCACTTTCTCACATTATATATAAAAAACAGAATGGGTTAAAGACTTAAGCATAAACCATAAAATTATACAACTCTTAGAAGAAACATAGGCAGTTAAGACTTTGGCACTGGTTTTAGCAACATCTTCGATGTCTCCTTGGGCAAAGGCAACACAAGCACAAATAAATGAACTACATCAAACTAAAATGTTCCTGTATAGCGAAGGACACCATCAACAAAATGAAAAACAACAACCCACTGAATTGGAGAAAATAATCACAAATGATATATCTAACAGGGGTTAATGTCCAAAATATAAAAAAACGCATACAACTCAATATAAAAAAAAGCCACTCCAATTAAAAATTGGACAGAGGACTTGAGTAGATATTTCTCCATAGAAGATATACAGATGGCCAAACAGACATGAAACAATGATCAACATCACTAGTCATCAGGGAAATGCAAATTAAAAGCACAGTGAGATACCATCTCACTCTTGTCAGAATGACCATCACAAATAAATCAACAAAAAAGTGTTGCTGAGGATGTAGAGAAAAGGGAACCCTCATGCACTCTTAGTGAGATTGAAAATTTAAGCAGCCACTATGGAAAACAGTATGGAGATAACTTTAAAAAATTAAAAAATAGAACTGCCATATGACACAGCAATTCTATTTCTGGATATTTACCTGAAGAAAACAAAAACACTAATTAAAAATATATGTCCCCCTATGTTCATTGCTGTATTATTTACAATTAGAGGCCCGGTGCACAAAAATTTATGCACTCGGGGAGTCCCTCAGCCCGACCTGCACCCTCTCGCAGTCTAGGAGCCCTCAGGGAAGCAGGCCTAAGCCCCAGTCAGACATCCTTAGGGCTGCCATGGAGGCGGGAGTGGCTCCCACCACCACCACTGTGCTTGCCAGCCCTCAGCCTGGCTTGTGGCTAAGCGGTGCTCCCCCTATGGGAGCACACTGACCACCAGGGGGCAGCTCTGGTCCCGACCCTCATCGCCCAGTTGCCACAGAGCCTCTTCCCGCCCCCCATCGCCATCCCCTCCCTCTGCCTGCTGGCACCCAACTTGGCTGGCCTGGTGCCCCCTGCTCGCTGGCCCCGCGCTCCCCTCCCCCCTGCCTCCCGCCAACTGGTCGTTCTGCCATTCAGTTGATTTACATATTAGGCTTTTATTATAGGACAGCCACAATATGGGAGCAATCCAGATATCCATTGATTGGTAAATGGATGGAGAAGAAGTGATATATATATATACAATGAAATATTGCTCAGCCACAAAAAGAATTAAATATTGTTACTTGCCACATAGAAGGACCTGGAAGATATTATACTAAGTGAAATAAGCCAGACAGAGAAATATAACTACCATCTGATTTTACTTATTGTGGATTCTAAAAAACAACACCAAGTGAATAAACAAAATCAGAAAGAGAATCATAGATACAGAGAACAAACTGATGGCTGCCAGAGGGGAGGGGTTGAGGGGATGGGCATAAAAATGGAGCCCCATGTTAACAAGTCCATTGGCTTCCCAATTAGAATTTGGGTAGTGGTTCTATATTCTTTAGGGAAAGATAATGTGGTGTTGACAGCATGCCTTGTATCATTTCTTTCTTAATTATTGTGGCTGGGGTAAGCAGAACCTGGTAGTAACATGGCCGCAGGAGATCGTAGTGTTCTGCGCGCGCGCGCGCGCGCGTGTGTGTGTGTGTGTGTGTGTGTGTGTGTGTGTGTGTGTGTGTGAATGTGTGTGTGGTTTATGGAGCATGAGCAGTTCTCAGGGCAGTGCTACCTGGCTCATATACTTAAAAATGTGTTCCTCAAAATATAGACACCAGAATGTTAACCAATAGATGGAGATAAGGAAGAGATCATTTCTACTCATAAGATCCCTTGGAAATAAAATGAATAAAGTGTACATGATTAAAAAACTCCCTGTGTCTTGAAATTTCATCTGTCTCACACACCAAAAAAATAGAGATAAGGGACAAAACAACAATGTAAGGAATAAATCAGGGGTATCACTCCAGATTCTGTAGCCAATAAAAAGATAATGAGATGGCCTAGCCGGTTTGGCTTAGTGGATAGAATGTTGGCCTGTGGACCGAAGGGTCCCGGGTTCAATTCCGGTCAAGGGGACGTACCTCAGTTGCAGGCTCCTCCCTGGCAAGAGGCCACCAATCAATGTGTTTCTCTCACATCGATATTTCTCTCTGTCTTTCCCTCTCTCTTATACTCTCTAAAAATCAATGGAAAATATCCTCGGGTGAGGATTTTTTTAAAAAAAAGATAATGAGGATATGTTGCAAACAACTTTATTCTCATAAATGTATGATTTAGAAGTAATGGTTGAGTTCCTCAAAAACACCAAATAATTTTGGAAAAAAAAATGAATAATGCTGGAGGCCTCACACTTCCTGATTTCAAATGATATCACAAGCTATAGTAATCAAAACAGTATTGTAGTGGCATAAAAACAGATACATAGATCAATATAATAGAATGCATGTCCCAGATATAAAACCACAAATATATGGCCAATTAATTTCTGACAAATGATCCAAGAATATGTAATGGGGAAAGGATGATCACTTCAGTAAATGATGTTGGAAAGCTGGACAGCCACCTGCAAAAGAATGAGACTAGACCCCCACCTTCCACCTTCCACAAAAATCAACTCAAACTGGATTAAAGATGTAAACATAAGACCTGAAACCATAAAACTCCTAGAAAATAACACAGGGGACAAACTCCTTAAGATTGGTTCTGGTACTGATTTTTTGAGGTAACACCAAAAGCAAAGAGAACAAAAGCAAAGATAAACAAGTGGACTACATCAAACTCAATAGCTTCTGCACAGCAAATTAAACCATCATCATCATCATCAACAAAACAACAACCGACAGAATAGGAGAAAATGTTTTCAAATCATATATCTGATAAGGGATAAATATCCAAAATGTATAAAGAACTCATACAACCCAATAATAAAACAAAACAAAACAAAACAAAACAAAATGCTGATTAAGAAGCTCCTCCAAATGTACTGCAGGCCCATCGTTTCACTGGAGAAATCTACCACATGTTTAAAGAAGAATTAACACCAGATTTACACAACCTCGTGCAGAAAGCATGTGCCAGTATTGCTTTACCACCAAAACCAGACAAAAATGGCACACAAAAGAAATCTACACACTCAATGCAATGTTGCCAATAATGCAGAGAAACTAGACCACTCACACTTTGCTGATGGGGAAGTAAAATGGTAGAGCTACTCTGAAACAGAGTATGGCAATTTAATACAGACTAAACATGTGTTTACTATATGACTAAGCTATTGCATATTTGGGAATTTATCCCAAAGAAATAAAAACGTCTGCTTACACAAAAACCTGCACATGGGTATTCATAGCAGCTTTATTCATAATAGCCAATAACTACAGAAGGTGTTGAAGTTAGGTCGTTCAATTAGGGAATGATTAAACAAACTGTAGTACAACTATACTACTAGCAATAAAAATAAATTATTATACATAAAACATTTAGATAACTCTCCAAAGAATTATGCTAAGTGAAGAAAACCAATCTCAAAAGGTCACATACCGACATACTGTATGAATCCATGTATAAAACATTATTTAAATGACAATGTTATAGAAATGGAGAACAGATAAGTGCTTGCTAGTAGCTAGAGAGAGGGGTGGAGGGAATAGGTGGGAGTATTACAAGGGATCTTTGTATTGATGACACTTTTCTGTACCTTGGCTGTGGTGGTGGTCACATGAAATTACCATGATAAAGTTACTTACTAGTAGAACTAAACACACACACACACACACACACACACACACACACACACACACACACACACTAGTACAAGCAAAACTGGTAAAATTTGAGTAAAACTGGTGATTTTGTGAATGCAAATTTCCTGTTTCTGGTACAGTACTACTGTTATACAATATACTGCCAGTTTGGGTAACTGGGTAAAGGGTTCACGTAATATTGTTTCTTACAACTACAAATGAATTTACACTCATCTAAAGATAAAACATTTATAACCCCCACAGATCGCTGTTTCCTACCCTCAGAATTTTGGGATTTAGTACTGTATACCTGGTGTGGTTCTAGGGAATTCGCATTTCTTTTTTTTCTCAATCTTTATTGCTGAGAGTATTACAGATGTCCCCATTTATTTCCCAAATGGCCCCTCCACCTGGTTCCCACCCTAGGCCTTCACCTCACTATTGTCTGTGCCCATAGATTATGCATACATGCATATAAATTCTTTGGTTAATTTCTGCCTGCTCCCCCTTCCCTCTGAGCTCTGTAAGTCTGTGCCATGCTTCCATGCCTCGACCTATTTTGTTCATTGGTTCATGTGGTACATGTCTTTCTCTGACTGGCTTATTTCATTTAGCAAAATACTCTCCAGGTCCCTCCATGCCATCTCAAAGTGTAAGAGATCCTTCTCTTTCTTTTTTTTACTGCTGCATAGTATTCCATGGTGTAAATGTACAACAGCTTTTATATCCACTCACCTACTTATGGGCACTTGGGCTGTTTCCAGATCTTAGCTATTGTAAATAGCGCCGTTATGGACATAGAGGTGCATACATTCTTTCTGATTGGTGTTTCAGGTCTCTTAGGATATATTCCTAGAAGTGGGATCACTGGGTCAAATGGCAGTTCACATTTCTTTTTTTTCCTCACCAGAGGACATGCTTAGAGAGAGGAAGGGAGAGAGAGAGAGAGAGAGAGAGAGAGAGAGAGAGAGAGAGAGATGGATCGGTTGCCTTTTGTATGTGCCCCAAAGCGGGATGGAACCCGAAACCCAGGATGTGCCCTGGCCAGGAATTGAACTGGTGACCTTTCAGTGCACAGGAGGAAGCTCAACCAACTGAGCCACTCCCCGTGGGAGACTCTTTTGATCTGTCCTCCCGGGTCACTGGCTCTGCCCTGCTAAGCATGCTCCTGTGGAAAAGACGGCTGGCTGCACCCAACCTGAGCATCTTTTCATATGTCTATTGGCCATCTGTATGTCTCCTTTGGAGAAAGGTCTATTCAGGTCTACTGCCCTTTTTTTTTTAATTGGATTTTTTGTTTCCTTGGTGTTAAGTTGCATGAGTTAATATACATTTTGGATATTAACCCTTTACCTGATGTATCATTGGCAAATATATTATCCTATTCCGTAGGTTGTCTTTGTGTTTTGTTGATAGTTTCCTTCACTGTGCAACAACTTTTTAGTATGATGTACTCCCATTTGTTTATTTTTTGTTTCTCTTGCCTGAGGGGCATTGCCACAAAAATATTGCTAAAAGTGATGTCAAAGAGTTTACTACCGAAGTTTTCTTCTAGGAGTTTTATAGTCTCGGGTCTTACATTTAAGATCTTAATCCATTTTGAGTTTATTTTTGTATGTGGTTTAAGAAAGTGGTCTAGTTTCATATTTTTCACGTATCTGTCCAGTTTTCCAGCACCATTTATTGAAGAGACTATATTTACCCCATTGTATATTCTTGCCCCCTTTATCATAGATTAACTGACCATATAGGAAGATTTTATTTCTGTGCTCTCTATTCTGTTCCCTTGATCTATGTGACTGTTTTTATGCCTGTACCATGCTATTTTGAATACAAATGATAAAAATAGAAAAAAATAAATCAACATAACATTGAATGTCAACTGTAACTGAAACATAAAATTTAAGAAAAAGATATGGAAATAATAATATGTAATTTTGGCTATAGCTCTGTATTAAACCCACATCTGGATATAGGTAGGCAGACTGTCAATATTCCTGCTTGGCATTTGGTGGCTGTTTTTGATTTTAAAAAAAAGTTCAAGGTGTTATTTAAGCTAGAAAAATTCTTCTGTTTAATAAAGATTTATTTCAGCAAATATTGAACATGATGTGACAGTATAATAATCACTGCACTTATTTAGGACAGCTCTCAATCATTTAAAGAAGTGCACAGCTCATGTGAGACCTGGAAATTGCTTGTGCAAGTACCATCCATCCCCTCCCTCACTCCGTTTCACAGGATGGCAAGCAGCATCAGATTTCCCACTAGATAAAATCCAGAGGCCTATCTTCAAAAGCAATTTAATGTTGCCTGGGTTAATATTTAGCATGGCAGTTAGTGCCCAAGGGTAAATATCTCCTCTATCTGGATTTTTGTAGGGGGCGACCTTAAAGTGGATTTCTATCTGCTCATCCCCTGTAACAGCAGAATAAATATTCTTAGAATAATTAACCTAATCCAACATTAACAGACACATGAATAAGATAGGAAAGAATATAGAGACCAAAAGAAACAAAACAATAAACCCAGAAGAAAAATAAGAGAATTTAAAATTTTTAATTAGCATCCTTACAGAAATTGAAGATGATATTATATCCACATAAAAAGGATATTGTGAAGAAGAAATATCATTTAATGAGAAAAATATTATAAACATTAGAATGTTGTCTGGCTGATGTGGCTCAGTGGTTGAGCATTGATCTATAAACCAGGAGGCATGGCTCAATTCCCAGTAAGGGCACATACCTGGGTTGCTGGCTTGATCCCTAGTAGGGGGCATGCAGGAGGCAGCCAACCAATGATTTGTTTGGGAGCTCAAGAGACTTGGTTGGAAAGTTGTAAGGAGGACATTCTGAGAAAAGGGGAGTGTGTGGAAGGCTGCCTGCCCTATTTATTGTAGTTCCGACCTAGGGGAGACTTAGGGGAATGTCGTAGGCCGCGCCCCTAATTATGCCTTGACCTTTCCAAAGAAGTCTGTGCATGTGCAGACCCCCAGGTGTTTACTGGAATCCTTATGCTTAATCCCTGGATGCCCTGGCCTAGAAGACAAACACATGTGTCCTCCCAAGATTACTCACCCTACTGATTGTATCTCAAGATAAACATTCCAATAAAAGCCTAATGAGGCAGGCAATTGAGGCTGCCCGGTCACTTTGGCCAGGCCTTCCCTTAGCCTCTCTTTCACAGCAAACGTTGTATTGGAGTAATCCATTCATCTGTTGCTCAGGGTCTGCTGGTCAGCCCCAGAAATGATTCTCCCTCATCATTGATGTTTCTATCTTTCTTTTCCTCTCCCTTCTTCTCTGAAGTCAATAAAAATATTTTAAAAATAAAATAAATATAAACATTAGAATGTTATTTCAAAAAAATTCTAGAATACCAAAGAGATAAAGTTCAGAATCTCTCTCAGAAAATAGACCCCAAACAATAAATATAAAAGAAGAGACAATTCAGAATTCCAACATTTGACTAGTAGATGTTCCAGAGAGAACAGATGAAGGAGACAATTATGAAACTAACGTTATAACTAACGAAAATATCCAAGAATGGAAAAAATTATTTTTAGATTAAACGGACTTCATCAAAATCAGATTTTAAATTCCCACACCTAAAGCAACTTTACGAAATTCCAGAACATCAAGAACAAAGAGAAAATTATGAACCTTTCTTGAAAAAAAATCTCATCAACAATGTAACAAAGATTACACTGGCATCAGAAGTTTTACTAGTGATAATAACACCTTGAAAGTTCTGTGGGACCATAATATGAATCTACCTACCCAAATTCACAATCTAATAGACAGGTAAAATTTAGATATGCAAGAACTAAGAGTGTTTGTCTCCCAATCATCCCTTCTGAGGAAGTGACATGAGGTTTTAGTGCTATGAAATGATGTGTGAACTAAGGAAGAGGAAGGTACGTGATACAGGAAACCATGGAATTTACCCTGGAGTGCAATGAAACGAAATCTCAGGATGACAGCTGTGCAACAGGCCTAGAAAGCAATCACTCTAAATTAGAACAGGAAGGCAGTAGGCTATAAGAAAAATGTTTCCAAGAAGGAGAATGTATTGAATCCCCTTCAGTGGGTAGAATGAGTAAGAAGCTGGAAAATTTTAGTGATGTGGTGAAGAAGGCATATTTCTTCTCTCAACAAAAATTGGGTAATTAAAAACTCCAGGGAATGTCTTTTTAAAAAATCATACTAGAGTATTATCTATACTAATAGAAGGGTAATATGCTAATTAGACCAGGAGACCTTCCGGACATCCTTCCTGACAAAGCCATGGTGGCGGGGCCGAGGCAGAGGTGGTTAGAGGCAATCAGGTCGGCAGGGTAGGGCAGTTGGGGACGAGCAGGCCAGCAGGGGGCGGCAGTTGTGGGCAAGCAGGCCAGGGGGAGGAGGGGCTGTTGGGGGTGATCAGGCTGGTGGGGGAGGGGCAGTTGGGTGTGATCAGGCTGGCATGGGGGGACAGTTAGGGGTGATCAGGCTGGAAGGGAAGGCAATTGGGGGTGATCAGGCTGGCAGGCAGAGTGGTTAGGGGCGATCAGGCAGGCAGGCGAGCGGTTGGGAGCCAGCAGTCCCAGATTTCGAGAAGTATGTCCGGCAGTCAGACATGCCCAGAGGGGTCCCAGATTGGAGAGGGTGCAGGCTGGGCTGAGGGACACCCCCCTCCTGTGCACGAATTTCATGCACCAGGCCACTAGTGTTCTAAATATGAAGCAAACTAAAATTTAGCATAATTTTTAAGCTATTGATAGAATATAAGTGAAGAGAATCCACCTGACCTTCAAACTGAGAAAATTCTCTTTCAATTTGTGACATTAGAACTATATAGAGAAAAATGTAATCCGATTATACTTCCAAGACCCTCAGTGAACAATTATTTACATAATCATAATAACTTCATTCAAAATAGTTAAAAATGATTGCCCATCCCGGGAAGATATGGACATGGACGCTATTGCTTTTAATAATAAGTTCTGCTGTACTATTTGACATTTTAAAAATATGTACATGTATTACCTTGTTGGTTTTGAAAAATTGATATTAAAACTTTAGCAACTTGTCCCGCCGAGTGGCTCAGTGGATTGAGTGTCTTCCTATGCACCAAGAGGTCACTGGTTTGATTCAGTCAGGGCACATGCCCAGGTTGTGGGCTGGATCCCCAGTAAGGGGTGTGCAGAAGGCAGCCCATTGATGTTTCTATCTCTCTCTCCCTCTTCCTTCCTTGCTCTCCTAAATCAATAAAAACATATTTTTAAAAAATCTTTAGCAACTTTCAAATACACAATACAGTATTGTTAATTATAGTCAATATGATGTACATTATATCCATGGGACATATTTATCTTGTAACTGGAAGTTTGTACCTTTTGACCATTTTCACCTTTTACCTACCCCCAGATTCTGGCAACCACCAATCTCTACTCTGTATCTTATGAGTTTTTTGTTTTATTTTTAGATTCCACATGCAGGTTATATCATATGGTATTTGTCTTTCACTATCTGATTTACTTTACTTAGTATAATGCCCTCAAGCTCCATCCATGTTGTTCCCCATAACAGAATTTTCTTCTTTTTTTATGACTGAAATATATAAATATACCACATTTTATTTATCCATTCATTCATTCATTTATGGACACTTATGCTATTTCCATGTCTTGGCTATCTATATATATAAAAGACTAAGTGACCAACCGTCCGTCTGTCTGACCATCTGACCAACTGACCGGTGGTACATATGACACACACTGGCAATTTAAAAATAAACATTGATTCGCGCATGTGCGATACATATAAAGCTCTCGCTGGCGCCAATTTCATGTGACACCAGAATGTATCTGAAGACCAACTATTGGCACAATTTACTTCTGAATGTTGTTTTTATATCATGTTTTTGTTATTTTTATATCATGTCTTTGTTGTTTTTATATTATGTTGTTTATTTATTAATCAATTTGTATATTATTTTCACATACATTTTACTAATTTTCTTTTATCTCTGACACTTCTATTATAGAGAAAGGGCAAATAGTGATATTAAAATATTTTGTATTTTAAAATTATTTTGACATGTAATTTTTTACAGTAATGTAATTACTGCACGAATCTTTCTTCTAATTAATTTCCTTTCAATGTGCATGAATCCATGCACTGGGCCACTAGTTATAAATAATGCTCTAATGAACATTGGGGTGCAGGTATCTTTTTGAGATAATAATTTCATTTTCTTCAGATGAATACCCAAAAGTGGAATTGATGGATCATATAGTAGTTGTATTTTTAATTTATGAGGAACCTCATACTCTTTTCCATACTGGCCACAACAATTTACACTCCTACCAACAGTGTACATCCTCCCCAATACTTGTTATCTCTTATCTTCTTGATAAGCATTTTAATAGGTGTGAAGTAATATCTCACTGTGGTTTTTATTTGAATTTATTGGATGATTAGTGATTTTGAGCACCTTTTTGTGTACCTGTTGGACATTTGTATTTTTTCCTTGAAATAAATTTCTATTTGGATCCTCTGTTCATTTTTAATCAGATTGGGGTTTTTTTTTGCGGGGGGGGGGGGGATTGGAATTTTTGCTATTGAGTTGTATGAGCTCTTTACATATTTTGGACATTAACCCCTTATCAGATGTATGATTTGTAAAACATTTTCTCCTATTCTGTATGTTGCCATTTCATTTTGTTGATGATATGCTTTGCTGTGTAACTTGGTTATTTTTACTTTTTTTGCCTTTGCTTTAGGTGTCAAATAAAAAAAATTATTGTCAAGACCAATGTCAAGGAGCTTACCACATATGTTTTCTTCTAAAAGTTTTATGGTTCCAGTCATATGTTTGAAGTCAGCCATTTATTTATTTAATACAAGTTTCAGAGGTACAACATTATAATTTGGCATCTGTATACACTGCAAAGTGATCACCACCAAAATCTAGTGACTATCTTTTACCATACAAATGAACCCCTTCACCTATTTTCCCCACAACCATGCCTCTTCCCCTCTGGTAACCACCTATCTGTTCTCTGTATCTATGACTTTTTTGTTTTGTTTTGTTTATTTTATATATGAGTGAAATAATACAATATTTGTCTTTCTCCATCTGACTTATTTCACTTAGCAAAATATACTACATCTTTATATCTTCTTTATCTATTCATGTACTATTAGACATCGGGGTTGTATTCTTTGGATAAGTACCCAAAAGTGGGATAGCTGGATCATATGGTAGTGCTATTTTTACTTTCTTGAGGAGCCTCTATACTGTTTTCCATATTAGCTGCATCAATTTACATTCCCACCAACAGTGTATGAGGGTTCCCCTTTTTCCACTTCCTCTCCAACATTATTTTATCTTAATCTTTTTAATAATAGCCATTCTAACATGTGTGAGATGGTATTTCATTGTTGTTTTGATTTGCATTTCCTTAACAATTACTGATGTTGATCATCTTTTCGTATGCCTGTTGGCCATCTGTATGTCTTCTTTGAAAAAAATGTCCAGATCCTCTGCCCATTTTTGTCAGGTTGTTTGTTCATACCATTGTGATCTGAGAAGATGCCTGACATGATTTCAATCCTCTTACATTTATTAAGACTTAGTTTGTGGCCTTGCATGATCTAGCCTAGAAAATGTTTCATGTGCACTTGAAAAGAACATATATTCTGTTGCTTTGGGGCTAAATGTCTTAGAAAACATCAATTTATCCATCTGTCTGTATTATTTAAGACCACTCTTTTCTGTTGATTTTCTGTCTCGATGATTTATCCACTGATATCTTTGGAGTATTAAAGTCTTCTACTATTATATTACTGTAGATCTCTCCCTTTATATCTGTCAATATATGCTTAATACATTTAGGTGCTTCAACATTGGGTGCATAGATGTTCACAAGAGTTATATCCTCCTTTGGGATTGCACTTGTTGCATTATAAAGTGTCCTTTGTCTCCTGTTACAGTCTTTATTTATAGTCTGTTCTGTCTGATATAAGTATTATTACCCCAGGTTTTATTGTTTCCATTCGCATGAAATATCTTTTTCTATACTTTTACTTTCAGTCTGTGTGTGTCTTTTAATCTGAGATGGGTCTCTTGTAAGCAACACATGTACAGGTCTTGTTTTGTCATCCATTCAGCCACCCTATGTGTTTTTGTTGTTGTTGTTGTTTTTTAATATATACTTTTATTGATTATAGAGAGGAAGGGAGAGGGAGAGAGAGATAGGAACATCAATGATGAGAGAGAATCATTGATCAGCTGCCTCCTGCATGCCCCCCACTAGGGGATCGAGCCCACAACCTGGGCATGTGCCCTTGACTGGAATCAAACCCGGGACCCTTCAGTCTTCAGGCTGATGCTCTATCCACTGAGTCAAACTGGCTAGGGCTACCCTATGTGTTTTTATTGTAGCATTTAGTCCATTTACATTTAAAGTAATTATTGATCGGCATGTAGTTATTGCCATTGTATTCATTGCTTTCTGAATGTTTTTGTAGAACAGAGAATTCTCCTCAGTTCCTTTCCTATTCTCTTACTCTCTCCTCTTATATGTTGATGACTGTCTATCTATAGTCATGTTAGGATTTCTTTGTCTTTATTTCTTGGCTATGTTTTATAGAATTTTGGTTTGGGGTTACCATGTGCTTCCTATGGTTATAGCAATCTATTTTAAGTTAATGGTCATTTCAATTCAAACTCATTCTAAAATGACTATGATTTTTACTCCCCCTTCCATATTTATGTGTCATTTGAAATTTCTTTCGTGTGCATGTGTTTGTGTGTATTCCTTAATTTATTGTTGTAACCACACAATATCATCCTTCTACTTTTGTGTTTTAACCTTTGTACTAACTTTATAATTTGCTGATCCACAGCTTTTACTAAATGCTTGCCTGTCAGTGAGGATTTTTTCCCTATATTTTCTTAGTCATATTTTTTATCTTTTCTTCTAAAAGAAGTCATTTTAACATTTCTTGTAATACTGGTTTGTGGTGACAAAACCCTTTAGCTTTTCTTATCTGGGAAGGTCTTTATCTCTCCTTCTTTTCTAAATAATAGCATTTATGGGTAGAAAAATCTTGCTTGTAGGTCTTTGCCTTTCATCGCTTTGAATATTTTGTGCCATTCCTTTCTGGCCTGCAAAGTTTCTGTTGTGAAATCAGCTTACAGTCTTATGGGAGCCAAATTGAACACACTAACTGCTTTCCTTTTGCTACTTTTAATATTGTTTGTCTTTAAACTTTGGGATTTTAATTTTCATGTGTCTTGGTGTAGAACTCTTTGGATTCAGCTTGTTTGGGACTCTATATTTTCTGGACTTAACTATTCAGTCATTATTTCTTCAAATAAGTTTTCAATCTCTTGCTCCCTCTTTCCCTTCTGCTACCCCTATGCTGTGAATGTTTATTTGATGGCTTTGTATAGTGTTGTGTTTAGATTTTTTCTTATTTTCTTTTGTGTATTTACTATAAATTTTTGCGTTGTGTTTACTGTGAGGTTCTTATATAATGCTCTACATATATAGAATTATGCTAAGTGAAATAAGCCAGTCAGAGAAAGACAAGTGCCATGTGACTTCACTCATATGTAGGATCTAATGAACAAAATGAACTAACAAGCAAAACAGACAGACTCATAGAGAGCAGGCTGACAGCTGTCAGAGGTGGTGATTGGGGGCTGGGTGGAGAGGGTAGAGGGATTGAGCAAAAAAGAAGAAAAGAGAGAGAAAACTCATGGACACAAACAACAATATGGTGATTGTCTAGGAGGAGAGTGGGGGTGATGGAGGAGGGTATGGGGGGATAAATGGTGATGGAAGGAGACTTGACTTGGGATAGTGAACACACGATACAGTGTACAGATGATGTGTTGTGGAATTGTACACTGAAACCTGTAAAATTTTGTTAACCAGTGTCAACCTAATAAATTCAATAAAAGGGAAAAAATTAAATAAAAAATAAATAAATTCCCATATAAACATGAATAAAAAAGTCTGTTTTGAATTGATAGCCACTTAAATTTGAACACATTCCAAAACATTTCATGTTTAATTCTCCCTGTATTTTATATTTTTAATCACATTTTACATTGTTTTCTTGTATGCATTCCTTAGCTAATTATTGTAGTTTTAGTTAATTTTACTACTTTTATTTTTTTTAACCTTCATAGTTGCTTTATAAGTGATTGTTCTACTAATTTTACTATATGTTTACCTTTTCCTGTGATATTTTTACTTTTGTATGTTTTCTTGTTATGAGTTAGTGCCATTTCTTTTCAACTTAAAGAAGTTCCTTTAACATTTCTTGTAATGCTTGTTTAATAGTGATATGAACTCCTTTAGCTTTTGCTTATCTGGAAAATTCTTAATCTCTCCTTCAATTCTTAGTGATAACCTTGGCATGTAGAGATTACTTGGTTTTAAGTTTTATCCAGTACCTTTAACATGTCATAACATTTTCTTCTGGATAGCAATTTGTACTGAAAAAAAAATTCCAATAGCCTTAAGAGGTTTTCCCTTGTACATAATAAGTCGTTTTACTTTTGCTATTTCTAAGATTCTCTAACTTTTGCCATTTTATTTTTTAAAATATATTTTTATTGATTTCAGAGAGGAAGGGCGAGGGAAAGAGAGAGAGAAACATCAATGATGAAAGAGAATCATTGATCAGCTGCCTCCTGCACACCCTTTTCTGGGGATCAAGCCCACAACCTGGACATGTGCCCTTGACTGGAATCAAACCCGGGACTCTTCAGTCCGCAGGCCGACACTCTATTCACTGAGCCAAACCGACTAGGGCTAACTTTTGCCATTTTAATTGTAATGTGTCTTGGTGTATATCTCTTTGGGTTCATCTTATTTAGAACTCTGTGCCCTTCTTGAACTGTGATGTCTTTTCTTCCCCCACATTAGGACATTTTCAGCCATTATTTCTCCAAATAGTTTTTCGACCTTTTCTCTCTCTCTTCTCTATCTGAGACCCCTATAATCCGAATGTTATTCCACTTGATATTGTCCCCCAAATTCCTTGATATGCTTTCACTGTTTAACTTTTTTTTTTTGCCTGGCTGGCATGGCTCAGTGGTTGAGTGTGGACCTATGAACCAGGAGGTCACAGTTTGATTCCTGGTCAGGGCACATGTCTAGGTTGCAGGCTCAATACTCAGTGGGAGGCATGCAGAAGGCAGCTGATCAATGATTCTCTCTCATCATTGATGTTTCTATCACCCTCTCCCTTCCTCTCTGAAGTCAATAAAAATATATTTAAAAAATAAACTAGCCCTAGAGGGTTTGGCTCAGTGGATAGAGCATCGGCTTGCAGACCAAAGGGTCCTGGGTTCAATTCCAGTCAAGGGCACATTCCTCCATTGTAGGCTCCTCCCTGGCCAGGGCCCTGGTCAGGGTGTGTGCAGGAGGCAACCAATTGATGTGTTTCTCTCACATTGATGTTTCTCTCTCTCTTCCACTCTCTCTAAAAATCAATGGAAAAATATCCTCAGGTGAGAATTTAAAAACAAAACAAAACAGGCATTTTTGGAGATTTGTTTCTCCTGTGCAGAATCTAGAGGTTAGAGTGCTTTAATATGAAGCACAAACCCTTCACTCTTTAGGGAAATGTTCCATATTTTGATATCCCTCCTGAGTTTTCAGGTCTTATTCAGAAGAAATTATTTCATGTGTAGTTGTAGATTTGTTGTGTCCATGGAGGGAAGTGAGTTCAGAATCTTTCTATCCCACCATTTGTAACCTGTCTTTAATTCATTTTGAGTTAATTTTTGTGTGTGAAGTAAGATAGTGGTCCATGCATATATTATTTTGATTTAAAAATGTCAGTTTATGTGTTCTTTAATTGGAATTGTATTGGCTCAACGAGGTAATACTTTTCATTCCAAGCAAGTTAATATGGCATTCAAAATTTTCCAGGATCTTGTCTCTGCTTATCAGTCCTCCCTTTGGGCCCCTTTCTTCAGGTTATCTGACCTATGAGCAGATTCCAAAACATGAGATTATCTTTTTGGATGCATGCTGGGGAATTTTTGCTGATTTCTCAAGACCTACTTCTTAATCATGAAAGCCTTTTTTAAGTGTCCTAGCAGTGACTTCCTACCCGCCCCCATTCTCTACTCTCCCAGTCCCAACTGACCCACCATTTCTTCCTGTCATTATTGCCTTCGGTTTAGCCTTCAGTTACACACCTAATCTAAAAGGGTATACAAGATATAAAAAATAAAACAGTAGAGAAGGACTTTTGTTTCCAGTATAATGGAATTGATACGGGTTTTTAAAAAACCTGGACATGATATACAAAAGAAACACAAGAAAACTCTGAAGGGCAGAGAGAAAAAGGCAGAACAGTTGGGAATCACAAGAGCTGAGGAAAGACATGATACTTAGCTACCTGGGTTTTCTTTTGGACTCACATTTTCCAAATTTGGTGCTAGAGAAACTTGCAACCTGGAAACACCAATGAGCCCAGACAAAAATGCCTCAACAAATGTCTGCTCTCTCTGACAAAGGAACAGGAAGGAAAAACCTAGAAGGCAGAAAGCTTTTAGGCCACGTGCTCTTTTCCAGCCAAGCACCACTGATACATTTGTGACACCAAGCCCACTTCCATCAACAAAGTTGGAGAAGGGAACCTAGACTTCTTCCTTCACCAGGCTATAATTAAACACCCTAGACTCCCCCTCCCCGCCTTGTACTCCCCAAAAGAACGGTATCTAGAGCCTGGACTTTATTCTCACTTGTGGTAAAGATGACCCTCCCCCTGAGAAGCTGGGGCTTTCACCACTTTCCAGTGGTAACAATTCTCTTTTCATGTGCTGGCATCATAGATCGGCTGGAGAACAGAAATGAGGCACTTATTTTTCTCCAACCAGGTGGTGTCAGTAAAAGCCTAGTAAGAGATTGGTACCTCCACCCTAACCCCCACCTGGCAATAACAAGGCCATGTTCCATTTCCCCTCATCAGCAAGATGTAAGAGAAAGCCTGATAGAACTGTTAAAAGGAGAACAAAATAAACCAACATTAGCAGAATGATGGAAATAAGAGTGCAAGAATCAATAAAATATAAAACAAAAAGTCAAAGAGAAAATTAACAACAAAAACCTTATTCTTGGAATAGATATATAAAATTGAGAGGCTCCTAACAAAACTGACAAATAAAAAAGGAGAAAAGACACAAATAAAACAGAAAATATCATCAGAATAAAACAGAAATATCACTAGAGACCTGGCAGATAAGAATACTATGAACAATTCTATGCCCACATATTTGATAAGTGAAAAGAAAGGAACCAAATTTCTTGGAAAGTACAAACTACCATATCTCATCCAATATGAAACATAATTTGAATAGCCCTTTGCCTAGTAAAGAAATTAAATTCATCATTTTAATCCCCATAAAAATTAATTGCCTGGTTCAGAAGATTTCAAAGGACAATTCTACCAAATATTTAAGAATGAATTACACTAATTGTACACTATTTCTTCCAGAAAATCCAGGAGGAAGAAACACTTTCCAACTCATTTTATTAAGTCAGCATTACCCATATGCACACATAAACATATTTATAGGAGAAAATACTCATGACAATTACAGCCCTTGTTTCAGTAACCGGTCACATGGTCATAGCTGGAATTTTTTCATTACCCTCCCAATGATACCTTTGCCTTTAGCAAGCTCTTCTTCACCTGGTGGGTGACCCAAATCTTCATTCCTGAAAGGTCTGGGCCATTACTAGTCCTGCCTGGGTTTGGTTGTTGTAATTTTCCCCTGACTTTTATCACAGGGAAAAATCATATTAAGAGACACCCTAAGGGATCTCTCAAATTCCAGGCATACTCTTTCTTATCTCCATTGTGGAGTAGCAGTCCAATTTCACCTGGTAGTCAGGATTAGTCACCCCAGTCAACACCATAACTCTCTTCTTTGACTGCTGATTCAGAAGCTTGAAGAGACCAAAGTGGCTTGATGGTGGTTTTAACTTCCAGTTCATGGAGTCATTGTTGTGCCTTTTGGTGAAAGCAGCCCTCTCTCTTTGAAAAATGTTAAAGGAGCACAAGATTATGAGGACAAGAAACAAAAATTTAGCTACTGTGCAACAAGGGACAATAGCGAGTGGTGCAACTCCCATTTTTACCCCTTGATTCTTGGATCCATCAATCCTTGCTATGGGAGAAACAGCACCATGTATTGGCTACTGATTAAGAGCACATATAAAATTCTGCTTAACCTTGCCCAGCCCTGCAAGGAATTGCCACCTAGCTATCACTGTAACTGAGTCTTCAAAGGCCATTCAACTATTCTATCAAGCCAGCTGCTTCAGAATGGTGGCGAACCTGCTAAGACCAGTAAATTCCATAAGCATAGGTCCATTACCACACTTCTTTTTGTACAAAATGAATTCCTTGAGCAGAAGCAATGTTGTATGGAATACCATGGTGAATGGAAGTGTTCTGTAAGTCCCAGTGTGGATGAGTAGGTCTTCAAGGACAAATCCTCTAACATTTTTCAGTAAAAAAATAAATAAATAAACATAGTATGTCTCTCCAAATAAACAAAGGATAAAATACAACTTCATACAGTTTCTGTACATATTAGACTACCACAGTGCCTGGAACAATGTTTAAGAAAATTAGTAGTACTAAAAGTCTTCTGCACAGCAAAATAAATGATCAACTAACTGTAAAGAAAACATGTGGAATGGGAGACTATACTTGCAAATCATATATCTGATTAAGGGTTAATATCCAAAGTATATAAACAATGCATATCACTCAATGATAGAAAAGCAAGTAATCAAATTAAAGAATGGGCAAAGGACTGGAATTGACATACATGAAAGGTGTTCAACATCACTAATCAGTAGGGAAATGCAAATCAAAACCATAATGAGATATTACCTCATGCCTGTTGGAATGGCTAACATGAAAAGGACGAAAGATAACAAATACTGATGTGGAGAAAAGGGAACCCTGGGGCATTGCTGGTGGGATTATATATTGGTACAACCACCATGGAAAAGACTGTGCAGAATCCACAAAAAATTAAAAGTAGTACTACGATATGATCTAGCAATTCCATTTCTGGGTATATGTTAAAGAAAATGCAATCACTATGTGGAATAGATATCTGCACTCCCATGTTTATTGCAGCATTATTTACAATAGCCAAGACATGGAAGCAATGTCAGTATTCATCAACAGATAAATGAGAAAATAAAATATGATCTATATTTAATGGAATACTATCTACTATATAAAAACCCTGGGTGGTGTTCATCACAACCAGAACCACAACCAAGCGGAAGGAAGTCAGTCCTGTAGGGGTTGTCTTGGCAACGGCTGCGCCCTCCCCCAAGCTGTTTCCTGTAAGGGCGGGGTTTGAGGCAGGAACCCACCCTGGGAGCATGGAGGCAGATCTTTCTAAAGTGTGCCACTCGCCAGCACGGCCAGGGGTGAACCTGAATGGGGGCGGCTGAAAGGCTTAGAAAAGACAGACAAGAGAATGAAAGCCGGGTCTTGGTGGGACACTGCTTCTCTGAGATACAGCGACCACGCCCACAGCCATGCCTTTATTTTATAGCAGATGCTACGAGGCAAAGTAAGGGTGTGACCAAGATGTTTACAACATTCTCCTGGGTTTCAATCCTACTCAACTACATGCACCTGAACTCTATAAAGCCTACATCACTCAGGCACATGGGGCCACGTGTTCGGACCATAGGTTCAAGCTTACAACTATAGCTGTTGGCTATAATTGTGCTGGGAGGGCCCTGCCCTCCAAGCTGGGACTTGCATGTGGCAATGAGAGGACTGTGCCCTCTCATCAGTTCAAGGCTTGAATCTGTCCAAAACACCTTAGCAGCTCCCCACAATAAAGTTTTAATTCTGTTTCTTTGTTACTAATGTTGTGGCCCCACCCCATAAGTTAGATTTAACTTATTGGTGGCACTGCTGAGTTCAGCTATATCCTTGCTGATTTTTTTTATGGCAAATCTATTACTGTTAAAGTATTGAAGTCTCCAACTATAATAGTGGGTTTGTCTATATCTCCTTGCAGTTCTATCAGCTATGGCCTGATGTATTTTGACATTCTGCTATTGGGCACATACACTGCAAGTATGGATTGTTCTACTTCTTGGAGTGTTGACCTCTTTATCATTTGTAATGCTCCTCTTTATCCCTGATAACTTTCCTGGCTCTGAAGTCTGCTCTATCTGAAATCCACGTAGTTACTCTCACTTTGTGTTGATTAGTGTTGGCATGGTATATCTTTCTCCATCCCTTTACTTTTAATCTATTTGTCTTTATATTTAAAGTGGGTTTCTTAAGTGACTATTGACACTTAAAGTGGTTATTGATAATAGCTGGATCGATATCTGCCATATTTGTTACTGTTGTCTATTTGTTGCCCTTGTTCTTATTTTTCTCTCTCTCTCTCTTCTGTCTTTAACTGAGCATTTTGCTCCATTATTTTCTCCTCTCATACTTTTTAAAAAAAGTTTAAAAATGTAAAATACAGTTTAGATTTGATATTACTTTGAATTAGTTTCAAGTGTACAACATTGTTAAACAATCATATACTTTATAAAGTATTCCCCTGATACTTCCACTACCCGCCTGGCATCAGACAGAGTTATTACAATATTATTGACTATATTTCCTATGCTGTATTTTACATCCCCATGACTATTGTGTAGATGGGTAATTACCCATCTGTGTCTCCACTAATTAATTCCCTTTTTTAAAAAAAATATTATTTTATTGATTTTTTACAGAGAGGAAGGGAGAGGGATAGAGAGTTAGAAACATTGATGAGAGAGAAACATCGATCAGCTGCCTCCTGCACAGTCCCCACTGGGGATGTGCCCGCAACCAAGGTACATGCCCTTGACAGGAATCAAACCTGGGACCCTTGAGTCCGCATGCCGATGCTCTATCCACTGAGCCAAACTGGTTAGGGCAATTAATTCCCTTTTAATGTGCACGAATTTCATGCACCGGGCTACTAGTTCAGCTATAAAAAGAAAGAAATCCTGCCATTTGTAATGAAAGGAATGGATCTTGAGGGCATTATGCTAAGCAAAATAAATCAGATACAGACAGACAGACTGTATGATATTGCTTATATGTGAAACCTAGAAAGATAAACAAACAAACAAACAAAAAACCTCATAGAAAAAGAGATCGGATTTGTGGTTACCAGAGGCAGAAGTGATGAGAGAAGAATTGGAAGAAGGGGTCAAAAGGTGCAAACTTGTAGTAATAAAATAAATAAGTACTGAAAATGTATAAAACATGATGACTATAGTTAACACTGCTGTATAGTACATTTGAAAGTTGCTAAGAGAATGAATCCTAAAAGTTCTTATCACAAAGAAAAGTACCAATTTACTCTTGTATTCTGGTGACTATGCGAGATGTAAACTTGTGATATTTATTTCACAATATATATGTCAAGTCATTAAGCTGTACATTTTATTTTTATTGAATTTATTGGGGGTGACAATGGTTAATAAGATTATATAAGTTTCAAGTGTATAATTCTATGACACATCATTTTAAACTTTTGCAGTGCTGTATGTCAATCATCTATATATATAAAAGCCTAATATGCAAAGCATCCCCTCAGGAGTTTGACCAACCGGGAGTTTGATCGCTCGCTATGATGTGTGCCTAAGAAACCAGGGGGTGGTGCAGAATGAAGGAAGGACCCAACTGGCAGCTTGCAGCTGGGGAAGGGAGGCCCCAGCCAGCAGCCAGCAGCCACTAGGGACCCTGCCTGTGCACAAATTTCATGCACTGGGCCTCTAGTATCTCAATAAAATTGAAAGGAATAAATAAAGAATAGTGGTATTTATTTTGTTATTAGTAGTAGTAAAGACTAGATTATAAGTCACCAAGCTATGAGGTGGGCTCTTTTAAGTCTTTAGACTAAAGGGCTGCTTGGTTTCAGTACAGAGTAGAATGATCCCTCAAGTGGAGATTTAGGAGTTTCAGTTATGTGTATTGATTGAGTTCATGGATAAAAAGATCAGTCTGCCTTTCTAGACTGTATTGGATGAAGGTTTACAGTATCAAGAATTTTTAAGAGTAGGCCGGCCGGTGTGGCTCAGTGGTTGAGTGTCAACATATGAACTGGAAGGTCACAGTTCGATTCCTGGTCAGAGCATATGCCCAGGTTGTGGGCTCAATCCCCAGTGTGGGGGCCATGCAGGAGGCAGCCAATCAATGATTCTCTGTCATCATTGATGTTTTTATCTCTCTCTCCCTCTCCTTTCCTCTCTGAAATCAATAAAAAATATATTTTTTAAAAAGGATGTTTAAGATTAGTGCAATGAAATCTGTACAGTTCTTGGTTTTTCAATCAGATTCCTATGATTTGCAGCAAAAAATATCAGCATGTGAAGAAGGGAAGCACTGTGTATTTACATAAAACTGGAAGGTTCTCTGAAAAACACCAGCTCAACACACTCTATGAAACTCATTCCATTCATCTGCCAGAGAAGACTGAAAATAGAGACAGTCTCATAGATAGCATGCTGACAACTGTCAGTGGGGGCAATGGGTGTATGTGTGTGGAGGGATAGAGCAATAAAGGAAAAAAAAAGAGAAAAAAAACTCATGGACATGGACAACAGTGTGGTGACTGCTGGTGGAGGGAAGCAAAGGGGGGATAAATGGTGATGGAGAGAGACTTGACTTGGGGTAGTGAACACACAATACAGTGTATAGATGATGTGTTGTGGAATTGTACACCTGAACCTGTATAATTTTGTTAACCAGTGTCTCACCAATAAATTCAATTAAAAAAAGAGAACATTGAATTTGTGTTTAAATCCATAACCAAGGGAGAGTCCATCCATTTTTCCCATTAAAAAAAAAGGCAACTCATATTACTCCCTTTATAATATCCTCTAACTGGAGTCAAAGTTACTTGGTAGTAACAAAGGTCATAACAACATTTAGTAACTAGAGTAGGGGATTCAATATAGCTATAGAAAGAGTATATCACTGTCAGAGAAAGGAGGGATTTAAGCAGTATTCTCATTGCTTAGCAAGCTATGGTGAGGAATTGTGCTAATAAGTGTGTAGCTTTAGCTTGGTTTTTTGTGTGTTTTTTTTGAAGAAACTATAAGCTTTGGAATTAGAACCTGACTGAATCTCATCTTTTAAATCTGTAAAAGCAATAGAAAATAATAATACCTACCTGCATAGCTGTTGTGAAAATTAGAAATAATCTATACATAGAGACTCTAGGCATATAGGAGTCATTCACACATGAAAATATTATGTTCCAATTATCCTCATAATTGACCATCTTCATTGGTGTGCTAATACAATATATGCTTGTTATAGTGCCATGGTGTCTGATACATAATAACTGGTCAAAATATCTGTTGATTTAACAAATCCCTGATGTCCCTTCGCAGGCATATTTTACAATAAAAGTTTTTTTCCAGATCTAAATTTGTTTCACCATTCATTTGACCCACAGCAGACTTTCTGTACTTAAAACCACCAATTATTAATGTATTTGTGGGTTTGGTTCTACTCCATCACATTCCTTGTCTTCTTTCCTCTCTTTTAAAAGTGAAATCAGCCTGGCTCAGTGGTTGAGTGTCAACCCATGAACCAGGAGGTCACTGGTTTGATTCCTGATCAGGGCACATGCCCAGGTTGTGGGCTCGATCCCTAGAGGGACACATGCAAGAGGCAGTTAATTGATATTTCTCATCAATGTTTCTATTTCTCTATCTCTCTCCCTTCCTCTCTCTCTTAAAAAAAGTAAAAAATTGGGAAAAAGTAAAAGGGAATTCAAATTCCCCAAACATTGGAAAGTAGCTATTTTCTCTTGAATTGGCCCTGCACTGGAAATTCCATTCCCTTAGCAGAAGAAAGATGAAAAGGACACAAACAGATAAAAAGATACCTTACTAGGAGCTGCATGCAGGTGGAACAGGCATGCACTCTAGTGTCAGAGCAATGTGGGTTCAAATATTGTTCAGCCATTTAATATATTTATAGGATTTACCTTGTCCACTGGATGCTGTGGTAAAAGGGACACAGAATTTGGAGACCCATTTCTTATCATTTTACTAGCTTTGAAATATTGGGCAAAGCATTTACAGTACTTTGGTCTTCTGAGACTTTGGGTCCTTATCTGTAATGTTGGAATCATGCCCTGATGCATACCTGCTGTGAGGATTACATAAAATAAAGGATGTTCAATACATGGTAAATTGACTATTCCAGAGCAGGAACTCAAAAAACAATAGCAGTTTGTATAACCTGGAGTTCTAAATTTACCACGTTATGGCAAATCCTTTCTTTTAAGTGATCATTGCTGATGCTAAGGTAGAGGAATGACACATGGTCCCGCTTTACTGAAAAATTTTATTAGAGCTGAGAAGGAAATGTCTGTATGTTTGGGTAGAGATCATGGATGCAAATGCATGGTGATAAGTCATACTCTGTTTTCCAATGGTTATGGCAATGGTCTCTGTTAGGGTCACCAAAGGAGGAACGCACAAGGCCAAAAGTGGCATAGGATTATAAATTTATTAGATCATCTGCAAAACAAATGGGCTGAGCCCCAAAATGGCACCGGCACCCAGGAATGGGAAGTCAGAGGTTTTAAAGGACTCTAGATGGGCTTTTTCTGGGTGGGGAACTCTCTGGGCAGATCTGGATCCTGGGAAAGTCTGGAGGGGAAAATAATGGTCTTAACAAGTGGAATGTGGTCTCAGTGAAAGGGAATGTCGGTTGTGAAGTGGTCTAAGGGTCAGTTCCCAGGGAAGGGGGAAGCAATTCAATTATTTGATCAGACCTAAAAGTCTCCTGTGTAGGGTGGAGGAGGCATAACATGATCTGCTGATTTATGGGAAGAAAATATTAAAACTTGTATTTGTATTATTTTATCTTGATACACCTGGCATTTCTGTGAATGTATTTTTAAAATATGTCTTTATTGAATTTTTTTAGAGAGAGAGGAATGAAGATGAAGAGAGAGAGAAACATCAATCAGTATGCACCCCAACCAGGGATTGAACCCACAACCAGGGTATGTACCCTGAATTGGAATCAAACTGACGACCCTTCAATGCATGAGATGACGCTCAACAAACTGAGTCACATTGGGCAGGGCTCTGTGAATGTTTATAATGGACAAAATATATATTTGTACTGTAGTGCATGTACACAATCCTTCTATATAATAAAAGCACAATATGCAAATCGACCAAAGGGTGGAACAACTGGAACAACCAGAACAACTGGTCTGTGGAAGGCGGGGCCAGGGAGCAGACAGCGCCAGACCAGCCAAGGTGTGTGTCAGCGGGCAGAAGGAGGGGACGGCAATCAGGGAGCTGGCAGCGGTGACCAGCAGCAGGTGGAGGGGCGATCAGGGGGCAGGGTCAGCCGCTCCCTGGCTGGGTCTGCCTCCTGCAGAGGGAGGCCAGACTGTGGCTTAGGCCTGCTCCACATGAGGGGGCAGAAAGGGGGGGGGGAGCGGGCCTAAGCTGTCAGTCGTACATCCCCTGAGGGCTCCCAGACTGCAAGAGGGCTCAGGCCGGGCTGAGGGACCCCTCCGGAGTGCATGAATTTTCATGCACCAGGCTTCTAGTTTATACATAAATGAATATATATCAGAGATATATACTTTTTATCATTCTCTCATTCATTCACTCAGCTGCAGGTACACTGGCCTCCTTATTATTCCTTGAACACAATGAACACATTCCTGTTGCACTTGCTATTTCTTCTGTTTAAAATGGGTATTTATCAGATCTCCTTATGGCTCATTCCCTTACTTTATTCTGGGCTCTGCTCAGATTGCACGTCCTCAGAAAAGTCTTCTTTGACTATCCTGTATGAAAGAACAGCTCCTGGCAATTTTATCCCTTGCCTTGATTTCTTTTAACTCATAGCACATTTATACATTATTTTATTTATCTATTCATTGGCTATTTTCTCCATCAGAATACCAAATGTATGGGGGCAGAAACTGCATCCACTTCCCCCATCATTGACTCCTTAGTGTTACAACGGGCTCTCAATAAATATTTGATCAATGATTCCTCAATTTTTTTGAAAAAGTTTGGACATTACTACTTTTAAGGAAAGAATGGTCCATTTTAATAGATTGTTGAAGATCTTTAAAAATAGAAATTTTGCCGAAACCGGTTTGGCTCAGTGGATAGAGCGTCGGCCTGCGGACTTAAGGGTCCCGGGTTCGATTCTGGTCAGGGGCATGTCCCTGGGTTGCGGGCCCATCCCCAGTGGGAGATGTGCAGGAGGCGGCTGATCAATGTTTCTCTCTCATCGATGTTTCTAACTC
>NW_005371640.1:1273385-1274031 GCF_000412655.1 Myotis brandtii
ATAAAAATAGAAATTTTGAGAACTTCCTAAGGTCATAATGAAAACTGCACATACCACTTCCCACAGATGTGAAAATTGATTGTGAACACTTGCATTTTCTAGGAAAAGTAGCCTGATTTTAAAAAGAAAAAATCAACTTATTCTTTCAATGTGACCTTAGAAAAATTACTTGACCATCTATAATCCGCAGTGTCTTCATCCATAAAACGGCATTCATATGAGTCCACCTTCCTTTTGAGATGTGAGGTAGTAGATGTAAATTATTTGACACATAGTTGGAGTGCAGGAAATAATAGATAATATCATAATATGTCAAAATAATTCCTAGAATTAATTCTTTCAATATTTTTGAGTTGTTTTTTATTCCAAATGGATAACTTTTTCCTCTAACAAATCTCAAGGGATTGCCCAATGTCCCTCCAAGAAAGCATCACAACACATACAATTATTTCTTCCATTACTTAGATGCTGTTTCAAAAATGTGTATCTTGGGAGAAACCAAGATGGCGGCATAGGTAAACATCGGAAATTGCTGCCTCGCACAACCACTTCAAAAATACAACTAAAAGATAAAACAGACATCATCCAGAACCACAGGAAGGCTGGCTGAGTGGAAATTCTACAACTAGAAGGAAAGAGAAAAGCA
>NW_005371640.1:1276123-1322816 GCF_000412655.1 Myotis brandtii
TTTAAAAGAAAGTAAAAAAAAAAAATTGTATCTTAGGCCCAACCAGTGTGGCTCAGTAGTTGAGCATCAACCTATGAACCAGGAGGTCATGGTTCGATTCCCCATCAGGGCACATGCTCGGGTTGCAGGCTCAATCCCCAGTAGGGGTTGTGCAGGAGGCAGCCGATCAATAATTCTCTCCCATCATTGATGGTTCTATCTTTCCCTCTCCCTTCCTCTCTCTGAAATCAATGAAAACATATTTTAAAAAAATTTTTTATCTCAGTATTTTAAATGGTTTGCATCTTAGTATAGCAATGAAATACAAAGTATTGTATAATACTTGAGTATTTTAGTCTTCTTAGTATCTTGTTTCTCACAGACTTTTATCACATACTTAAATTAACCTTCATGCCCTAATCGGTTTGGCTCAGTGGATAGAGCATTGGCCTTCGGACTCAAGGGTCCCAGGTTCGATTCCGATCAAGGGCATGTACCTTGGTTGCGGGCACATCCCCAGTAGGGAGTGTGCAGGAGGCAGCTGAATCGATGTTTCTCTCTGTCCCTTTCCCTTCCTCTCTGTAAAAAAATCAATAAAATATATATTTTTTAAAAATTAACCTTCACTCTCTTTTCCATATGTAAGGCATAAAAAGAAGGATAACGATTTTAATTGTCATCATATCCTGCTATCCACCACCTCCCAATGAACTAAAAAGTTAAACAAGTTTAAGCAGTTCTGGATCTCCCTCACCTTCAACACTGGGCCATACTGTTAGGCTTTTTTAGGTTAGGGGTATCACTACAGGAAAAGACAAGAAATATGCTCCACTCACATAATACAGCAATATGAAAGAAAAGCAGTCCAGGGAAAACGTGAAACAAAAACTTAGGAACAGTTTTGATTTGTCAGAACAAAGGACTTACTGAATGCCGCACATAGTGCTGTTATTCGACCAGAAGGGCCAATGCCGGTCTATGGCTTTAAGGACTCTGATTTTTTTTTCATTTAACTTGGAAAAATCAAGGCTCTTTTCTTGGGCTTGAGGACCCTTTCTCTTGAATCATCTTTATTGTTCAAGTCAGGAGGAGGACTCAAGGGTTAAATTGCAGTTATTAACCAAGTTGGCAACCTGCTTCCTGCTAGGAGCTGAGACCCTGCTGAGCATGCTTTCTGACATCCCTTTCTAAAGCTCTTTTCAAGGCATGGGTGCCTGGCTACTAAGGACTAAAGCTAATTACGATGTGCAGAGGTACTGGAGTTTTTGAAATAGATTTCAAAATTACTTTACCTTTGTCAATACTCCATCAGAGTTATATTCTTAGTTTGTATGAAAAGGATGGGGTCTTACTGGAATATACTCATGAGAATTGTTGTAGGGGTGCCAGGAAAATGCTGCAGCAGTTTTAAAGCCGGTTTTTCTCACAAACAAATCTAAGCAGACTTTTTTGGTTGTTTGAAACAGTCAAATCTTCTGAATTTTATCAGAGGAAGAAAAAGCAGTTTGAACTAGGGACCAGTCTAATATTTAAAGAGAATCAAGGGTGAAATTTTCAAGGAAATACAATAACCAAACTGAATAACAAAGAGCTGGCCTAAAGAGATATCAGCACCAGACAGATAAGCATTTATACCAAGTGCATCAGTTGCATTTCTACATGGGTGCTTAGCAAACGTTCTATGATATACTAGGAGCCCAGCACACCATTCGAAATCACGCAGCGCCGCCCACCCTCAAATCACCGGTCCAGCCTGCCTCCCTCTCCAGCCCTTGAAGCAGCCTTGGCCACTGCTGATCAGGCCCTCTTCCAGCACAGACGTGTGGAGGCCCCTGCCGCCTCGCCCCTGACACTGGGCGCACAACCTCCTTCTGTCCAGTCAACCCATTATGGCGTCCCGGTTAATTAGCATATTTATCTATTATATATGTATATATATCCTATAGTAGTTAAATTCATCGCAGCCTAGTTCTGGATTATACAAATTGTTAATCAGATGGTCCAAATTCATGAGGTTTAACTGTAATATCATTTCCTCAGATGGTTTCCATATGTTTCAATTTGCTTTCAGCTTTGACAGGAACAGAGGCAATGAGGTTGAAGGCTCCATAGTTGGGAAGACACAAACTAAAGCTCAGATGAGAGCCAATTCTTCTGAATCAGACTGTTAGGCAGGTGTTACATTTACTCATTTGGCAGCCAGAATGTGATGGTGCTCAGAACAGCTGCAGCTATAGGAAGGAAGGGGCAAGTGTGAGTGTACAATCAGGTTTTGTCACTCTCGTCTTAGGGCTGTTTTTCCGGGAGAGAGAGAAGAGGAGGGAGATATTCTGAGACTTGAAGAATCTCTGATTTCTAAGCTACTTAAATTCCCTCCCTGTTTTTTTATTGTCCCCCTGCCTTGAAACATGTCTAAGACTTACAGAGATTTAGAATGGTCCCAACAAGGCCTGTTTGCCAGATTTGGAAATTACATGGATTTGTTCCAGGCTGTACAATCTAGGAACACTTTCATCCCTATTTCCTTCCTATCCTCCCGCTGCCTCACCAAATTCCAAAAGGAATGTATCTAGCTGCTAAGCCTGTACATCACACTGGAAGAATGCAATGGTTTGCACGTTCTCAGCCTAGGAGCATCAAAGGCTTAACCAAGGGCCAATTTTGCCCATGTGTATTTCATTAGATGATTATGAAAAGGTATCATTCTTCCCATTCTTGTTCCTTCCCAAATGACTACCTTAGAGAAATTATAATAAAACAATTTAGAAATTAGGTATAAGGATAGGAACATTTTAAGAGTGAAATCAGCTGCCTATGAATGGACCCTTATGCCATCTCCAAATTTCCTATAATTATAGTTGCTTCTTGGAAAAATCTGTGTCCTTATAGTGAAAGATTAGACACTGGTTAGAGGGTCAAGACTTGTCCACATGAAGACATCTCTAAATTTCTCCACACTTATGCTAAATATTATTCATTATTTACCTGAAATTTAAATTCAACTATGTGGCCTATATTTTTATTTGCTAAATATGGCAACCCTACCTTGAGGACAATTATTACTGTTGGCTATGGAAAATATGGTCAATAGTAGCTTAAAGTGAAGTGAAAGATTGATCTACACAGAAGGAATAAAATATTGGTGCCCTGTAATTTAAAGGCTTTAAAGTTAAAAAGATTTGCTTCTGAATAAATAAACTCTTTGCCAGTCAATAGTCTTGTCTTTTTGACAACTACATACACAGCAGGACAAAGAGGAACATAGCATTAGTAAAAAGCATTGGTCAATGAATTTACATGCACTCATCCAGCCTGACCAGAAGAAGTGGTGGCTCAAGTATATGACAACTTGGGTTAGTTTTGGGTTGGGCCCATTTGTCACAGAATATCATGAGAGGAAGTGGGGTAAGCAGAAGGTGGACCACTTAGTTAGGGTGTCTTTTCATGTGTAGCACCAGATGGTCAGAGTGGGAAAAGCAGCAGCCACAAGTTGGACATCCAAAGGGCTTAGCTCTAGTGTGCTTTTGGTAGTGCCCGGTGCATTCATTCAAATGAGAAAAAAATGCCAATCACATCCATCCCATGTGCATTTATATACTTTCTCACCTGTATACACGTGACCAGAAGAAAACAGTTCTGGGTTACAGGCTGAAAAAGGTGTCTCAGGCCAACTTGTATTAAATCTACCTGGAAGTAGATTTCACCATGAATGTGATGTTGTTCTTTGGAGAATTTTGCTGAACACAACTGAAAAGTTAGTGCTAACGATAATATCAGTTAATGAACAATATGACTTTTTTTTTTACTAGAGTGGAAAGAAGAGCTATGAGCTCTATGGCTGAGATGTAGAAAACAAATTATTTTTAACATTTTGCTCTTGTTGGGGATCTAAATACTGGTTTAAATTTAGTCTACCAGGTATGAGACAGATGGAGCAGAAGCAAGGAGGTCAAAGAAGGAGAAAATTGAGGTAGAAAGAGAAGATTAAGTGAATCTGCCTGCCTTCAGCTAGCTACCTATTCCCAAAGAATCTTCTACTTGGAAGTAACCTCTGGCTACCTCACTACGTATTGACTGTATGTTTTCTGGCAGATGGTCACACTATTGTTTCATTTACTCTAGCATAAGAACCTTGAAGTCATCTTTGATTTCTTCCTTTCCTTCACCCAGCCAGTCCTAATTCTTTGACATATAAATCTGAGTTAGTCAATCCACATATAAGGAACTACTTCCTCACAGTGCAGCAGGAGAAAATGAAAATAAACAAAATCGAAGTCATACTTTCTGTCCCCAAGGAGTTTATTGTCAATTGGAGAAATAGAACTAGCAAACGGAAAACAGGACTCTGAAGAGAAACTTGGTACAAGTTTCCAGAGAAGGATGCATATCCATATGTATTAGAGGAGTTAGAAAAGGCTTCAGAGAGAATGCAGGAATTAGGATAGGTCTTCAAGGATAAAGATGATTTCTTTAGAAAAGTCAAGGAGTAAGAGGGCACTTTCTAGGTAGACGTAGCAACATAAACAGATGTAGGGCACAGAAATAAATGTGCTGTGTTCTGGGAAGAGCACAACATACATGGTGCAGTGGAGTATATATGTAGAAGAGAAAGAAGTAAAGTTGTATAGGTGGGGTTATAATGGAAAGTTATGAATGCTAAGTTAAGAAACTGGGAAAACCGATAACTTTCAAGGAGGAAAGTTTTATTATTAGGGGCAGGTTTCAGAAAGATTATTCTGGCATTAAAAGCATTGGAGGTGAAAGCGAAGATTCGAGCTGAAAGATAACTACTAGAATGAAATAACACTTCTTGAGGTATGCCAATTTTGCCAATATTTTTATGGACACCCCAACAAGTATGCAGAGCTACAACTCAGTTCTTACTTTTAATGATGGGTGTGATAACTTGTATCCAGATATTATTTTTTCTTCCACCTCCTGTTAATCTGATCCCAGCAATAGTTCTCTCCACCTCCATAAACAGAAATCCTGAGTCTTCTCACTCATCCTCATCTTATTTAAAGCAAGCATCAGCCCTAACCAGTTTGGCTCAGTGGCTAGAGCGTCGGCCTGTGGACTGAAGAGTCCCAGGTTCGATTCCGGTCAAGGGCATGTACCTTGGTTGCAGGCACATCCCCAGTAGGGGGTGTGCAGGAGGCGGCTGATTGATGTTTCTCTCTCATCGATGTTTCTAATTCTCTCTCCCTCTCCCTTCCTCTCTGTAAAAAATCAATAAAATATATTTTAAAAAATAAATAAAACAAGCATCATTACTCCTAAGCTTGTGCCTCCCTTGCCATTGGAAATGTTTCCAAAATTATTTTTTAATTCCCCTTCACAAACATTGTATTGATTGACAGTAAAATGGCAAAAACAAGCAATTTTTAGGTAATTCAGTCCTTCGTTGCTGTAAAAATACTTTATCTCCGCCTCTTCCCCCAATGTAATTAATGAACATAATTTGGGGTTTGATGGAAAACAGACCCAGCATAGGAGCTGTTAGTTGAAGTTTTTAACACTTATTTTACTGTGGATTACAATAATTGAAGCATATTATTGGATGGGAGTTGGATAAGTAGGCAGCAAATATGTTCATTACTTAGAACTTATAAAGGTATTAATCTGATCCTGCATTTGGGTTTCATTTTCTTTTCATGGAAATAAATGAGGAGCATTGACTTAACAGGTAATCCTATATAATAAAGAGCTAATATGCTAATTAGACCAGATGGTGGAACAACCTTCCAGAATGACCTTCGGGAAGAACCAGTGGGCAGGGGGCAGGGCCCGGGGGCCACAAGGCAGCCGGGGCCACAAGGGCCGAGGAAGCTGGGGCTGTGAAGGCCTACCCTTGCACAAATTTCGTGCATCGGGCCTCTAGTAAAATATAACTATCTAAATTTACATGTAGTTAAAAGAATAATGGTTTTGAACTAGAATAAAGTTAGTTTAAATATTTGTTCAGCTACTCATTAGCTTTGGCACCTTACATCAGTAATATTCAGATAATACCTACCTACCATGTGTCATGAAGTTGAAAGGTAGTAGATGTAAAGCACTCAGCACAATACCTGACAAATACTAAGCAATCCATAAATTGCAGCTTTATCTTTCATGATACTAAAGAACAATTAATCAAGGGGAGGTGGGTTCTTGATCCCATTTATCACTGTAAGAACCAATGAAAAGACTAAGAAACTCTAACTATACACTAGAGCAGCGGTTCTCAACCTATGGGTCGCGACCCCTTTGGGGGTCGAACAACCCTTTCACAGGGGTCGCCTAAGACCATCGGAAAACACATATATAATTATATATTGTTTTGTGATTAATCACTATGCTTTAATTATGTTCAATTTGTAACAATGAAAATACATCCTGCAGATCAGATATTTACATTACGATTCATAACAGTAGCAACATTACAGTTATGAAGTAGCAACGAAAATAATTTTATGGTTGGGGGTCACCACAACATGAGGAACTGTATTAAAGGGTCGCGGCATTAGGAAGGTTGAGAACCACTGCACTAGAGCATATTATGGAATATATAACATCCTTTTCCTCTTAGTTTGGAATATTGTAATTAGTAAGATCTTTCCCTTTTGCCAGACTTTTTGTTTAACCAGTGACTGTAATCAGAATTATGCTGATAACAACCTGATATATGACTTCATCTATGATATTGACAAATGAACAAACAGAAACTTAGAGGGTGGAAGTGATGTAGTTATGTGTGGCAAAGTTGGGACTCTGAGTTCAGGTTCTTTGTTTTCCCTTACAAGGCTGCTTCAGCAGTTGCAATGGTCAGAAAGATAACTATTTTGTGCAGTTACATGTTAATCTTTTGGGGACCATGGACCCCAATTAATCTGATGAAAGCTGTAGAACATCTTTCTATAAAATGTACATATCCTTATATGTATATAAATACAAAAAATTTGCAGGCAATTTCAGGGGCTTGAAAAACCCTTTGAAGTTCAAGTACCCCCTAATTAAGAACCACTGTTATGGTGGCTTCTGAGAAGACTTGACTGGATAAAACAAAACAAAATTCAAGATGTTCTAAGGGGCCCAGCTGGTGTTGCTCAGTGGTTGAGCATCCATCCATGAACAGGGAGGTCAGGGTTTGATTCCCAGTCACGGCACATGCCCATGTTGCAGGCTTGATCCCCAGTGGGGGCGTGCAGGAGGCAGCCAGTCAATGATTCTCTCTCATCATTGATGTTTCTATCCCTCTCTCCCTATCCCTCCCTCTCTCTGAAATCAATAAAAACATATTTTAAAAAGTTTCATGTCTAACATGGAAGAAGTTACTCTGCTAATGTTCTGCATAATGATGCCAATAAAACTATCTGTACTCCAGACATTGCATGGCAGAAACCCTATGGTATGAATTACAACATGGTGAACTCAAATTAGTGCAGCTTCATAATCGTTAGGAAAAAACAAACCTAACAAAATGATACCAAAGATAAGGTTGAAAAATGAACTGGGAAGAATACTTGTTACACATTTTATAGAAAAAAAAGGTAATTTACTGATACACAAAGACTCAAAAAAATTTTTTTATGTATTTTTATTGATTTCAGAGAGGAAGGGTGAGAAAGATAGAAACATCAATGATGAGAGAGAATCATTGATTGGTTGGCTCCTGCACGCCCCACACGGGGGATCGAGCCCACAATCTGGGCATGTGCCCTGACCGGAAATCAAACTGTGACCTCCTGGGTCATAGGTCAATGCTCAACCACTGAGCCACGCCAGCTGAGCTCAAAAATTTTTTGTAAAAATTAGTATAAAAATATGAGCAACAACCTTTCCATATTTAGTGATAATCACATTGCTAGGGAATGAGTGCAAATGAAATCATGCTATATAACGACTGAGCCCTGGAAATGGTCTCTATACCCCATAGGCAGAAGGCACCCTGCCATAACAAGTTCCAGGTCCAGGAAGTCCTCTTTGTCCTCCCACTCATCAAATTCTGTCCCAGGCCTGAGAAACCCTTCCCCTGCCTAGAGAAACAACTGGCCCAGCCTTGGGAAACTACTTCTACCCCCTCAAACAGCAACAGCAAAAACTGTGGAGAGCATTGGTTGAATGAGATTAAATAAAGCAGACCAAATAGTACTGCATAGGCTCTTAAAATTGGACTGTTATTGGGACCAAACCACACGAAATTAGGCCAGGACTTACATGCCATCTCTAAACAGGGTGACTGCCTATTAAAATTTTTTAAAAATATTATTAAAATCAAGATTATCCTATATAATAAAAGCCTAATATGCTAAGTGGCTGTTCAACCAATCAAAGTGTAACATGCTAATGATATGCTAAGACTGCTCAACTGCTCTCTATGACATGCACTGACCACCAGGGTGGCAGTCAGTCAACCAGTTGACCAGTTGCTATGACATTCACTGACCACAAGGGGGCAGATGCTCCAACTGGTAGGTTAGCTTGCTGCTGGGGTCCGGCTGATCGGGACTGGGCTAGATGGGCCAGACATGCCCTGGAGCCCTCCCATGGTCCCTCCCCAGCTGGCCAACCTCCCACATCCCTCCCTGGCCCCGATCCTGCACCAGTGGGGTCCCTTGGCCTGGCCTGCTCCCTCTTGCAATCTGGAACCCCTCGGGGGATGTCAGAGAGCTGGTTTTGGCCCCATGGCGGAACCACTGGTTGCTACGATGCTCACTGACCACCAGGGGGCAGACACTCAATGCAGGAGCTGCCCCCTGGTGGTCAGTGGGAGTGCCGCTCAGCCAGAAGCCAGGCTTATGGCTGGCCAGCTCAGCGGCAGTGGCAGAAGCCTCTCCCACCTCTGCAGCAGCACTAAGGATGTCTGACTGCCAGCTTAGGCCCACTCCCCCTGGGACATCCCCCAAGGGCTCCTGGACTGAGAGAGGGTGCAGGCCGGGCTGAGGGAATTTCATGCACTGGGCCTCTAGTCCCAGTATAATAGCCAAAGTGTTTATCACACAATAAAAAATCACCCATAATAACAAGAACAGGAAAGTCACAACTTGGTTAACTGATGCTAACAGTGAGAAACAGGAATACTCATAAACTTCTGGTAAGACTGTAAATCAGTGTCTTCTGGAGGGCCATTGGGCAATATATAACAAAATGTAAAATACATATATTGTTGCTCAAACAATTCCACTTCCAGAGAGTCACTATAAGTAGATAATGACACAAATAAAAAGAAAATGTATGGAAAAACATTTTAATTCAAAACCTACTTTAACAATATACAATAAGCCAAATTTAAACAATATAATCATCTATCATTAAGGGTCAGTTAATGTAGCTGTAATTTAATCCATATAACAGAACAGTGCACACTTAACAATGTCAATAATAATGATAATAATGATGCTTGTTGGCTTGGAAAATATCAGACTATGTTGTTATGTAAAAATTGGCTTTAAAAAATCAGGAAAAGAATGACCCTATTTTCAAAACTGCATATTCTATTTCTTGCCGAAAAAGAGAGAAATGAAGAATGTTTTCTTAGATAGCAGTGGTTATCATTGATTGATAGAATTTGGGATACACTTTACTTTTACTTTCTTGTATTTTATACATTATTTCAATATTTTAATAATAAATATATATCATTTTAAACAATAAGTATGTAAAGAAAACCTAAAATTGAAGAGCAGAAAGCATCAGTGAAGCTTCATGCATTTTTTAAGTTCTCAAACAAGTCTGAATGGATAAGGCTGAGGAAAGTATTGAGATATCACCTCATAACAAATTTAGCAAGATGGACTCTTATTGACGAGCATAATGTGATATGTCAAAGATAAGAAAGCCAGAAAGTCTTTTGGATATTCTACTCTTAACATGTATTTCAGGATATATTTAATAGTTACGCTGTTATTTCAGTTTCATCATCTACTTCTATTTGGTATCTTGAATATAGTTTCTGTACACAAATTACTTGAAACAGCTAAATTACATTCCAAGGTCTGTTTTGCTCAGAAGATGTAGTCCTTTTAAAGTAATAAGGATAATAGTGATGATGTTGATGATCATAATAATAATGAAAGAAAAGAAAATGAAGGACAAGGAGGATAATGAATAGTAGAAGTCATTGTCTTTGACTGGCTAAAAATGGTAAGCTGAATGCATGCACCTGCCTCCTTTCCCTGCTCTAAATTCCTAGAAATTATAGAAAAAGAGTCCATAACAATTCTGGAAAACAAAAGGGCACTTCTGCTGTACCAAGAATTAGAGGATTCTCTGAAAGATGAACACAAATAAGATTGATTGACAAAGGAAACCGTAATCATGAATATACTCATAAAAGATAGTGGTGGCTCAGAAGCAATATACAGTTGAAGTAGCCCAGCTGTTGTGGCTCAGTGGTTGAGCATCAACCCATAAAGCAAGAGGTCAGTGTTTGAATCCCAGTCAGGGCACAAGCCCAGGTTGGGGGCTTGATCCCCAGTAGGGGCGTGCAGGAGGTAGCTGATGAATGATTCTCTTTCGTCACTGATGATGTTTCTATCTCCCCTTCTCCCTTTATCTCTCTGAAATCAATAAAAATAATTTTTTTTAAAAAAGAAACACATCTCTGAAATAGAAATCCCAGAGTATCAATTTCATTCCCATGAGGATTGGGATTTTTAAGTATATAAGTAAGTAAATAACTAAAAAAATGAATGAATGAATGAATGAATGAATGAATAGTTGAAGTAGACAAATGTAGAATGCAATAGGAACTCTGGGAGCAATTGTCAGTATGATTAGCTGAGATATTATGTTTGAAGTAGCCATATATGTCACCTCTCCATCCTCCATCAAGAATCAGATAGCAGAGGATTTTGCTATTAAGCTGTAGCAATATATGTGAATGATTAGACTAGAGAAGAAACTGAATGCTTTGAATGGTGGTGACAACAGATCTGCAGGATCTCCATGCCCTTCAGAAAATCTGCTTATACACATTTTCTGGTGTGATCTTCCATTCTTCCCCCATAATCACTGGAGATAGGCTGTGGTGACCAGAAAGAGAATCCACAGAGAAGCAAACAAAAAAAATGTCAAATTTAAAGGTAAGCCTAAAAGCAATTGTCAGAAAATATTAGAGGAAAAACAACAGCTTAAAAGAGATGGACCAAACTCAATATGGAAGACATAAGGATGAACGCAAGAAAACAAAAGGATAATTTTATATATAGTTAATATCCACACAGATATAAAAAAGGATATCATACATATAAAATAAGAATAGGCTGTTATAAATAATTAAAATATTGCAAGTAAAAATGTACACAGGTAAGTAGTAAAATAATTAGCTGATAGATTGAATGGATGATTTAGTATGAAATGCATTGCAAAATAAAATTGGCCTAGAATATGTGAAGGGAAATTAAGAGACCCATGAAGGGACCTAGCACCAGGCCCACTCAGAGATTCTGACATTAGGCCACCTGCCCACAGACCCTGGCACCAGGGCTGACTTCGGACTGTGGCACTAGGCCTGCCCATCCACAGAAAATGGCCCCAGTCCCACATGCCTACAAAATCAGGCAGCAGGAACACTCATAGATCCCACGAGGCATCCTACCACGGATCCCTCCAACTGGCTTGCCTGTGGACTCTGTCACATGGCTCACCCTTGGTTCCACAACTAGCCCATACAGAATCTCTGTCCAGATGACTGAGGAAGAGCTTTCCCAGATTAAACCAGTCTTCAAAGACTGGAAGAGATGACTGCTTTTTCAAATACATAGACACCGATGTAAGACTGCAAGTATTATGAAGAATCACGTAAAAATGACAGCAACGAAAGAACAAAATGAAGACCTAGTGATTGACTTTAATAAAATGGAGATCAACCAACTGTCTGACAAGTTAAATATGAATGCATATTAAAGTTTTACATTTTTATCTCCCCATAGTATAAAGATAGAGATAAATAATTTTTATCTTTAGTATAAAAGTTTGAAAAGTAGTATTTAAAGTACTTGCAGCTACAATAATTTTTCATTGATGAACAATATAAAAATAGATAAATTGTGGTGGGAGGAGAAATAAAAGTGTAGGATTTTTACATACCAGTGAAAAGAAATTATAATCAGCTTAAAATAAACTGTTATAACCAGAAAGAGTTTTATGTAATTTTTATGGTAACCACAACAAATCTCTCTACTAGACACATAAAAGATAAAAAGAAAAGAATTAAATCATACTGCAACAAGAAATAAACCACAAATGAACACAGAGAGGGAGGAAGGAACAATAGAACTACAAACAACCAGAAAACAATAACTTTGCATTAAACCCTTACATATCATTTTACTCTAAATATAAATGGATTAAATACTCCAATCACCACCACCCACCACCCAAAGTCAAATAAACTTCCATTACCATTTATTTAACCCCTTTTACCCTTTTCTACCCCTAATACAATATACAGATCATTCATCATAGAACTGTACACTTGAAACCTATGTAATCTTATTAACCAATGAACCCCCAACTTTTAATAAAAATACTCCAATCAGAGCATACTATCAATGTAAGACATTCCTCCCCCTCTTAACAATTAATTAAACAACCATACATGAACAAAAGTATCTCAGTGGGAGCTGTTTACAGCTCACCTGTGCATCTGAAAATAGACAATCAGACCTGGTAAGGAATGTGGATCCAAGGGAGTCAGTGAGCCTGCGCCATCCCATCACCATGGTAAGGGGGAAACACTGGAGAGTGCTGACTTATTCAGGGGTGAGCAAGAAACTCTTCTAGAGCTCCGCCGCCATCACTACCACCAGAGGTGAGTTATGCCAGAGAGGAAGTGGAAAGCAATGGATGACTACCCAGCTACCCCAGTTTTGTGGGTCACATCTGGAGAAACCTGTTTTTCACCAGCAGTACCCAGAGTAGTAAGGTGGAAACTCCATTATTGGGGGGAGGGAGGAGGAAGAGGAATGAGAAAGGGAAGGAAGCAGATAAGAATATCAGAGGGCATTAAAGGAACTTGATTCCTACTCGATGCTTCAGGACTTCAGCAAGAAGGCAGCTCACAAGCCTCTGGGAGTGTCCCAGTCAAAAACCTCCTCACTGGACCAGCAGGCACCCCCATCTCTCGGAGTGCTTAACCTGTACCTCCTTGTTTTATTTATGTGGCCAGATCCTTGTACATGCTTCCAAGTGCAGCAGCCAGAGCAGGTGCAGTGATCACAGTGCTCTTGGAAATAAGGACAAGGGTCTGTGGGCAAGGGGGGACACAAACTGAAGCTATAGCACCACCTTCTGGAAAATAAAATAGAAGTTGCCTGTAGCCAGACTGGTGAATTATACAACCCCACAAAATACTAGTACATATACAATCTTCAAGATTTTGTCATGAGGAAACAAGAAGAAAGAATGGAGTAGCTCTGCCCACATGAAAGCTAAAGAAACACCAGATATGGCAACACTAATCATTTGTACCCCATCTGAAGGCAACCAATAAAGATTTAGGGAGGTGTCTACTACTTCAATGAGAAAACAGTAGTGTAAAAAAAGAAATATTAAAAAATCAAGAAAACATTAACATGTCACCTCTAAAATATATCAATAATTCTTCAAAAACTGAGCTTAAAGCTATAGAATACTGTTATCTAGCTGATAAAGAATTTGGAATAAATGCATAAAGAATTCAATAATCTACAAAGAAAACACAAAAGGAAAGTTCAATTATATTAGAAAAATACACGAACAAAATAAGCTTTTTGCCAAAGAGTTAGAAATCATCAAACACCCAGAAATTCAATAAATGAGGTGAATAATACATTAGAGAGCATCTTCAATAGAGTAGAGCAGATGGAAGATAGAATAAGTAACTAAGAGAATAGGAATTTTGAAATAATACAGTTAGGAGTGAACAAAGGAAACGAAAAGGAGCAAAGAAATCCTTATAATCGATGGGTCTCAACCAAAAATAAAAATGTTAGAATAATGGGGACTCCAAAAAAAGAAGAAAGGGATAAGGTGGCAGAAATTTTATGTAAAGAAATAATAGCGGAGCCCAGCTGGTGTGGCTCAGTGGTTGAGCGCCAACCTATGAACCAGGAGGTCACACTTAGATTCCTGGTCAAGGCACATGCCCTGGTTGTGGGCTTGATCCCCAGTGTGGGGTGTGCAGGAGGCAGCCAATCAATAATTCTCTCTCATCATTTATATTTCTATCTCTTTCTTCCTCTCTCTTCCTCTCTGAAATCAATAAAAAATATTTTTTTATAAAAAAGGAAATAATGGCTGAAACTTCCCAATCCTGGGGAAAGATTTGGAAATTCAAGTTCACAAACCTAATAGGTACCCCATTATTGCAATGCCAAAAGACTTTCTCCAAAACAAATTATAATAAAACTACCAAAAGGGTGAGTCCAAGATGGTGGCTTAGAAGGATACTGAGCTTGCCTCCTCCCAAGAACACATCAAATGTACGCCTAAATTTGGAATAATTCCTCCTGAGAGACAACTGAGAGCCAATTGAACAGCTTCTACACAACAAACAAGAGAGAGACTGCATAAAGAAAGTTGGGGAGCCACGGGAGGTCTCTGGGAGCTGAGGGAACTCTCGTGAAAGAAGGAAATGGTGAGCACCATTGTTTACCTATCCCTGGATATCAGGTGAAAGCTCCATCCAGGTTCAATGGCTGACATGAAGGGTTGCTCACCCCTCCAGAGCTAGTGCCAGTAGGGACAGGAGGGTGCCATAGCCCATGCACATGAGGCTTCCCCACCCAGAGATTGATCAGATGGATATGGCATGGTGCTACTGTACACACCCACGGGCTGTGTGTGCACATAGAGCTCCCCAGCCCAAAGATAAGATGAAACTAGCAAAGCACCACGGTGCCCACATGTAGCACTGCTTTGTCCAAAGAAAGTGCAAAGATAGTGGGGTGCTTCTGCAGAAGTACATAGAGCTGTTCTACCAGGAGAAAGTGCAGAACCAGCAAAATGCAAGCACACAGGGCTGCCCTGTCTGGAGAAAGTGTGGAACTAGTGAGGCACTACGGTGAGCACACACAGTGCTACCCTATCAGGAGAGGTGGAATAACTGTTGGGGTGCTGCTATGTGAACACATAGAGATGCCCCCAAACTGAAACCTCCCCCAAATTCAAAAATACAACCCAGAACTTCCACTTCTGGGAATTTATCTGAAGAAAACAGAAACACTAACTCAAAAGGTATATGCACCCCTATGTTTATTGCAGCCTTACTTACAAGATATGGAAGCAACCTAACTGCCCATTAGTAGACGATTAGATAAAGAAGATATGGTGTCTTAGCCTGTTTGGCTCAGTGGATAGAGTGTCGGCCTGGGGACTCAAGGGCCACGGGTTTGATTCCGGTCAAGGGCACATGGCCAGGGGTGTGGGTTCAGTCCCCAGTAGGGGGCGTGCAGGAGGCAGCTGATCAATGATTCTCATCACTGATGTTTTTATCTCTCTCTCCCTCTCCCTTCCTCTATGTAATCAATAAAAAATATTTTTTTAAAAAGATGTGGTACATTAATATAATGAAATATTACTTGGCCATAAAACAGAATGAAATCTTACCATTTGTGACGACATGGATGTACCTAGAGGGTATTATGCTAAGTGAAATAAGTCAGACAAAGACAAATATTGTGAGATCTCACTTATAAATGGAATCTAAAAATATCAAACTCAAAGAAACAGAGAGCAGAGTTGTATTTGCCAGTGTTGAGTGGTGGGAGAAATGGAGAGGTGTTAGTCAAAGGAGTAAAAACTTTCAGTGATATGATGAACAAATTCAGGATATCAAATGTACAGTGTGGTAGTAACTATAGTTAACAATATGGTATTGTATACTTGAAAGTCGCTATGAAAGCGGAACTTTAATGTTCTCACCATAAGAACAACAACAAAATGGTAATTATGTGAGGTGAAGGATGTGTTAACTAACTTAATTGTGGCAAACATTTCACAATATACATGTATCAAATCATCACATTTACACCTTAAATTTATACAATATTATTAATCAACTAGAGGCCCAGTGCATGGAATCATACACCACTGAGGTCCCTCAGCCTGGCCTGCTGGGATGGGGCTAAAACGGGCTCTCTAACATCCCTCGAGGGGTCCCGATTGCAAGAGGGCGCAGGCCAGCCTGAGGGACCCCACTGATGAACAATTGGGGCCGGGGAGGGACCACGGGAGGGCTCCAGGGTGTGCCCAGCCCATCTCACCCAATCCCCGATAGGCTGGACCCCAGCAGCAAGCTAAGCTACTGGTCAGAGTGTCTGCCCCCTGGTGGTTAGTGCACGTCATAGTGACTGGTCGAACGGTCATACACATAGCATATTAGGCTTTTATTATATAGGATTATAAATCAATAAAGCTGGTAGAAAAAATGTAATTTGGAGAAAATGCTGAGGGAAAATATCAGCAATGGAATTAAAACAACACATTCAGATATTCAGCACGAAGAGCCAAGCTATCAGGTCAGTTTTCCTTACACCTCTCCCCTCATGAGAAGGGTGAAAAGCCTGTATTCTAGGACATTCACACCCAGTTGTTCTGGCTTCTTATGATCTTTCGGCCCAGATGCAATGATTCTTTGCTTTGATTTCCCCAGGATATGCACCTTCCCCTTGCTAACCTTCTTCAATTCTTTTGAAAATATACCTGGTCCCACCTTAGCCAGTTTTGCTCAATGATTAGAGCATAGGTCCCGTGTTCGATTCCTAGTCAAGGGCACTTACCTCTGTTGTAGGTCCCTCAGCCCCAGTAGGGGTGAGTGTGGGAGTCAATTGATGTGTCACTCTCACGTGGATGTTTCCCTCCCCCCTCCACACACACACACACTTCCTCCCTCCCTTCCACTCTTTCTGGAAATCAATGGAAAAAATATCCTTGGGTGAAGATTAACCAAAAAAATGTACCTGGTCCCATTCTCACCTATCCCTACTCATTCTCTGCCCCGTGATTGTACCTAATCCAACAAATGAATCAGAATAATATACTTGTGGGTGCTCAAATATGAATTTATGTATTAACTCTCCCAAGTAATCCTGTGATTTTTTTAAATAAAATGATTCAGAAGAGAGCCATTTTTGTATTCACTGTTCCCTTGACCATATTTTCTGCCAGCCTTACAAGTTGTTTCCCTCCTGTATCTCAGACTTATTTTAAACCCTCAAACTCAGGTCCTTCATTTCTCACAAAAAGTACAGTAATCTAGTTGGTGTTGATTCTTCCAAAATAATATGATTTCAAGATCATTCCCTGTACGTTAATACGGATCTACTTCATTCCTATTAACTGCTACATTGTATTCCACAGAAAAGCTTATACCATAATTTATTGTCATTCCCCTATTGATAGACATTTAGGTTGTCTATAATTTGTCATTATTATAATCAATGCTGAAATGAACATCTTTATTGTATATGCACCAACCTCTACATATATGATCATCTGTCCCTGTACTATAGACACCAAAAAGTAGAATTTCTAAGATATAGGGTATATGGTCTTTTTGGTCATAATAAATACAGGAAAATCTCCCTCCAGTATGACTACCACTTTTTATCTCCAACCAGTAGTGAATTATATTTGCACATTTTCATATATTCTGCCAACACTTGGTCTTATGAAACTTGTAATATTTGCCATTCAAATGAGTAAAAAAAATAGTTCTCATTCTAATTTTATTTCCATGATTAGTAGTGAGGTTGAACATATTTTATGTTTATTGACTATATATAAACTATATGTGAATTATTTGTTAATTTTTTATTCATTTTATCGTTTTATTATTTGTGATTTATTTATATATAGGGTGTCCCAAAAATGTATACACACTTAACAGCTGATAGCTCAATTGATGTTTTTCTATTTTCAGATTTAACCCATTGAAATGAATAATAATTCAAAGTGTGTATATTGGATACAAATCCTATGTTATACGTGTGGCTGTGTTTTACCTTCTTATGGTATCTTATATTATTCACATATTTTTAATTTGCAGAAATATAGAACACATATCTATTATGATATTTAAGACACTACTGTGTTGTTTTCTTTCTGGTATCCCTCATTAGGAAGTGAATTGCTTGAGAGTAGCTGTATTTTATTCATTTCCATAGCAACCAGCAAAGAGTCTGGATTATTGGTAGCTTTTTAGTCAATATTTGTAGCATCCAGTTGCTTATGCTTTTAACCCAAAGGGATGACAATGACTCTTAGAATAAAGAAATATTACTGGAAAACCTATAAGCCCTAGAATTCTTGTTTTGTATCATTTGTAATAAAAAATCCCTTTCTGGCAGCTCTAGGAATAGTCACTCTTCGATCTGTTTTTCTAGATCTTGTTCTCAATCTTTCTCACAGGATTTCCCCCTTTCTACTTTCTCCCCAGTGTCTCTGAAAGACAAAGCTTCCCAAAGCAGAGTCTTTGAACAAGACAGCCTCCCACATCCCCACCAAAGGCTGGTATTTATACTGAGTAGATTTGGAGTTTAAAGCTGTCCCTATACCCTCCTCTCCTGTAGTCCTTCTGAGAAAAAACCAAAAATACAAAATAATGGGGAGAATAGGAATGGGCAGGGAAAGCCGGCCAACTGAATCAGTATCCACAAGAGTCTTTGTAGGAAAATTTTTTTTTAAAAAAAAAAAGCACTCAGGCCCAGCCGGCATGGCTCAGTGGTTGAGCATTGACCCATGAACCAGGAGGCCAAGGTTCAATTTCCCGTCAGGGTACAGGCCCGGGTTGCAGGCTCCCAGTAGGGGGTGTGCAGGAGGCAGCCGATCAATAATTCTCTCTCATCGTTGATTTTCTATCTCTTTGTCTCCCTTCCTCTCTGAAATGAATAAAAAATATTTTTTCAAAAAGCATAGTCTTCATGAGGCCCCATTCTGGGACGTTTCTGACTAGATTACCAAGAATGGGGAGGGCCTCATGTGCTTAAACAGAGAAATTATTGTGCTTAGGACAGACCAGCTTCCTTTCTTGCCCCATGCTAATATACAATAGTTTCATCACTATAGTTTACGCAGCTAAGGGGGGCGGGTGGCTATCTATTTATGCCATGCCATGTGGAGGAAACATAAAATAGAGACAAAGTCAAAATAATATTCATGGTATCTGAAGTTTAAAATACTTTATTAATAAAAAAGTACAATAATCAAACATAACAAGATTGCTTAGTACCCAAGCACACACTCTGCCTGGATGCCACAGAGAGAGAGTCTCTTTAGGTTAGAACAGAGTAACCTCTAAAGTGGCCATGCTAGCTGAGGAAATCCTTGAGTATTTCCAGGTGCACAACAGGCTCATATATAAGAGATTGTTCATGATCCTAGCCTCAAAGCCATATCTCTGGAGCAAGAACTAGTATAACATAGAGGAAAATGGGGTGCTGCTCTAAAGCACTGAAATAACGAGGCACAAACATAAGAGTTATAGAGACTAAAGCTTATATACTGTTCTGTAATTTCTTTAAACAAACTAACAATGACAAAAAAAAATCAGTCAGTCCCTTCACTTCGGGCTCCTTTCCCCAACACACAGACACAAAAAAGTTTCGGGGACTGCTCTGCTGCTGTGACCTCCTGCCAAAAACCAGGGATGGACAATACTAGGGATTCTCTTCCTCTTTTCATTCAGAAATACAATGAACACAGCACTGCCTACAACATACTTAAAAAGTAATGTCCAACACAACTACTGACCCTGGGAAACATCTACTGGAAGGGAAAGAGAGCTAAACAGTTAACAAAATAATCTCTCTCCCTCAGCCCTCAATCCACCATCAGAAAAGGAAATGGAAGGTGAAACCAGAGTGAGAATCATCCTGCCACTGGTATAAATTGCATCCTCTTCCATCCCACTCCCACCCCAAACATCCACCTCACTTCCCTCCTACCTATACCGTTCAGGGTACAGTAAGTGGGGAAAGAGAGAAATGTAACTGGTGAAGTTGAACCAGTGTCTGAAGGGCTCTGGGAAATTGCCTTTGTGCTTCTGACAGGGTGACATGTAATGTGGTCCAGGCAGAGTGAAGAAAGGGGAATACAGCATTTGTAGCAATGGATTTTGCCTACCTATCCCTTTAGGCTCTAATATGCTTTGAGTCTGGAAACAGATCAGAATTCTATAGTTAATAACAAGGAGAATGTAGGAAAAGTGGAAGCAGAATAGGAAATAATATTGCTTCTAGTGACCGCTCTTCAATTATCCTTGTTACTGACTCAAATTTAGCTCTATATCACCCAGAAAGCCTAATCCTCTCCATTTTCTAGGGAAAATATAGGTTATTAGAATTATCATCATAGTGATGATCATAATACTTTTTATTCATTTAGGCATCTCCCATCATTGTTGCCAACATCCATTAATAAGACTCCTCACAACATTCCTGTGAGGTAGATATTTAGATTCCCATTTTACAGATGGGTTAACTGAGGCACAGAGAGGTGCTGTGACTTGCCTAAGGTCAACCAAGTGAGAGATGGGAAAATACGGGAGAGGTAACTTAGGGTAGCACCCTTAATGTCAGAGAGCCATATTTGCCAGTGAGAAAGGATAGTGTTATATTTTACTTTTAATTGGGCACACCTACTTTCTTCTGTGTCCATCTCTCTATGTAGATATTGGCACACTATGGGGGAATCAATAATTTCCCTAGGCTTATTCAAGGTTGGCTCAATTCCTAATGGTTTGGTTATTGAAGACACTTTTGGGGGGCAGAATAGATTCTCAAATTCTTGGAACCAAGAACATAGAAATCCCTAATTCCTAAATTTTGCAGATCACTTTGTTTCAAAAAGTTGTTGGAGTTTGAAAAAAATGTTACTGTCATACACATAAGCACTGTGTTCTAGTTGTTATCCACAGTGTACAGATTAACAATTCAGATACTGCTATATATTTATACTAGAATTGCACAATTGAGCAAATAGATGTCTGAGTGAGGGAGACAGGATTTTTACTGTTTGAGTGGGAGGTTACAAATAAGCAAAGGGAAAAGGCTAGAATGATACATTTGGTGATGGACTGGTGTTGGCAACATCAGTATGAACTCACGTTTAGCTTAATAAAGATATGGAAGATTACATATAGAAATATGTGTAGATATGTGTATATATACATGAGTTAGTGTACATACATATATTTGCTTGTTCTGTCAGCTGAGATGGCCTAGAAGCAACAATACCCCAGTAGCCATAAGCATACCTAATCCTAGATCTTGGTTTCTAATACAATTATCCATTAAAAGGAATCGGGGCTCCTTAAAGAAATGGTTGGCCAAAACCGGTTTGGCTCAGTGGATAGAGCGTCGGCCTGCGGACTGAAAGGTCCCAGGTTCGATTCCGGTCAAGGGCATGTACCTGGGTTGCGGGCACATCCCCAGTGGGGAGTGTGCAGGAGGCAGTTGGTCAATGTTTCTCTCTCATCAATGTTTCTAACTCTCTATCTCTCTCCCTTCCTCTCTGTAAAAAATCAATAAAATATATTTAAAAAAAAAAGAAATGGTTGATTATAGGAGTGGGCCAAAAATATACAAGATGAGCCTGGAGCATCTTGTAGTGCCAACAAATAAGTATATGCTTAAAAAGAAAATGACAGGGGTATGTCAAAAGGACTTGGGAGTTAACCCAAAAGAGCATCCAATGGCCAAAGCTGGAACAATTTGAGCATACAAAATAAAATTTTATTGGATTATAACCCCAAGTATAAAGTAAATGTGAGTCCATACTGATACAAGTAAACCTATTACATAAATAAATGAGGGAGAAGAGTCAAATCTCCCATGCAGAATTCCAAATAATTTTTTTTTGTAGATACTCACACTCAAGGATGTGGTGCACAACTCCGCTCTCCTTAAGTGTGGGCTGCATGGTGACTTTCTTCCAAAGAGTACAGTATGGAATGTGGGGGAAAGAACAAAGGAGGAAGCTGACAAACACAATGTCAGCCAGGTAGTCCAGGTTAACATCAAAGATTAAATCATGTTAATTTGATGTGATGAAAAGAGCCGGTTACCTCTATGGTCTTCCTCCTTTTAACCTCAGTTTAATCATAAGAAAAATATCAGACAAATCTCAATTGAGGGACATACTACTCAAAAGTGTCAAGGCCAATAGGAAAAAAAAAATCTGAAAAAATGCCACATTCCAGAAAAGCCCAAGAAGATATGACCACTAAATGTGACATGGTATCTTGAATGGGATGCTGTAACAACAAAAAAGGATATTAGGTAAAAATTTAGGAAATTTGAATAAAGTTTGGACTTTAGTTAATAAAGCATCAATATTACTTCATTAATTCTAACAAATGTGCCATACTAAGGAAAGATGTTAATAAACTGGATGTAGGGTATAGGGAAACTCTGTAGAATCTTCACAATTTTTCTGTAAATCTGCAACTGTCCTAAAAATAAACATTTTATTTAAAAAGAAGTTACTCTCACAAATCTTTCTGTCTTGCCCACAATTCTTTCCACCTAATCTAACTAACCAATTCACATTCTTCAGTTTTTCCAGAATTTTCCAATATAATCATCAATAGTTATGTTCAACTGACAATTATCTACAGATGGAGGAACTCCACTGCAACAAATCCCAGGATATTGTCCAGTCCCAGCGAACAAGGCTACTTAAGAGCTACAGTTCCTGCCCAGCCGGTGTGGCCCAGTGGATTGAGCATTGTCCCACACACCAGGAGGTCGCAGTTCAATTCCCGGTCAGGGCACATCCTGGGTTGCAGGCTCAATCCCCAGTAGGGGGTTTGCAGGAGGCAGCTGATGGATGTTTCTATCTTTCTTTCTCTCTCTCTCTTCCTCCCTCTCTAAAAATAAATAAAAACGTATTTTTTAAAAAGAGCTACCATTCCTTTTCATCTCACTGTATACTTAACAAAATTCTATGTGCTTTTGGTGCAGTACTGTATTGTACTGTATTTGAATCCCTGTATGGTATGAAATACTCTTAATAAATTTTGACACATCTCTTAAAGAATATATAATGATTGGAATGATTTTATTGTTATTTGGAGGGGCTATTAATAAAGCAGTAACAAAATCCCTCATTACTTTGCAGGAAAAAATTGAATAAAGGTTTAGGGGTGGCAGAGATAGCAATATTAGAAATTTTAATTTGATCATCATAGTTAGTACAATAGTATGTTTGATAGCCTTTATTTATAAACAGGTTATATGCTCCAATGCAAAAGATCCTGAGGTCTGGGGGTGTAAGACAGTTATGAACTCTGGAAAAGGGAATCTCAGGATCCAAACTCTGGAGAAAATGGGTCCTTGGACTCTACTGTGAAACACTGTATCATCTACTCAATTATAAGCTTAAGCCAATATGTATGATGGTAAGTCACCTTTAACAATCTTAGCGCTACATAAACGTTCCCTTTCAGTCTATAGTGTGGAACTTACACACCGAAAGTCAGGGGAAAGTGTTTCAAAATAACAACGAGAAGAGTAAAAATCCATGTGTCATTTTGAATAATACAGGCAGGCCTTGAATTTATAAAGGTTTATGATCTGGACATTCTATGTTTAAATGAGGTAAATCAATTCTGAGATATTACAGAAAGTGTTAGAAGATAAATATTGTGTACCTAATGTTATATGCCCATACTTCAAGCACACTTTACTTATTATCTAATCAATTGAGTGTTCTAAAGTTTTCTGAAGCATAACATATGAAATTGGACAAATACTGAAACCAATCATGTAAATTTTTCTCTAATCTGGTTTAACAATGTGACCCCTAGGAGAATGAGTGTGCAGGTCTATAAGGCCTCAAGGAACATCTGTGGAAAGAATCTGACCCGTATTTGTCTCATCTGTAAAATATGAATGATGGATAGGACTAGATGGCTAATAGGATCCCTCATTGGTGCTAGAATTCTATGATGTATTCAGAATGGACAAACCTTGGGAGGTAGTAACCTAAAATATGTAAGCAGGGACTGGTTGAATATTTGCCAAGGAAAAGGGGTTCCATATGAACCTTTAGGAGAGAGGCTGAGTCCAAAGTGAAGTGATACAAACTCCCCCTCCCCCTGAAGAGAGGCAATATGACATGTGGAGGTAGATCTGAGGTCCAGAGCCTGGAACACAGGGCTTTATGTCTCAGAGACTATTCTGAAATAGTCAGATTTGGTAACCAAATGTCTCTATTATGCAATATGCTGTAATGGCTAAAAGAAATGCCATAGGTGCTCGTAGCAGTTGCAGAACATCGAATTACTTTCTGTATCTCAGTTTTCACTAAAAGCCTCCTATTCCAAATGAAACACAGGAATGCATGCTAATAATGCCATGGAATGAACAAAGATTTTTCTTACAACCCCTCACCTTTCTATGACATGGCCCCAGTGTATGATTTCTCATCATGCATTACACTCATAATAGTTGCTTTATGTAAACAAAAGAATAAACAGTACAGTACAGCCCCTCAAGACACTGTCTCAACAGGCTGCCATTTGAATGAGGTTTGTGATTACAGCACTTTTAGCGTCATATCTAAGTGAAAGTCCCTCTCTATTTGTTTTCAGGATTATCGTGGTTCTGCTTCTTCCTGTCATGGTCCAACATACTCTTCCTGAAACATTTTTCATCCTACCGGCATGTCAATGTGTGCTTCAAATATTTGTCCTAACTAATATTTAACCCAAAAAGAAGGTGATTGTGCTGTAAAATCCTTAATGTTGAAGGAGGAAGAGAAGGAAGGAGAAGGAGATGGACAAGATCACTTCATTCCCTTCAATGGACTTAAGAAGCAGAAGTGCCCGCACTGTGTGAAAACCAAACTGTAAGGACAAATAGGATTGGATTTACAAAACCTTTGAGTTTTGTATGGGACTCAGTATATTCACTGAGGATGTGTCCTATGCTCAGGATGCCAATCCATGCTACCAATAAGCTACACTGTTATGCCCTCTTCTCTCTAGGAACTTGAAAAAAAAAGTCATTTTAAAACACTACCAACCACTTTTAAGTACTGATTTTTCAAAAATATGGATAAGAATTCTAGAACAAAAGGAGGGAAAAACAGGAAAAAAGCAGCATATGTTTGTTCACAGCCTTGAGTTGGATTCCTGTTTTGTTATTGTAGAAAAAGTGTCCCATCTGTGACCATGGGTGCCACACTTTTTATTCAACCTATACGAAGACGTGAAGATGGAATATGAGGAGCCACCATGGGAAATCAGCTATCTTTTCCTCCAGTCTCATCAACCTGGCTCAGTGAGCTACTCCAGTCCCATCCCAGAGGCAAGCTGAAGTCAAAGAGGAAAAGATGGTCATGACCTCAGCACACACACAGGAATGAGACCAGCGCAGCTCTTCTAGTGAGGACTGTGGAGCTCACATGGTGTCATGGCGCCGGCGGTGCAGGGACAGGTGGTCAGAGCGAGAAAAGCTCCGGTTGCAGTCTGTGCACCGGAAGGGCTTGATGCCTGTGTGCTTGCGGAAATGGCGAGTGAGCTCATCTGAGCGAGCAAATTTCCAGGAGCAGCCATCCCAGGTGCATTTATAAGGCTTCTCTCCTAAAAGGGGAATAGGAAAAAATAAGGGGAGTCAGCGATGTTTGGACACTGAAAAGATAACAGAGGCCATAAGCTTTTATCAAGGCTTTGGTCAAAAGGTGAGGCAATCACTTTGAAGACAGGCTCTCCTTCAACCTTACAGAAGCGCTAAAGAGAAGCTAAGGCGGCAGGCGCTGGCTCCAACAGGCCTTTGCTTGAGTCCTGGCTCTCCTACATACCAGCTGTGTGACCTGAAATAAGTAACTTCTCTCTGGCCGGGTCTCTGTTTAATCATCTCTAAAGGTGAAGAAAATATCTCGCAGGGCTGTTTGACATATCTTCTTTTCTGAACACAGCTAGTAAATGATAAACCTGGGTTCCAAACTGAGGTCTTTGACACTTGACCCTGTACCACGCTGTAGCAGCCATATCCTCTCCTCTAATACCTCCCAGCAAATAGTCTAAAGTAGAGACATATCCACAGCTCAGTCTACAGGCCTTCTTCTGTGTCAGGTCAGATATTAAAGTGCATGGAATGGGATGAGGAGAAGCATTAAGTCAAATTTTTTGAAACAGTTCATGCTCAGTATCCGCAGGTTGCATCTGGGTTATATATGGAATATGTATGGTCTGGATAAAAAGCTAAAAGAAAAAAGTAATAGAAAATACATTAACACAAGAGGATCCTATTAGGGTGTGTGGATCACACAGTACATGTTGAAATACTCAAAATAAAGGCGCAATATCGATATACTTAAATGCGAATTATGAGATACATTATTAACAGTAAGTAAATATCTGGAAAGTGAGGAGAAAAACTGTGGGAAAAGGACTTTCTCTTTTTACTTTTCTGTGTCAATTGAATGTTTTAAAAATCATGATATCGTATCTTATAATAAATTTTTTATTTTCTTTGTTTTACATCTATTTTAATTATAGTTAACATACAATATTATATTAGTTTCAGAGATGTACAACATAGTAATGTGATCATCTCACTAATTCTAAGAATCATAAACCAGAGAAGAGACATTACAATGGATGCCTCAGATATAAAAAGTATTACAAGGGACAATTATGAACAATTATATGCCCACAGACTACGTAACTTAGAAGAAATGGGTAAATTCCTAGAAACATACAACCTACCAAAACTGGCTCAAAAAAAGTAGAAAGCCTAAACAGGCCATCAACAAATAAGGAGATTGAGTCAGTAATCAAAAATCTTTCAACAAAGCCCGGCCAGTGTGGTTCAGTGGTTGAAGGTCGACCTATAAACCAGAAAGTCACAGTTTGATTCCTGGTCAGGGCATATGCCAGGGTTGTGGGCTTGGTCCCCAGTAGGGGCATGCTGCTGGTCAATGCTCAACCACTGAGCCACTCTGGCTGGGCCCCCTTCCACTCTTGCAACTCCATGCTTCCACCACCAACCACTGCACTAATATGCCCTAGCAAATGCTGGGCTTCCGTCAGTTATTAGAACAAGACAAACTTATTCCCATCTCCCAGCTTTTGTACTCTGCCTAGATAAGAACAATACTTTCCTTAAACTTTTGGCATAGTTGGCTCCTTCTCATTAACTATGTCATTTAATGTAAGAACCTTTTTTAAAATACTGATTTGAACAAACTTTTAAAAAGCATTTATTAAACAACTGGGGAAATCTGATATTAAGGAAATTTTAGATTCCTTTCTTTGAGCACTTTAAATATCTCCTGCCACTCCCTTCAGCTTATTTTTAAATGTCCTTTGCCTTTTAAAGATATATGCTTAAGTATTTATGACAAAGATGATATGATGTCTGAAATCTGCTTCAAAATAATAGTGTGGGATGGGGGAGTTGGTAGGGGTGTAGAAGGAACAAAATTGGCCACATACTGAACTAATTGCTGAAGTTGTCTTTCTCACATAGATGTTTCTCTCTCTGTCTCTCCCTCTCCCTTCCACTCTTTCTAAAAAAAAAAATCAATGGAAAAATATCCTCAGATGAAGATTAATTAAAAAAAAAAAAGACCTACAGGTGATCAATTGGGGATGATGGCCATTCAGAAGACACCAGGCTAAGTGTAGTCATAGGCTGGTTTTATAAAAGCTACCTTAGAGTAGGAACAAGGTATAAGAGTAAAAGCCATGAATGGAACCTGATCCATGAGTATAAATGGATCAGTCTCAGAGACTGTGTATGGTGTGTGTGTGTGTGTGTGTGTGTTGGGGGTGGGGTGAAGGTGGACAGACCTGTATGGATTCTGCGGTGGGCTTTCAGGTGAGAGCTTTTGGTGTATACTTTGCTGCATCCTGCAAAGTCACATTGGTGAATCCGTCTTCTTTTCAAGTCAAGGGACTCTTCTCCCTGCATTTGGGCCATTGCTGCTGGTCTGAGCATAAAAAGAGAAATAGGGCCAAAGAATGATTTTAACGTGAAGTCTAAATAAATGGACATACATACAGTGGGACCACTTCATACAGGCAAATTTATTACTAGACCCTTAAAAGAAGAAGTAATACAGTACAAGCAATTCCCTCAACTAGCCCATTCTGCTCAGTACATGCAGGTTCCAGGAGGTGGCAATGTTTCCTTGGGTAGTTTCTGCTCCCAAACAGTGTGAGCATCTCTCTCTAACAAGTCTCATACTTGTGTTTAAAGAAATACATTTTTCATACAACATGGTTGCTAAAAACACGAGCCAACTACTTTATTAGTCCCAACATTGGATGACAAGGCTGCTTGAAACGTACAGAAAGAAACCCTAGGCAACTGTACTTTACAGGAAATCTGCAGATTTTTCAAGGGTAAAATTGATGATCTACAATTAGAACCTAACTCTGCCACAATATGCATGTCTGTGCACACATATGCACACAAACTCATACCTTTGCTGGCAAAGGTTTTCCTATATTTTGTTGTCCCCAAACTCTTACTATTGTGTCTGAGAATTTGTTCATTTCTACCACAGATACACATATATACATAGAAAGGGACTTGAAGTAAAGACAGAAGTACTCACTCTTGCTGCAGTCCCTGGAAGGCCAAGGATCCACTCTCATTTGCACTTTCCTCACTGTCACTTGGAACTTCCAGTGGAGACATGGACATGGGGTCAACTTTCACTAAAAGCAAAGAAAAGGAGCAATGTAGGCTACAAATATATGTGCCTCTGGTATCATTTTTATGATTCCCAGTTTGGCCCACAATGAGAAGGAGCAGAAAGAGAAATACAGGCAGTCCTCGGGTTACGATGTACGTCGTTTCGTGGTTACATCGCCATCTCCCATCTACACTAATAAAAGAGAAACATGGTAATTAGCGTACGACCGCTACCCTTCCCATTGGCTAATCAGCATATCCTTATGCAAATTAACTGTCAGCCAAGATGGCGGCCGGCAGCCATGCACTGAAGCGAACAGGGAGGCTTGCTTGCTCCAGTGACTGGCGGAGACGCGTCGACTGGTTGCCTCCTGCATGCCCCTGACCAGGGCCAGGGATCAAACCTGCACTCTCTGGTGTGCAAGCCAATGCTGTAGCCATTGAGCCATGCCAGCCAGGGTGCTTCTGCTGCTTCTTAGATGAGTTATGAATCACTGTCATGCTGCATACAACGATGCTTCAGTCAATGACAGATCACCTATACGATGTGGTCTTGTGATATTAAAATGAAGTTGAATTTCCTGTAAGGAATGGAAGGACATGTGGTTCAGAAGGAATTTATTTTTCTCTGATGGGAGCAGTATCTGTGGGGATTGACAGTGGATTCTCTCTCCTTCCCAGGACCTCAGTTTTGAGCACACAGGTGACTCCAATCAGTGAGCCAGAGAGGAGCTGTCCCCTAGCGCTGCACATTCAGAGGGCGCCACAGCCTCCCAGGCCCAGCTCCTGGTCCTCGGAAAACACTGCTGCACATTCTCTGTTGAGGACCTAAAATCCTGCCCAGAGCACAGGCCATCAGGAGCCCCCTCGACCAGCATGAAGTGCCCATGTCACTTCTGTAAAAGCGTCCCATGGTCGCGTGGAGCCAGCCTGTCCCACACTTTGGGAATACTTTCAGGCTGTAATGATACAGTATAGGTAAGTTTTACTTCTTCCATCAGTTCAAAGCCAGAGAGGATCCTTGTGCAAGATAAGGTCAATGGGGCCAAACATAAAACAAATTTCCAAAGTTAAATATTGAGTCCGCAGTTCTACACGCTCTTTTTCTATGAATACCGACATGTTTCTTACTCTGACCACTGCTCCAACGTGCAATACCAAAACCAAACCACCATGACAAAGCTTATGTTCCTTCATTGCTCCATCTCAATTTCTTATTCCTACTGACCCTCAGGCCTCCTTTCACTTGCATTACATGTGACAGTGTATATGGGGAAATAAAACTATTTAAGTATAACACATATGACCCTGAAGTATGAACTAGATCTGAAGAAAGAGGAGATCTTGCACATGTGGTGGTGGTGGTGAAGGAACAACTTCTCAGGAAGAGGCCACATCACCCGTCAAGGCCCTGGGGAGGGGATCCAGGTGGTCAGTACCGAAGAAGGCCCATGTGGCAACCCCAGAGAGCACTCAGAGCAGGCGTGAGCCAGTAAGTTGGTTGAGCTTCACTTAAGAGCAATGAAAAGTATTCTAGCCTTTTCAATATGGTAAGCGTACAGGGATCAGAAGTTCTGATCTGTGTTTCACACAATGTGGAGACCAGCTTTGAGAAGCCAGAGCTGCCTGTCATATTTAACCTGGAACATTTTTTGGGTGTTTGGAGAGGAGAAGTCTGCCTTTCCAATTAAGTTTTGCTAAGTTAATACTTCAAAGGTATTTGTCACCTTGGAGGATAGACACAGAGTATAAATCTGCACTTAACTTATCAAGTTTTACTGAGAAATAACAGTTATAGTAGGTTAAATACACAATATTTTAAATATTCGTACTTTATCTTACCTTTGGTGGTATAATTGTAGGAAATATTTCACTGCAATCCTATATAATAAAACCCTAATATGCAAATAGCCCGAACTGGTCGCTATGATGTGCACTGACCACCAGGGAGCAGACACTCAACACAGGAGCTGCCCCCTGGTGGTTAGTGCATTCCCACAGGGGGAGTGCCGCTCAGCCAGAAGCCGGGCTCACAACTGGTGAGCGCAGTGGTGGTGGCAGGAGCCTTTCCTGCCTCCGCTACAGGCAGGCGGTAAGGAGTGAGGGGTCCTGGACTTCGAAAGCCTGGACTGTGAGAGGAATGTCTGACTGCTGGCTTAGGCCCGGGGGTATCGGGCCTAAGCAGGCAGGTGAAGATTCCCTGAGGGGTCCTGGACTGCGAGAGAATGCAGGCTGGGCTGAGGGACCCTCCCCCCGAGTGCATGAAATTTCATGCACCAGGCCTCTAGTTTATTTATAAAAAAAAGTTCCGTCATTTCGATGTATGTACATATGTGCTTTATGTTTTTTGTTATTTACCACAAGTAAAGGTCAGGAATTGTTATCTTTCTTTAAAATTTTTTTTACTGTTTCACTTTATTACTGCTGTGTATGTGCTCCATGTGAGTGACGTAGGTGCTTATGTAGGTGGGTTCTGACTTACGGCAAAAATGGCGTAATGTTGCGCCGTAGGAATGGACCTCTGATGTAACCCGAGGACCTACTGTAAAGGAAAGGCCAAGATGGAAGAAGTGTATTTGTGTAGAAGGAAGAGAAGAATATTTAAAATATGTAGCATAGCAGGAAACAGAAATTGCTTTGAGGGAAAGACAGTCAGGAACATTCTGGTACCACTACAATAAGCTTCTCGAGGATAGTGAGTGAGATAGGACAGTGAGTTTCTTCTCTAGGATAGGGTCTGGTTACAAATCGACACTATCTCCAGCCCCAGGACAGGGTGTGCTTAAAAGTCAGGTTCAATGTGTGCTTGTTGAATCATACTCTCTGAATAGTTCCTTGGCTGTCCTGAGACAAATGCCTAGTCTCAGCCCACAGGTGATAATGCATCCTTCGGCTTCTGTGCTCCTAAATGAAAACAAGCCAATGAAACACATACGTGGTACCTAGTAGGTATTTGATACATGTTATATCCATCCTTTTCCCTATGTTGGGAGAAGCCCTCAAATATTTCTTATTATCAATTATTTGTGTTTCCGACACCTAACAAAACTCAGTCCTGTGGTCAGCGGTCTCCTAGATCTAGTAAAAGCTAGAAACTTAAGGGTGCTAATAAGGTTGAATGGGGAAGGACTTGGCTTGTGCAATCGCCTCCATACATTGATTGTACATCATTCACTAAAATGTTTTAAACATGGCCCTGGCCAGGTGGCTCAGTTGGTTGGGGCATTGTCTTGTACACCAAAAGGTTGAAGTTTCGATTCCCAGTCAGGGCACATACCTAACAGGGGTGGGCAAACTTTTTGACTCGAGGGCCACAATGGGTTCTTAAACTGGACCGGAGGGCTGGAACAAAAGCATGGATGGACTGTTTGTGTGAACTAATATAAATTAAAAGTAAACATCATTACATAAAAGGGTACGGTCTTTTTTTTTTTTTAGTTTTATTCATTTCAAACGGGCCGGATCCGGCCCTCGGGCTGTAGTTTGCCCACGGCTGTACTAGTAGGTTGTGGGTTTGATTCCCGGTCAGGGTGCATACAGGAGGCAACCAATTGATATCTCTCTCTCTCTCTCTCTCTCCCTCTCCCCTCCTTCCTCTCTCTAAAATCATAAACATATCCTTGGGTAAGGACTAAGAAAAAGTTAAGTTTTAAGTATGGATCTCAATATGTATGCGTTTGCATGTGTGTGTATGATATAAATGTGCCAGTATATTAAAATTTTGTGTACATTATGAAAATAAACAAAAAATAATATGTAAGGGGCGAGAAAATACAAATAGAAATGCTGATACTTTCTCCTTGTGCTCTAATTGTTTTGTGCACCTCTCTCTCTTGAGGTGGAAGCCTACCATTTTGGAGACCACTGAGCTCACGGTCTTAGCTTAGCTTGAAACTACATGAAACATCTTAAAAATGTATTGTTTATTTAGAAGGGCTCCAATGGACTTATGGATATTATGTTGGGAATTCAAAGCCCCTTCAAACCATCCTGAGGTGCTACCACTGTCTTGATCAGTAAATTCTCACACGGGGAATTTTATTTTTCCATTTTGTTTTTTGTTTGGCTCTCTCTCCCTATACAAGAATTGATAACTATATTTTAATTAACCTCCTCAGGAGATCTCAAAAACAAGATTGTTGTAGCCCTAGCTGGTTTGGCTCAGTTGATAGAGCATCAGCCTGCGGACTGAAGGGTCCCGGGTTCAATTCCAGTCAAGGGCACATGCCCGGGTTGTGGGGCCGATCCCTAGTAGGGGGCGTGCAGAAGGCAGCTGAACAATGATTCTCTCTCCTTTCCCTCTCCCTTCCTCTCTGAAATCAATACAAAAATATTTTTAAAAAGATTGTTAAGAATACTTATATTACCAAACTTATCCTCTAGTCAATGATGATGTTTTTATTTAAAAGAACACTGCAGAGTCTCAGCAATTTGATACTTGGTATGTTGTTTTTCAGCATCCTACATTTAGTGATGCAACGATCACGAGGCATTGGATTTCAAAGCTTGAAAACACTTAGAAAGTTTATTATATATAGTTTATTTTATATTGAGCTGAAATCTGGTTCCTAGTCAATTCTACCCACATCTCTTCCCTTTGGTCTTTTTTTAAAAAATATATTTTATTGATTTTTTACAGAGAGGAAGGGAGAGGGATAGAGAGTTAGAAACATCGATGAGAGAGAACATTGATCAGCTGCCTCCTGCACACTCCCTACTGGGGATGTGCCCGCAACCCAGGTACATGCCCTTGACCGGAATCAAACCTGGGACCCTTCAGTCAGCAGGCTGATGCTCTATCCACTGAGCCAAACTGGTTAGGGCCCCTTTTTGATTCATGCTAAATATTTATCAGCTCCTCATTTGACATGGATTTGAGTCCTTGAACCATTCTAATCTCTCTCCTCTAAGTATACTCCAATTTCCCAACATCCTTCCTAAGGCATAACATCCAAAGCTGATCAGAATGCTACAGATGTGGTGAAGCTAAATATCTTGAAACACTTCGAGAAGCCATATATTTTTCTTGGATCATTCCCAATTACAAACTACAATGGATCTACTTCCAGTAGGGGAACTGGGTGGTTGGGGGATAGTGGTGAAAGGGAGACTTACTTTATACCTTTTTAAATTCTGAACTTATTTTAAAAATTAAGCAGAAGGAAAGATTATAGTATATGAACTTTCTCCTGGACAAATGTCTAAGTTCATTAATCACATTTTTAAAATATATTTTTATTGATTTCAGAGAGGAAGGGAGAGGGAGAGAGAGATAGAAACATCAATGATGAGAGAGAACCATTGATAGGCTGCCTCCTGCATGCCCCACAATGGGACCAAGCCCGCAACCCAGGCATGTGCCCTTGACCAGAATCAAACCTGGGACCCTTCAGTCCAAAGGCCAACACTCTATCCACAGCCAAACTGGCCAGGGCTCATCAAATTATTTTTTGTGAGACAACTATTATCTACCACTGTGTTAGGTTCTCTGAAGACACCAAAAGAGAAATAAAACACAGTTTTGTCCTTGAGAAATTTACAATTTAGTTAGGAAGCATGCCCATATACTGTGATACAGGGGAGTAAAAAAGAAAAATGGAGGGTGACAGATGCTAAAATGAGGAGAAACATAAGGAAATGGTAATATTTCAAAGGAGACTTTTACCTGCAGGGGGAAAAAATACAGTGTTAGGAGCTTAGCAGGAGCTAAGTCTGCCTAAGTATGCAGGGCTAGAAACATTATCAACTTGTTTGCCAAAGCATTCCTAATGGCAAAGAAGCTTAAAAACACTCTCCTGCAAAATCCCAAGCCTCGTAAGCATAAAACTATTTTTGAAGTTTGTGTTTTATCTTCAAATGTTATTCAAATTTTATATTTTTCTCTTTAATAAAATCATATTTTAAAAATATAAAAGGTTTCAAATTACTGAACTCTCAAATAATATATAGGTTCCAGGAAGATATATAGTATTTCACTCAAGGATATGCATACCCCAGTTTGAGAAGCATGGGCTAAACAAAAGAGAGTCACTGTACATTCCTAAGCATTGAAAAGACATGATAAAAACAGTGTGTATGAAAGATTGTGCTTGACGCTGTGTGCCAGGATAATTGGAGGGGGTAAAAAGAGACAGGAGATAGGGCAACTCAAAAAGAGAATAGATGACAGTAACTCAGATATGCAAACAGCCCAAGTGCCCATCAGTAGATGAGTAGATAAAAATAGCTGTGGTACAGACATCAACCAATGAACTTGTATGCATCTATATATGACCCGTGGACACACAATGGGGTGAGGACCTAGCAGGGGGAGGAGGATGGGACCGGGCTGGAAGAGGCTAATGGGAGGAAAAAGAGAACCTATGTAATACTTTCAACAATAAAGATTTTTGAAAGGAAGCTATAGTACATATATACAATGGAATACTATGAGGCTATAAAAAAGAAGGATCTCTTACCCTTTGCAACAGTATGGAGGCACCTGGAGAATATCATGCTAAGCTATATAAACCAGTCAGAGAAAGATGAGTATCACATGATCTTACTCATATGTGGAATCTAATGAACATAATAAACTGATGAACAAAATAGGTTCAGAGGCGTAGAAGCATGGAACAGGCTGACAGATCTCAGAGCAGGAGGTGGGAAGAAGAGATGAACCAAAGAATACATATGCATATATGCATAGCCCATGGACACAGACAATAGAGTGGAGAAGGCCTGGGGTGGGGTGGGGTCTGGGTGGAGGGGGGGCAAAGATAGGGAAAATTGGGGACATCTGTAATATTGTCAATATATAAATGAGAGAATAGATTGATGGAGGTGAAGCCGAGGAGAGGGGCACAGTGATGCTCACCTGATCCAGCATTTTTGCCATCTCCTCCAATGAGTGGGACTGTAATGGCGGCAGGGTTCCCATCTGCAGGCAAAGCAGTATACACCATGGGCAGCGATTGGACCACTACTGGGATGGTCTTCAGGCCACTCATTTTGTTTGGCAGACTGACTGAGGGGATGGTGTGAATCACATGGAAGATCTGCTGGCCACCAGTGCCCTGAGAGGAGGCCAGGATAGAGCCTGGAGTCAGAACGGCAGGGATGTTTGCTAAAGTGCCTGCATCAGATGTCGAAGTGGACACGACAGGAGTCTGGGGAGCAGGCTGCGGCTTGGGAGGACGGATTGGCGCTTGCAGCATGCTGGCAGGCTGGAGAGGAGCCTTGGGCTTGTGAAGGGAGAGGTCGACTGGTTCCACCTGGGGCAGACTGAAATCATTGGCCAGAAGTTCTTCTGGAGGCTCGATCTTGATGTCATTAAACAGCGCTGGGTTCTCCATGGGGTTGGCATCCAGAAATGGTAGAGATGTCATATTGCCTCTGCCTGCTGTCTTTGGGGGATCTCTGATTTGAACAGAGCCAGTGACCTGAAATAAATTAATAAACAAATGAGAGATGCAAAACAGTCAGTGCTAGTGCCCTGAAGAAGAGACATGCAAGCAATGAAAGGAAGATATCTCCATTCTCTTCTCACGGACAGAATATATAAGGAATTGGAAGAAATGAGGCAGGAGTACATTAAAGAGGGAAAAGGAAGGGACACTTTCCTGAGGATCGGTACTAGGCACTGTATCAGGCAATTGATACAAAGCGTTTTACAATAATCTTTATAATAATTCTGCAAGATTAATTAAAGTCAACACTTTCTAAGTATCCACTATAAATACTGGGCTAAGTCCAGTGAGGGCACATATGAATGAGGTATAACCAAAAGTACTAATATACTAACTATAATGATAGAATGATGTGAGTAGTTTATCAGTCATACCATAGTGAGCGATGCAGCAGACATATAAACGAGGTGTTTCAGAAAAGGAAAATGGAGCCCGGCCAGCATGGCTCAGTGGTTGAGCATCGACCTATGAACCAGGAGGTCATGGTTCTATTCCCAGTCAGGGCACATGCCCGGGTTGTGGGCTCGATCCCCAGTGTGGGGGTGTACAAGAGCAACTGATCAATGATTCTTTCTGATCATTGATGTTCCTCTCTCTCCTTCTCCCTTCCTCTCTGAAATCAATAAAAATATTTTTAAAAGAGCACGAAGAAGCATCCATGTTTCATCTATGTAATTTAGTCAGGCTGCCATCTGCTTTCTCCCTCTGCTAGGCTATGGCACTCTTAGTTTTTTTCATTTTCAATCCCGCATCTCAACTCAGGCCTTGTTCGGGGTCCAAATATTGCTTCAATCTGCTTCTCTAAGGCATGACTCTGTGATTTGTCCCACTGTTTCACATACTTCTAAATTACACCATCCCTCATGGGTGGATACACTCCATCCAGGTAAGGGAGCAGTAGAATCCTGTTGGTGGTGGGGAGGAGGGAGGATAGGGAGAGGAAGTTGTCAAAAAATGGCTCCGTTTAACTTAAAAATTCCTTGTCCTCTGAATCCCCAAATCAACTTCAACTCTTATTTTTCCCACATCTACCATGTGTCTCTTCACCTGGCTAGTCCCCTTCCCAGATTAAAGAGGCAGAATACTAGGAATTTCTAAGAACGAACAGGAAGAAGTATTTCTTCTTATAGTCTCTCTCTCATGACTATCAATAATTTTGAGAAATAAAGTTACAACAGAAAGCATAAGAAGAGGTTAAGTGTAGTATCACTTTCCACAAGAATATAGACTGTGGGTGTCGAGAACAAGTAATAAGCAGAACCACATGAGTGACTGATACAGGTAATTTAGCATTCCAGGAGCTCAAGTGTACTAGAGATCAGGGAGAGTTGGAGTTATCAGTGAAAGTTTTATGAAATAAATGGAATTGGAATTTGGACTCTAAGCAAAGTGTGGGATTTGGTAAACCAGACAGACTGATTGAAGCACATGCCAGGCAGAAAGAATGGCATAGGGAAAGGTATCACTAAGAATCTTTTAGAATTGTATGACCCAAATAGTTAATATTACAGAGATATTATTAATTTTCCTGGTTGTAATAGTGTTGATGTTGTTAGGTAGGAAAAAGTCAGTATTTATAGGTGATACATACTGAATTATTATTATTTTAATACATATATTTTTATTGATTTCAGAGAGGAAGGGAAAGGGAGAGAGGAAATAGAAACATCAATGAGGAGAGAGAATCATTGGTTGGCTGCCTCCTGCACGCCCCCTACTGGGGATCAAGCAGCAACCCAGGCATGTGCCCTTGACCGAAATCGAACCTGGGACCCTTCAGTCCACAGGCTGACGCTCTATCCACTGAACCAAAGCAGCTAGGGCGCATACTGAATTATTTAGGGGTGAAGTTCCTTGATGCAAATTGCTTTCAAAGGTAAGAAATGAGGAGAGAGAGAGAGAGAGAGAGAGAGAGAGAGAGAGAGAGAGAGAGAATATGAAAATGCGAAAATATATGCCAAAATGTTAAGAGTAATAAATTGGAGGGGGGAGACATATATACTACAATATAAACTCTAAAGCTGCTCATACACTTGGTCCAAGAAATTGTACTTTCAGGAAATAATCAGAAACTAGAAACAAAGGGCAGGTGACAACCAAGTGCTCATTCACTGGTGATATAAGAATTTGAAGAAGGGGGAGCAGCATGTGTGTACTGAGCTAGAGAGCCACCCCTCAATCCTACCTCATGACATAAACAAATCATACAATGGACCAAACCAGGAGGCTTCTGCCCACTAGGATGTGGCCAGCACAGTCTTGTTATAGACTACAAGCTCTGGGTCTTTGTCCCCTGGGGGCCTGACCAGTGTTCTCTGGCCATGTACCATAAGCACCTTTGCTGTACTACAACCAAGGTATCTTGGAAATGACAAGAAACAAAAAAACAAGTGCTTAGATCATGTACTATCTAGAATTTATACACATTGAACCAATTTCAAAGTGCTTCAAATTCTGGAACCTTAATATACTTAAACAGCACATTGAAAAACATTTTTCAAACTGTACTTAGGTGTACAGAGATTTGAAAATAAGGTAGTTATGCATGCATGCTTGACAACATTTCACTATTTTTTATTACAAGTTGAATAGATTTTTCTCTAACACTTACACTCAGCTGCCTTTTTTTTTTTTTAATTCTCACCCGAGGATATTTTTCCATTGAGTTTTAAAGAGGAAGGGAGGGGGAGAGAGAGAGAGGCTAACATCGATGTGAGCGAGACACATCAATTGGTTGTTGGTAGGTTGAGGGATCGAGCCTGAAACCTAGGTATGAGGTACATGCCTTTGACCTGAATCAAACCCAGGCCCTTCAAGTCCATCAGGGCTCAGCTTCCTTTTAGTATTAACTATGACTAAGAGCCAGCAAACAGCAGATGTTTTGGAATAATTAGCAAGTGTTTATATGCTAATAGTCCCCAAATGGCCACAGCTACAAATATTAAAATAGTACAAAGGCATCATATGTACATACAATTTAAACAAATTCAATTGTACACCAAGGGCAAAAAAATCAATGATTAAAAACATTTTCATAAGCCAGATACGTTATCTGGTGACTTTTAAAAAAGGGATCTGGCCAAGCTGGATGGCTCAGTGGTTGAGCGGAGACCTATGAACCAGGAGGTCATAGTTTAACTCCCGATCAGGGCACATGCCCAGATTGTGGGCTTGATTCCCAGAGGGGACGTGCAGGAGGCAGCAGATCAATGATTCTCTCTCATCATTGATGTTTCTATCTCTCTCTCCTTCTCCCTTTCTCTAGAAAATCAATAAAAATATATTTTACAAAAGTAAAAAAAAGATCTGTACTGGATATATAAAACTATATACTTAATTTTATAAGCAATTTAAGAGATTTTTAAGGGTAACTTTGACTGTATTTGGGTTTCACATATGCAACAACTTTAGAACTTAACCATGAGCAAAATGGGACTTCCACATCTAACATAGAGTGCTTGGCTATGAAAAACATAATCTGTTTTGCCCTGGCTGGTGTTGTTCAGTGGTTGGAGCATCAGCCCATGCTTAGAAGGGTGGGGAGTTCAATTCCTGGTCAAGGGCATGTACCTGGGTTTCAAGTTTAATCTCTGGCTCCAATGGGCCATGTGCCAGAGGCAGCCAATCTATATGTCTTTCTCACATTGATGTTTCTCTCTTTTTCTCTCTCCCACTCTCTCTCTGAAAAGCAATGGAAAAAATATCCTCAGGTAAAGATGAACAACAACAACAAAAACATAATCTGTTTTGAATCCTTGCTGTGGGGACATCCAAGTTCACAATTTTCTTATCTGTAAAATTGGAACATTAAGAATACCTATCTGTGATGGTTAATTTTATGTGTCAATTTGGCTGGGTCACAGTGCCAAGATATTTGGTCAAATGTTATTCTGAATGTTTCAGTGAAGGTGTGTTTTGGGTTGGGATTAATATTTAAAGCAACAGACTTTGAGTAAAGCAGATCACCCTTCATAATGTGGGTTGGCATCATCCAACCACTTGAAGGCCTTAATAGATAGACTGACCTCCTTCAAGCAAGAAAGAATTCTTCCAGCAGACTGCCCTTGAACTCAAACTTCAACTTTGCCTTGGCTCTCCAGCCTGCCAGCCTACCCATTAGATTTTGGATTCACCAAGATTCCACAATAATGAGAGCCAATTCCTTAAAATATTTTTTCTCTCTCTTTAGATAAATAGATGATAATAGATAGATATCTTTATATATATAAAACAAAATTTATCTATATCTACATATCTATCTATATCAAGAGAGAGAGAGAGAGAGAGAGAGAGAGAGAGAGAGAGAGAGAGAGAGAAAGGGAGAGAGATTGAGACATACACATTCTGTTGGTTTTTTTCTCTAGAGAACCCTTACTAATATACTACCCAACAGAGTTATTATGAAGATTAAATAAGACAATGCATTTAATCTCAGAGTGCCTGAAATATGGAATAGTGCTAGATAAATGATTGCTGTTTTATACCAATCTTGCCCCTATTGCCTTGATCCCAGAGACTACGTTTCTTTAAGGCCAGATCTACTCCCTATTTGAATCTGAAGACTGAACATTCAGGTACTTCTTACAAACCTCCCTTCTTCATCCCTTCTCAGTCCTCAATATGTTGTCAGAAAGAAAAATGATCTTCAGCTCGATAATGATGATGAGGCACTCAACAGTATTATGGCACAATATTAGTATCTCTTTTTCCTGATAACTGACCTGTTTGAATACATGCATTGAGCTACCTTCTGAATTAAGCTGGGCCTTCAAGTTGTTTATGAATTGATCCATATCTGGAAAAGAGACAAGAGAAAGATAATTTTAAAATAGGATCTGACCCACTATATACACATACAATACATCATTTATTCTTGGTTACACCTGTTTGTGTTTTTATTAACATGATTTCTCAAGATTTACTAGATACTGAGAAGTCAGCATTTGGACAACATTCTAATTTATATATTATGTTCATTAAGATGGCCCTGGCTTGTCCCCAATAATATGAGCTGCCCACTCCCCTCAAATTCTGTATTCATGTGAATCTGTTTCTTCGAATCTCTCCAACCCACCATAGGAATATCAGCATAGCTACATAGTTTCCAGAATGCTCCCCTTCCTGGCCTAGCTCTCATTCTAAGGCAGTGATGGCGAACCTATGACACACGTGTCAGAGGTGACACGCGAACTCATTTCTTTGGTTGATTTTTCTTTGTTAAATGGCATTTAAATATATAAAATAAGTATCAAAAATATAAGTCTTTGTTTTACTATGGTTGCAAATATCAAAAAATTTCTATATGTGACACGGCACCAGAGTTAAGTTAGGGTTTTTCAAAATGCTGACACGCCGAGCTCAAAAGGTTCGCCATCACTGTTCTAAGGAGTCCCATGATCCTGTACGGATATTTACCCTAGTGAACTTGTTTATACATCAGCATCAATTCTCTCTAAAGGAATATTTTCTCTTTCTACCTCTCTTTAACATACAAGCCAGGTGGAGTTAATATGAGCAATCTTTTATTTCCTTGTTAGATTTTCCTCCTACGAAACAAAGATACTTGGTGGCCTCATTCAGCTGCCCTGCACCATCACAATCATCCCCACCAGAAGCACATACCAGCATCTCTTTTACCAGATTTCCTTTGATCTATTTACAGTCTAATCTCACTAGAGAGGAAAGCACAGGGCGAGGTAGATGAATCCACAGCTTGCTTATGACTTAATTGGTCAGATTTCAGATTTCGCTAAGTGTCTCCAAGTCAATTACAATTAGTTTCCTCATTTATGATCTGGTTGCATTTCAAAAGGTTGTCCCTAAATCAGTTCATTGCTTTGCTCAACAAATACATTTACCTATAGAAATGTTCATTTACAGGTCACTTCACAATAGCCATTTAAGGCCAAATGCAGTTAATATACCACAAATGCACAATTAGCAGGAATAGAAAATTATAATATGACCACACACAAAGTAAAATATAATTCTAAACACAATTCTTTTATTTATTGAAAGTCAGGAATGGAGGTAACAAGTCCCAATTGAGTGGCAATAATAGACAAAGAATCTTCTATTGGGATTGTGAGAAAACTTCTGAGACACCATCAAGAGTTTGGAGAATTTTCACAATTTAAAATATCACCAATTTACTCTCAAAGTACATAGATTTTCTTTTCTTTGTTCCAAGTATATGAGTAGAACTGCTCACATATACATTCATCATTCACCAAATCATCTCTGCATAATGACTGTTTTAGAAGTTATAGTAGGCAAATTGTTATCAGTTTTTGATCTGAGTCAACCAGATATGGAGAGTCAGCAAATACAGCAGAGAGCACTGACCTGGGAGTTAAATGCCCACGAATCACATCCCATAATCTTTGTCAAGGCCTTTTTTAAAAAATATATTTTATTGATTTTTTACAGAGAGGAGGGAAGAGGGACAGAGAGCTAGAAACATCGATGAGAGAGAAACATCAATCAGCTGCCTCTTGCATGCCCCCTACTGGGGATGTGCCCGCAACCAAGGTACATGCCCTTGACCAGAATCGAACCTGGGACCCTTGAGTCCGCAGGCCGACGCTCTATCCGCTGAGCCAAACCGGTCAGGGCAAGGCCTTTTTCTTTCTAAGCTTTAACTTCTCCGTCTAGAATTTAAAATGTTCAAACTGTTCTCTGCAAAGTCCTAAGGCATCTGATAAGTCTCTTGGGGGTGGGGGTGGGGTTCATGGAGGAAGATGTGTAGTAAAGAATTAGCATAGAAGTCAGATGCAGAAAACTGTATTTTCCATTAGACTGTAGGTTCTTCGCAGGAAGAGATTTTCATCTTTGATGTTTCTTCCAGTGATGTATTTCAAGGGTTTAGGACAGTGCCTGGCACGTGGTAGGTGTTCAATACATTTCCCAAGGTTTTTGATGAGTGACAGAAAAGGGGAATGAGGAAGCGTGTTTTCTCGAGTACAGGAGTTAGACAAGAATAGAAAAGAATAAAAGAAAATTAGACAGGTTATGTATGAGAGATGTTTGACATGCAATTAACTATGAAGTATGATGTGCCAGAGACGGTAGTTTATTGTGATTTCAAGGAGGAGTGAAAAAGGAGGTACAACAGTAAAAAAAGAATGTTAGGTCAGATAACTCTCATATAATCCAGAGGAGGGCACCATGAAGTCAGGAGGACTTGCTTGGTTGCTGCCAGAAAAAATCTGGAGGAGAATGAAGAGAATTCCATTCTTCTCCTCCATTCACATATTCTTCAATTGGGCCTCATTAGTCCTATCTGGGGCAACTTATTAGATAAGAGCCATCTCCTATCTGGTCTTCCTCAATTCCTGCGGATTATGAGACAGCAGGGTTGAGGGAGCAAAGTGACTTTGATAACCTATTTAGCCCCTATTGAACCTCAGTTTCTTCACCTGCCAAGGAAAGGGGTTATGATACCGATTTAATAGGTTTAATGTGAGAATTCCATGAATTAGTACATGCAAATGTACTTCTTTGCATATGAAAAGTTCTCAATATAATTAATTATTATTAAAGTCACCCCCATTATTATTGTTGATGGCCATGTTTAGGTCTGTCCCAGAAGGGTATCTCCTAGGCATCAAATAGTTCTTTCATAAGCTCAGTGTGCTCACAAACCTTCTCTTCCTCTTATATTTATAATCTCAATTTATAGCACCACCATCAACCCCGTCTCAATCTAAAAACTTGAGGGCCAGTTACTTTTGACTCCTCTCTCTCCATCTCCAGCCAATTGGTTATCAGCTGCAATAAATTTTACCAAAGAAATATCTCTTAAACCTAGCCCTCCATCTTTTCCCAGTCACTTCCCCTTTTAGTCCATTCTCCCACAATGCAACCCAAGTGCGGTAAAAACATGTGGGATCTGGACTGAGCACCTAGGGTCACATCCCAACTCTGCAACTTCTTAACGGTAAGACTCTGGGTAAGTTTTTCCACACCTCTGTGTCTGTTTTCCCATTTGCAAAATGAGAACAATAATAGTACCAGCTCATAGGGTTGTTGTACTTATCAAGTTAATATGTGTTCAAGTGTGTATAGTATCTTGTACAAAGAGGCAACATCAGGTGAGCTCCTCAGTAGATACCTAGTCTTGTTCCTCTCTGTGTCCCAGTTTTTTAGCAGAGTATCTCCTCCATGTAGTGTGCTAATGTCCAATGAATGAATGATCATAGGAATAAGGAAGGTTATTTAATAACAATAATCTATATATATAAAAGCCAAAGTGACCGTCCAACTGGTAGCTATGATGTGCACTGACCACCAGGGGGCAGACACTCGATGCAGGAGCTGCTGAGCAACAGCAACTTTGCAGAGTGTCCTTTCACACACTGGGACCCCTCGGGGGATGTCAGACTGCCAGTTTCGGTTCGATCCCCGCAGGCCAAGCTGAGGGACCCCACCTGCCGGAGGGGTTCCGCTTATTCCACAGATGCCCTTCGAGCCCCGGCACCGCCCCAGGTGGCTGGGAGAGGGACGGAGGGAGGTTGGCTCCAGGGCATGTCCAGCCCATCTCACCCAGTCCCACCCCACTGGCCACCTTCTAATTAATTTACTTTCAATGTGCACGAATCCATGCACTGGGCCTCTAGTATACTATAATAATCAATAATATTAATATTTAAAATAGCAATAATCAAGGAGTCTGAAAAATACTTCCTGTCCAAACTGCATTAAAAGTATATTAGTCATTGCCCTAGCTGGTTTGACTCAGTGGATAGAGTGTCAGCCTGTGGACTGAAGGGTCCCGGGTTCAATTCCAGTTAAGGGCATATGTCTCAGCTGCTGGCTCAATCCCCAGTGGAGGGTGTTCAGGAGGCAGCCAACCAATGATTTTCTCTCATCATTGATGTATCTCTCTTTCCCTTTCCCTTTCTCTCTGAAATAAATAAAAATATATATATTTTTAAAAGGATATTAGTCAGCCCGGCCGGCATGCTCAGTGGTTGGATGTCGACCTATGAACCAGGAGGTTTGATTCCCAGTCAGGGCACATGCTCAGGTTGCAGGCTCAATCCCCAGTGGGGGGTGTTCAGGAGGCAGCCAATCAATGATTCTCTCTCATCATTGATGTTTCTCTCTCTCCCTTCCCCTTGCTCTCTGAAATCAATATAAAAATTTTTTAAGTATATTAGTCAAATGGCATAAGCTGACAATCAGGAATGTCTCAACCATTTTTGCTAACTGCACATTCACCCAAAAGATAGTCAATTGGAGTTGCCATTAGATAACCATGGACAACACTCTAAATGTTGGTAGGAATGGATATAGAGAAAGCTATCAGAAATGTGTATAACCTTCTCTTTTAAAAATGTTTTATTTAATATTTTAGCCAGCTAAAATTTTAAAAACTGGGGCCAACAGAATGGTTTTAAAGAAAGCTCAGGATTGTTGTTTTTTTAAAGGAATTTAAAAGCCTTTTACTTTTCTCTAAAGTTGGAGCTGCTGCTCTTAAGTGTCTAGAACCAGACAGCTGCACAGAATCTGTGAGGAAAGTGGTGAGGAAATACCCAAAGGGGGTTAAGGTATTTGTCTTGAGCTCTGCAGATGGAATCACACAGGCAGGAGAGCTTCAGAAATGCAAATAACCTACTGAGATAATAACCATTATTCTGCCTGGTATGGCTCTTCAAGCCTTTGTGTCTGGAAACCAGACTTTCTGGTCCTTCTCCTAATGTACAGGGTACTGGAAGAGGAAATAAAGGAGGAGATAGGAAGGAAGATTGAACCCCTTCCACAGGGGGTCAATGTCTAATATATGCATAACTTCACACATCATATTACAAGGATCATGACCACAGAAAATTGCTAATGTTATATTACATTTGTCATGTTCCTAAGGTTATTTTGTTACACATTTTCCATAGTGATCTGCTTGTTATATGAAAGTGAACAGTGCTTCTAAGGGACAGGAGCAGGTGGCTGGCTAATAAGAATGCATCTTACCCTTTGGCCAGCCCTGAGAGGAAAAAAAATGTCTAGGGATGAATCAAGAAGTTAAACCTTTAAGGAGGGAAGCACAGCAGAGTCACTGGGGCCTACAACTTCAAAAGAATGCAGAGCATTGGGAACCCTGACACAGACCGAAGAAGGTACCTAATATCTTAACAAGATAGAGCATGTGGACAACACAAATAATCATCCCTCATGTGCATCTACATAGCTTTACAGCAGGGAAATAGTGCTCATATACCATTCCCATTTCACAGATAATGAACTTGGAAGCTCAGGTCACATAGTTTAGAAGTGACGAAATCAGAACTGGAACCCTTATCTTCCAACTCAAATTACAAGTGCTCCCTTACTACTTCCTAATATTGCAAATTTGATGTGCACCTTCTTTCTAAAAAACTGTCTACTCAGAAAATAACTGCCCTAACCGGTTTGGCTCAGTGGATAGACTAGAGCAGCCGTGGGCAAACTACGGCCCGCGGGCCGGATCCGGCCTGTTTGAAATGAATAAAACTAAAAAAAAAAAGACCGTACCCTTTTATGTAATGATGTTTACTTTGAATTTATATTAGTTCACACAAACACTCCATCCATGCTTTTGTTCCGGCCCTCCGGTCCAGTTTAAGAACCCATTGTGGCCCTCGAGTCAAAAAGTTTGCCCACCCCTGTAAC
>NW_005371640.1:1322849-1325207 GCF_000412655.1 Myotis brandtii
TTCAATTTCGGTCAAGGGCATGTACCTTGGTTGCGGGCACATCCCCAGTAGGGAGTGTGCAGGAGGCAGCTGATTGTTTCTCTCTCATCGATGTTTCTAACTCTCTATCCCTCTTGCTTCTTCTCTGTAAAAAAACCAATAAAATATTTAAAAAAAGAAAATAACCAAAGTGTCCTTCCATAGATGATTGGATCAAGAAGGTGTGGTACATATACACAATGGAATGCTGCTCAGCCAGAGAAAAGGTTAAATACTGCCATTTGTGACAACATGGATAGAGCTTGAGAATGTCATGCTAAGTGAAATGTCAGACAGAAAAAGTCAAGAACCATGTGATTTCACTCACATGTGGGATATAAAACTGAAAGCAACAAATCAACAAACAAACAAAAACTCATAGACACAGATAGCAGTATGGTGGTTACCAGAGGAGAAGAGGGGTGTGTGGAGGTAACAAAGGGTAAAGGGGGTCAATATATGGTGACAGAAGGAGACTTGTCTTTGAGTGGTGAACACACAATGCAATATAGAAATGACGTATTATAGAATTGTACACATGAAACCTATATAATTTTATTAACCAATGTCACCCCAATAAATGTAATAAAAAAGAAAATAAAAAACTGTCTACTAAAAGAAAAACAAGATTAAAGACAACACACCAATCATTTAGAAAGATATTGAGAAGTATAGGTCACTTTCAGCCACTGACTATAAGAAATGCTGAAACTGTTAAAAAATGAAAATCAACATTTTAGGGTTTTGAGATTATATGCAGTTTTTAAAAACACATTACCTGTGTTTTTAATATTTGAAAAAGGTTATTAAAGAACTAGAGCCCAGCCAGTGTGGCTCAGTGGTTGAGCGTCAACCTATGAACCAGGAGGTCACGGTTCAATACCCAGTCAGGGCACATGCCTGAGTTTTCGGCTGGATCCTCAGTGGGGGGATGTGCAGGAGGCAGCCAATCAATGATTCTCTCTCATCATTGATGTTTCTCTCTCTCTCTCTCCCTATCCCTTCCTCTCTGAAATCAATAAAAACATACTTTTTAAAAAAAAGAACTAGAAGGAGAGTTTTACCAAGCATTCAAAGAAGAGCTAAACCTATCCTCCTCAAACTATTCCAAAAAATCTCAGAGGAAGGAACACTTCCAAGCACTTTTTACATGGCCAGCATTAGCCTAATTCCAAAATCAAAGACACTACAAAGAAAGAGGATTACAGGCCAATATCCCTGATGAACACAGATGCTAAAATCCTTAACAAAATATTAGCAAATCGAATCCAGCAATACTTTAAAAAGATCAGACACCATGACCAAATGGGACTTATTCCGGGGATGCAAGGCTGGTACAATATTTGCAAATCAATAAATGTGATATATCACATAAACAAATTGAAAGACAAAAATCAATTGATCATATCAATTGACACAGAGAAAGCATTCGACAAAATCCAACACCCTTTTTTCATACAAACTCTCAGGAAAGTGGGAATAGAGGGGTCACACCTCAACATAACATTAAAATACCAATGGCATATTTCACAGATCTAGAGCAAACACTCCAAACATTTATATGGAAACAAAAAAGACCCCAAGTAGCCACAGCAATCTTGAGAAAGAACAAAGTTGGAGGGATCACAATACCAGATATCAGGTTATACTACAAAGCCACTGTAAGCAAAACAGCATGATACTGGCACAAGAACAGGCATATAGATAAATGGGACAGAACAGAGAACCCAGAAATCAACCCAAGCCATTGGATGTGGAGAAAAGGGGAGGTTCTTACACTGAGCATGCCAAAAGCTCAATTAATATTTGACAAAGGAGGCAAGAGCATAAGATGGAGTCAAGACAGTCTCTTCAGTAAATGGTGTTGGGAAAATTAGACAGGTACATGCACAAAATGAAACTAGACCACCAACTTACACCATACACAAGAATAAACTCAAAATGGATAAAAGACTTAAATGTAAGTCATGAAGCCATAAAAATCCTAGAAGAAACCATAGGCAGCAAAATCTCAGACATCTGTCATAGCAATATGTTTGCTGATACATCTCCTAGGGCAGTGGTCGGCAAACAGCAGCTTGCGAGCCACATGCGGCTCTTTGGCCCCTTGAGTGTGGCTCTTCCACAAAATACCACGTGCGGGCGCACACGTACAGTGCGATTGAAACTTCGTGGCTCATGCACAGAAGTCGGTTTTCAGCCTGGGCGAGTCTATTTTGAAGAAGTGGCGTTAGAAGAAGTGGGGGTACGTTCGCTGAGGTCAACCCCTCAGATTGAGGACGTTTTTAGCAAAGGCCAGCTTAGGAGTACCCTAATTAAGTTAATAACAATGTACCTACC
>NW_005371640.1:1325320-1325828 GCF_000412655.1 Myotis brandtii
CTGCATGGGAGAACATATTTGCCAATGATACATCTGATAAGGGCTTAATTTCCAAAATATATAAGGAACTCATAAAACTTAACAAAAGGAAAACAATCCAATTAAAAAATGGGCAAAGGACCTAAATAGACACTTCTCCAAAGTGGACATACAGAGGGCTGAGAGACATATGATAAAATGCTCAAAGTCACTAATCATATGAGAGATGCAAATTAAAACAACAATGAGCTATCACCTCACACCTGTCAAAATGGTTATCATCAACAAATGACAAGTGCTAGCGAGGATGTGGAGAAAAGGGAACCCTCATACACTGTTGGTGGGAGTGCAGTCTGGTGCAGCCATTATGAAAACAGAATGGAGTTTCCTCAAAAAAATAAATATGGCCGAAACCAGTTTGGCTCAGTGGATAGAGCGTCGGCCTGCGGACTCAAGGGTCCCAGGTTCGATTCTGGTCAAGGGCATGTACCTGGGTTGTGGGCACATCCCCAGTAGGAGATGTGCAGGA
>NW_005371640.1:1326809-1332729 GCF_000412655.1 Myotis brandtii
TCAGAGAGAAGTGATTGAAATGATCGAAGAACTTGTATGCATATATGCGTAGCCCACGGTCACAGACAATAGGGTGGTGAAAGGGGGGCAGGTGTGGTGGAGGGGGTCAATGGGGAAAAAGGGACATATGTAATACTTTCAACAATAAAGATAAATCTTAAAAGTTTTTTAAAATAATAGAAAGAATGAGTAAACAGATATTTTCAGACCGTATTTTTTTTTAATCCTCACCACAGTGAGGGTATTTTTTCCATTGATTTTTAAAGAGAGTGAAGGGAGGGGAATAGGGAGAGAAAGGGAGAGAGAGAGAGAGAAAGAGAGAGAGAGAGAGCGAGAGAGAACCATCCACGTGAGAGAGACACATTGATTGGTTGCCTCTCGCTAGCGTCCAGGTTGGGGGCAGCAATTGAATCTGCTCCTGCTACGACAGTGCGTGCCATTGACAGTTGACCGTTAACCGTTGACCGTTGACTGTTGACGGTTGAATGGAATCTGAGACTCTTCGGTCAGAGGGCCGGACACTGTAACCACTGAGCCAATCCGGCCAGGGCCAGATAGTTTAACTGTATATTTTTCAGAGAGTAGTTTTGAGATGGATCTCTGGGAAAACCTTCAGCAGCATCGACATTACTCTACATGAGGTTAACAACAGAATGGTGATCAAAGAACAATAATTTCCAACACTCACTGAGTACTTACTGTGTTCTGTTAAAGAACAAATGTAGACAGCCGTCAGTTGGAGCGCAGACCTGACTCGCCACTTATGAGGGGCGGGGCGGCACTGTGAGAGTGGCCCAGAGGACGCTGCGCACGCAGGGAGCCAAACAGGGGTGCCCCGCGACTCCAAGTGGTCCCCCTGTGCTGACACGCGCATTGAAGAGGAAAGCTGAGTGAGGGCTGTTACATCTCTAGGCTTCCGTAGGGCAGGTCTAGCAGCAACCCCCTCACTACCATAGGCTGTCAGGGAGCACTGGGGAGTCTTCCCATTGGCCAAGATGGCGAAGGGGCGGTTCTTACATTGAGCACGCCCAAAAGTAGAAAGATGAATGGATAGGGCCCCAGCGAGTGAGAGTGAAGGCTAAATGATAAAGTTGACTCGGGGATAATAAAAGTCACTCAATAGGAGACTGTTTAAATGAATTATGACTCCTCCATATAGTGAAAAACTATGCAGTCATACAAAAGCATGAGGTATTTCTTTACATACATTTATGGAAAGGGCTCCTAAGTATATTTTTAAGTAGACAAAGTAAGGTGTAAAATGATATGCAAAGTGTGTTACTATCTTTGTATAAAAGGCAATGGGGAGTATATATGTATATATAGAGACTCATTTGTTTGATATACATAAAATGCCCATGGAAGGATTCCTAATCAACACATAAATCAGAAAGGCAAACACTTCATTGTATATACTTTTGCATATTTTTAATTTTGAGCAGTGTGGAATTAATTACCAATTTAAAATACATTTTTAAATGAAAGTTTTAACAAGAGCCCTTGGCTACTAAATAGATAAGGAAACTGAGGAAGAGGGCAAAGCTAATGCTAGCATTTCATTTAAATATAGTTTTGTTGATTTCAGAGAGGAAGGGAGAGGAAGAGACAGATGGAAACATCAATGATGACAGAGAATCATTGATCAACTGCCTCCTGCACGCCCCCTACTGGGGATTGAACCCACAACCCGGGCATGTGCCCTTGACCAGAATTGAACCGGGGACCTTTCAGTCCGCAGGCCAATGCTCTATCCACTGAACCAAACCAGCTAGGACTAATGCTAGCATTTTGAGTATGGAGTAAGAGAACCACAACAGCCATATTTCCCCACTGCTTACTATACTGTCATGCATTCTTCTAAATGCTTTAAAAAATTAATACTTTATTTCTTTATTGCAACCCTATGAGGTAATTTCTACTATTATTCTCAATTCATGGACGAAAAAAGGCAAGTGCAGAGATTATTATGATGGTAAGTTGAAGAACCAGGGAAGTGAAAAGGAAAAGTCTTGAATGAGGGGTGGAGCAAGAGTCTAGAGGTAATGACATATTCTGTTTTAGACATGATGAGATTGAGGTTACAAAAAAAAGGCAAAATGCTTAGATATTTGATACCTGTATTGATATCAAATACATGAATCTGGCTCTAGACTTAGGTTATAGCTCCTTAATTTAAAGTGTTTAATAATCCCAGAGTTTGGTTTGTTCATATTATACCTATTTTATGTAAGTGTACAGTTAATATCTTTAAGTTTATCATACAAAGTACCTAGCATGTTACATTTAAATCCAGCTTCCTATCCCACTAACCTACCTTCCTCTTCTCCAAACACACAAGCAACATTTAAATAAGTTACTTAAAGTAACAAAAATGAAGACAACTTCCACTTATAAAATATGTAATGGAAGTCAGGAACTGGGTCCAATATGTTTTACTTACATTCTTTGTCATCACAAATTACCATATCATTTTAGAGGTGAGAAAACGGAGGCTAGATGATAAAGCTGAGCTGGCGATAATAAATACATCAGAAACCCAACTTCAGATATAAAACCCAAATTGAAAACAGTATTATATGAAAATCAAAAAGTCAAACAAGGTCTCACATTGTCTTTGATAAACTAATGAGCCTAATATGACAATGTAATTATACATGTACACAAAGTACTGTAATACAGGGAACAGTGTAGCAGAGGTTCCAGATAATGCAAGCAAAGGGAAATGGAAACTCCAAAGGGTTTGTTTCTATAAGCAAGAATCAGGGAAATTTTCATAGAAATAGCATTTAATTTGAAATTAATGATGAAGGAAATCTATAAATACTGTCTTAAGAAAAAATCATGAAAATAAGTACATGAAAGTAAGTACATCTGTAATAATAAAAGCGTAAAATGCTAATTACACCAGACGTCCTTCCGGACAACCTTCTGGACGAAGCTATGATGGCAGGGGCCGAGGCAGAGGCGGCCCCTAGTTCTATGATAAGTATCAACTGAGCAGACCAGACAGTGATGTACAATTTCTAAGAAATAGCTGAGGAAATAAGGAAGGTTTGATGCACATGCAAAGGACTGTAATAGGACTTAAAGGACGATTGGGGTTTGAATGGGGAGGCAAAAAGAAGACATGTAAGATAAAAGAAATATAAAATGAGTTTTAATCAAATTTCTCAGTGCCTAACACATAGTATGCCAACACCTATTTGCTAAATAAATTATATATCCAAAGGCAATCTTCTCATTATTCATCAATTTAAGTGAGGCAATAAACTATAACCAAATCAAGGTAAGGGTAAATATAGAAATGTGTCAAATAATAATACAGTAAAACCTCAATATAATGGACTAACGAGGAGGTGCCTGTTAAAGCCAAAAGTCTGTTATATAATAAAGTAGGTTTTCCAGATGCATATGCTAAAAAATTGACAAATTAGTTTAGTTTACCTGTTTTGACTTATGTACACACATTTGTACACACATTTGTATAATTAAAATTAAGTATGTATAAAAAGTTTAGTTTCACAGAAAAGTTTTCTATATGCATTATAGTAATTTTGAATTTATACTGAATAGGTCTAGTCAATGCCTGCATTCGCCATCACCGTGAATAAACAAATGCATATGGCTGGGATGTGGCTTAGTGCATGTGGGAACATCTTCCCTGCATGCCTTAAAACTGGTGCAGAAGAAAGTCACGCCAGGAGATAACAGAACCAATTACCACTCTTGATGAGGTGTGATCATGTGCTAATCATTCGCTGAACATTGTTTACCAGCCATGACTATTAGATTTAAATATGTAGACTATAGTTGTGAGTATGTAATACTTATTTATGTTGGCAAATTTACTAGTGTTTTTTCCAACATATGGCCTATTCGCTAAAATTTGTTAAAAATAACAGTGAATTGCCTGGTTGGTGTGGTTCAGTGGTTGAGCACCAGCCCATAAATCAGGAGATCATGGTTTGATTGCCTGTCAGGGCACATGCCCAGGTTTCCAGCTAGATCCCCAGTGGGGGGCATGGAGGAGGCAGCCGATTAATGTTTCTCTCTCATCAATGTTTCTATCTCTCTCCCTCTCCCTTCCTCTCTCTAAAAGCAATAAAAATATTTTTAAAAAGTAAGTGAACTCACGACAAAAAAATAACCTGATAATTTAATTATAAGCAAGTCTTGGTTAAAAGTATTTTAAAATTAACAGGGTGTTAATTTTCACGTATGACATACAGACCAGAAAATATGTCCGTTAAATTCAAACTCTGTTAAATCGAGGTCTGCAAAATCGAGGTTTACTATACCGCCCCTGCCACTTTTGCTAAGTTTATATTTCTGTTCTTCCTATGTTTCCTGCCTATCGGCCCTTCAAGCTAACCTGAAGACCCTGTTCCCAGGCCATTCTCTGTTGTCACCAAAAAAAATTCTGAAGAACGGGATGAGGTCATTTGTGAGTCACTGGTTTCTGTCGTCCAAATGACCTGTTGGTTATATCATCCTGTTTAAGTTGCCTGAAGAATGAGGGGAAAGGCAGACTAGTGGCCCTTTCTCTAGGAGGTGCTAAAGTCCAGAGGGAACAATGTTAAATCACAAGTAAATAAAACCCGTGCTCTAAGTTCAGCCTTTGGGCAAGCGAATTCAATCTTGTGAGGTCTCCTTTCACCACACCTGGAAGGTGTTTTAAAGATAGCATTCTATCAGCAGTGTGCCAGAGAGGAGAGTGGCAAGCTGAGTAAGAAAAGGAAGTGAAACAAAGATATACTAGTACACGGAGTAGCAGGCAGCCTCTGTTACATACATCACAGTATTTAGTCTGTCCAAACTTCTTTTGAGATAAGCTTATTAATCCACATTCTCTAAAGGAGTAGAGCAATGTCCAGGGTAATGCAGCAAGTAAGTGGTGATGTTAGTTTGAAAGCAGTATGGCTGCTGCTCCAAGTCATCATAGTTTCCATTAGTTTCCAACCCAAACTTAAAAATTATTCTCTTTGCCTAGTTATCATCAGCCTGAGTGACATCAGACAGGTGCTAAATAATACCAAAGGAAATAAAGGATTGTCCCTTTGACCATCTGTTTGGATTTATTTTTCCAAAGAATAAATTTTATGATTTAATTCCCCCCAAATTCACTGAATTAAACACACACACACACACACACACACACACACACACACACACAGACACACAGAGACTTCTTCCAAGTAATCACTGCAAGTCGATTTGCTACAGCAATTTGGTTCAATATTACACCTACTGAGGAACCAACCACCTTGGCCACGATTTAAAGAGCTAGGTAGGGCAGGGCGTAGGTTTCCACCTCAAGCCAAGCTCAGCCTCCCTTGCAGTGGTTCTCAACCTTCCTAACGTCGCGACCCTTTCATACAGTTCCTCATGTTGTGGTGACCCAACCATAAAATGATTTTCGTTGCTACTTCATAACTGTAATGTTGCTACTGTTAGGAATCCTAATGTAAATATCTGATATGCAGGATGTATTTTCATTGTTACACATTAAACATGATTAAAGCATAGTGATTAATCACAAAAACAATATGTAATTATATATGTGTTTTCCGATGGTCTTAAGCGACCCCTGTGAAAGGGTCGTTCGACCCCCAAAGGGGTCGCGACCCACAGGTTGAGAACCGCTGCGAAGGCACGCCCAAAGCAGCTCCTCCCCCAGGCTGCCTCCGGGACTTCACCAGCCAGCTCAACGTCCCCAATAGCCTACACTCAAACCTTAACTCACTTCCCCCTTCTCCTTCCTTTCAGAAGCATCTCTGGGTACCTGTTACTGCTTAGGGGGGGTTACCTGAGAGTGCTGGCCTTCTGAACCCTGTACTCGCTGGCTGCAACTTTGGCTGGGTTGGGTTAAGTCAAAGACAAACCTCACTGCTTAAGGAGAAATGAGAGTGCCGAGCCCGGG
>NW_005371640.1:1332858-1334042 GCF_000412655.1 Myotis brandtii
CCCAACCTTCCTATCTATCCCTTCTTTGCTCAGCCCTTTAGCAAAGTCATTTTCTCTTGAGTTTCATTCGGTTCCACATAGTTTTTGTGCCCTTCCTCCCCAACCCACCTATGCCCTCCCCCCTCTGCTAAAACCTAAAGAACAGAAGTGGGGATGGGGCTGAATCTCGACAGAGGAGATGGGAGCGAGTGTGTTCTAATCCCAGAGTCACTTACCGCCCATGTCACTAGCTGGGGACTCCTGATGTTTCCGGACCTCATACCGTCCTCCCCGAGGCTCATACTTCTCAGCTGATCGCAAGACAGCTGTTTCCTTCACACCCGCCCCTGTCTGCCAGCGACTCGCTCTCGCCTTCTCTTGCTGGGCCCCCACCTCCCCTTTTCCTCCTGGCTGGAAAATGGGGAGGAGGGCCGGGGCAGAGGGAGTCAATTCAGACTCAGCTGGGCCACCCTCGCAACCAGGGAAACAAAGCTCTCAAGCATCCAATCCCAAATCGGGGGGCCAGCAAAGCAGACTTCCTAAAAAGAACCCCCCCTGCTGCCCATGCGGCTCTTTCCCTCGGCTAAAAATAAAGTGGGTTCGCTGGGTCGAAGTGGCCAAAGCTGAGGATCCTCGGTTCCCCTTTCACCTCCACCAATTCAGTTCCGGCCAAGCCCACTCTCCACCCATCCTCTGCACTCCACATACCCGGGAAGAGAGGGCCCGGGCTTGGACCTAAGAAAACCAACCCAGACCCCAAAGCAATACTTGAATACAAAGTTGAGGCGGACGAGGGAGGACTCGTTCAGGACTGGAATCTTGACTGCAGCCTTGGCCGCCCCACACCCCAGCGCCTTCCTAAAGAGAAAAGAGGAGGGGCACATGCCTACAATTGGTGGAAACATAGAGAGGCATCCCCAGCACAGGGCAGGGGCTTCAGCGAAAATGGCCCCAACTCCTGGGGAGACATTTCTTGGAAGCACCCAGCTGCCCCACTGGGGAGATCCTGAAGTGCTAGCTGGGCAACTGGAGTGGGTGGGGTGACTCTGTTTCTAGCCGGTTACACCCAGAAGAGAGGTGTGACCACCGTGAGGGTGGAGTTCCTTAAAAGGGACAGACGTCTGCCAGAGGAGAGTCAAAAGTGGGAGGAGATGGAAAAGGGTGTGGCTGAGCCCAGGGAGGGAGAAAGGAGGGGGAGGGGTGGG
>NW_005371640.1:1334073-1337644 GCF_000412655.1 Myotis brandtii
GTCAATTTCAATTCCCCTTTTCCCATACCATAGAGAGGCTTGAAAGTGCTCTGCTGGGTTACCTATTCATTCGGCTTTAAACTAACTCACCAGGGGAGGGCGAAAGGGATTGGGGTTAGGAGCTGTCTACAAAGAGAGGAACGGGGAAAGGAAAAAGCAAGGCTGGCGACGGGAATCATATCCACCCTCCTAGCTCTCCATGGTAACAGGAAGACACCAGCAGGGACAGCGAGGTCACAATGTCTTCTCAAGGTGGAGACTAAAAGCTGAGGAGAATGGAGCTGGGGGCATGTTGTAGCAAGAGACAAGGAAGGAAGGTGAGGGTGAAAGAATGGGTGGGGAAGAAGGAGGAGTTCGAAGAACTGTGGAGACAGAAAGGCTCTTCTAGTCTTCCAGACACCAGACCTCTAAGAATAGGGTTCTCAACTGCCTGAGACTCCCTCTCAGCCAGGCATCGCTAAGATTCCTGTGGAGCTGAATCCATAGGATAACAGCCACATTTCCAGGATTTCTTTGCTCTTGCCTGAAAGTCCCTCTCTAGGTCATTTTAATAGGAGGTCAGGAAGTCTCAAGCAACCACAGGCCCTTATCAGTGTCTCGTCCCTACCACAATGCTTTTACAGGGGAGGAAAGAGCAGAGAGACAAAAAAACAAAGCAGAGGGACCGAGAAAGCAGAGAGACAGGAGGAATAATAGCTCCTGTGTCTTCAGCACCTAATATGGGCAAGTCACTGGGCCAGGTGCATTTCTCATTTCTCATTCCCGACAACGACCCTGGAAAGTAGGGATCAGTATACTCTTCAAGCCCCCTTTTAAAGGATAAAACAAGTTCCAAGCCCAGTGTGGTCGGCAGTTAGACAGACAGGAGCAGAGCAAGGACGAAGGGCCAGGTACAGAAGATCACCAGGGCAGAAAGCCCTGGGGGCCTAGCAGTTGTAGGGTGGGGCCTCCCCCCCATGGTGGCCTTTTCTCCACTAGCTTATCACTGGTCCTGCTGTTTGGACCCCCTGACCTTTCCTCCCCAGAGATAACATCTAGGCCTCTGTTGTATTTCAGCTCCAGGACCAGAAAAGAAGCAAAACCAGGCCAGTAACCCCACAGCTTACCTCAGGACCATTTGCATTGGATAATGACCCCCTGTCCTGGCACCAACCAATCAATCAGTGGGACCTGAAAAGTCACTCCTGGAAAACTGCCGAATATTCTACTGAGATCTTCCCCCAGGACCTCCCCTAATATCTCCACCCTTAAAACCCTTAGGACAAAGGACCCAGTAAGCTTTCCCTCCCAAGAGCTGCCGCACCTTCCCCTTCCCTCTCCCCATCCCCCAAGGCACAGTACCATTAGCTTTCTCACTCCCTTTGCCTCTATAACTTGTTTCCTGAGCCCATTTCTTCTACAAATTACTTCTTCGCCCTCTGTGATGTTCCAAATAAATGTTCTCCTATAGTTTGAGTCTTGGTGTTATGGGTTGACTCAGCGAGATAGACCACCGACTCAGAATTCAAATTTAAGAGCCTTTATTAAGCTGGCCAGCTGACTATAGTTACAGCACCCTGCCGAAGCAGAGGCTGAACTGCAGCGCTGACTGCAAGAGTTACATTTATTAAATTTTGTGGAGGCCCAGAGAAAATGTGTCTTTCAAATTCTGGGCCCCCCAATATGGAGGAAACTCTCTTAATTTATACTTTTTTCAGTCCTTTGTCTCCCAAATTTGGAACTGATGTCAGACCTTCCTATCTATGTGTTTTAAGAACAGACAGCACAGCATGACCCGTCTGGCCAAAGCGCCAGATATGCAGCCCAGCACATTGGCTCTGGATTATTTCCTAGCCAGAACTCAAGTACCAAGTTTGCTGAACCCAAGTCCGGTCTGACATCTGGCACCCTTCCCGCCTACAACACCAGTTCTTCCCAAGACGTATATGCCCACATGCTTGATCTTTCTGCCTGAATGTCTTCTAATCATCTCATCTTCTCTTACTCTGCCTCCAAAGTCGTGTTTCTCCTCTTATAGTTCCCCAACTACCTGGATGGCATCATCATGCATGCCAACATCCAAAGCAGAACCCTGGGACTCACCCTCTAACACAGCATTTTCAACCTTTTTCATCTCATGGCACACATAAACTAAATACTAAAATTCCGCGCACACCAAAAACATATTTTTTGCCAATCTGACAAATTACCTACCCTTTTTGCTCCAAAGTGATTTTTTTAAAAATCAGGTATCACCCAGCCGGCATGGCTCAGTGGCTGAGCATTGACCTATGAACCAGGAGGTCACAGTTCGATTCTAGGTCAGGGCATATGACCAGGTTGTTAGCTCGATCCCCAGTTGGGGGCGTGTAGGAGGCAGCTGATTAATGATTCTCTCTCATCATTGATGTTTCTATCTCTCTCTCTCCCTCCCTCTCCTGTCCTCTCTGAAATCAATAAAAATACATTTTAAAAAATTAAAAATCAAGTGCCTATACTTGTATAATAAGGATTTCTAGTACCAAGAGTTAACGAATCAAACACAACCATATTATGCACAGTGACCAATAAGATGCAACTGTTATAAATAACCTATATAATCATGGATCAAGACAGAGCATTCACACCCACAGTTATTGTTGTGTTGGTTGTTGTCATTTTTCAATTTGACAGTCTAAAGGAAAAGAAGTCAGTGCCCCTGACTAAATAGTCAGGTATTGCTTTTTAAAAAAATTTTGCAGCACACCGGTTGAAAATCACTGCTCTGACCTATTGTACTCTGGACTCAGCCTACCTCTGAAGCAGCAGAAATCTTGGTACTTTCTTGAGCTTAATCTGTATTACAAATCCCTGAGAATGCCTGTTTCCATGTCTATTCTTTGGCTCACCTTGCTTCTCTGTTTGAAATGGCTTAAACTCTGTTAATCCTTCTTGAAAGGATTAACTCAAGATCATCCCGCTCCTTACTTAATTCCTTCAGGCAAAACTGACCGTTGATTCCTCGGTGTTCTTCTCTACCTCAGAGCACCTATTTGTACATATAATTGCTCCCCCCACTAGACTATAAAGTCCCTGTAACCTGCATGCCAGGTAATATTATTAACAACTAGAGGCCCAGTACATGAAATTCATGCACAAGGGGGAGGTCCCCTTAGCCCAGCCTGCACCCTCTTCAATCCAGGACCCCTTGGGGGATGTCCGACTGCCTCTAGCAATCTGGGACCTCTAGCTCCTAACCGCTCACCTGCCTGCCTGCCGGCCTGCCTGATTGCCCCTAACCCCTCTGCCTGCCTGCCTGATCACCCCTAACCACCTCTGCCTGCCTGATTGCCTCTAACTACCTCTACTTGCCTGCCTGATCACCCCTAACTGCTCCCTTACCAGCCTGATTGCCCCTAACTGCTCCCCTGCTGGCCTGATTGCCCCTAACTGCCTCAGCCTCACCCCACACCCGGGACCCAGAATTCCTTCCTCTGGCCAGTCCCAGGCACCTGGGAACTGGGCTTCCTTCCCTCTGGCAAACAGCAGGCACCCAGGACCTGGGCCAGCTTCGCCTGGGTCAGCCGCAGCCGCAGGGGACCATGGGCAGGCG
>NW_005371640.1:1337695-1340077 GCF_000412655.1 Myotis brandtii
AGCCACTGGAGCCCGGGACCACGGGGCGGGCGGCTTCTCCCTCTCCCGGGCCGCAGCCTGGCTGGTCCCCATTCTTCTCTCCCCAGTGTTGAATATCTGAGCCGTTAAGACATGATGGTGTGAGGGTGTGATGACCATTTGCATATTAGCTCTTTATTATATAGGATAGTAATAGTTACTGAGCATTAACTATGTGGCAAGCTCTGTTCCAAGCCATGTGTGTGTGTGTGTGTGTGTGTGTGCGCGCGCGTGTGTGTGTGAACACTGAATTCTTCTGACAACTTTATGGGTAGATATTATTACTGCCCATATTTTACAGATAAGGAAACTAAGGGACAGAGATTAAGTAACATGCATATGTTGAAAGGATTTCCCTATAGTAGAGGTTCTATAAAGAACTCCCTATCTCACTAATTCATATTTTTTCTACCATCTGCCCAGCTTACCATGTAAGATGTATTGACACAGAACCACATAGACAGGTGTACAGCTCTCTACACATTCTTTGAAAATAATCGCTTTATGCCAGGCAGCTTTAGTCTAAAATGTGGGGAGTTCTGCTAAACATAGGATTCTCACCACTCTAACTAACACTATTTTCAGCTATACTGGAAAGTTTTCTCTTAGATTCCAATGTGTGAAAAGACATTGAACTGTTTTTGTTTTTAATTTTTATAAATATATTTTTATTGATTTTAGAGAGGAAAGGAGAGAGAGAAACATCAATGATGAGAGAGAATCATTGATCAGCTGCCTCCTACACATCCCCTACAGGGGACTGAGCCCACACCCCCAGCCATGTGCCTTTGACCAGAATCAAACCCAGGACCCTTCAGTCTGCAGGCTGATACTCTATCCACTAAGCCAAACTGGCTAGGGACATTTTTTTAATTTTTAAATTACAGTTGACATACCATATTATATTAGTTTCGGGTGTACAGAATAGTGGTTAGACATTTATATTACTTACAGATACCCCAATATATCTTGTACTCATCTGACACCATGTATAATTATTCCAATACTAGAGGCCCGGTGCACAAATTCATGCACCAGTGGGGTCCCTCAGCCTGGCCTGCGGAGATCAGGCCAAAACCGGTTCTCCGACATCCCCCGAGGGGTCCCGGATTGCGAGAGGGCGCAGGCCAGGCCGAGGGACCCCACTGGTGCATGATCGGGGCCAGGGAGAGACACGGGAGGTTGGACAGCCTGGGAGGGACCACGGGAGGAGTCCAGGGTGTGTCCGGCCCTCTCACTCAGTCCCAATTGAATGGACCCCAGCAGCAAGCTAACCTACAGGTTGGAGTGTCTGCTCCCTGGTGGTCAGTGCATATCATAGTGACTGATCGACCAGTCAACTGTCTGCCCCCTGGTGGTCAGTGCACATCATAGAGAGCGGTTGAGCAGTATTAGCATATCATTAGCATATTACACTTTGATTGGTTGACCGGACGACTGGACACTTAGCATATTAGGCTTTTATTAAATAGGATATAAAAGCCTAAGTGACCGAAGGACCGGTTGCTATGGCACCCACTGACCACCAGGGGGCAGATGCTCAACACAGGAGCTGTCTTCTGGTGGGCAGTGTGCTCCCACAGCAGGAGCGCCACTCAGTTGACTAACGGGCGCCAGACGCAGGGCTCATGGCTGGTGAGTGGCTGCTACAGCAGTGTGAGCCTCTCCCGATGGGGACTGACTGGATGTGAGCCCGCGGCAGGTACAGTGGGGTTCGGGATGAGTGGGAGCGGCAGGCAGGAGCAGCAGGCAGCATTGGACTGCTGGCTTCAGCAGATCCCCGCTGGCCACACCGAGGGAACCCACTGGTGCATGAATCTGTGCACCGGGTCTCTAGTGTTTATAATAAAGCTCTATGGTTCTAACTTCCCCTTCCCTTAACTTCTGCTTTCCCTTATATAAATACCTCTCCATCTTGGCATGCAGGCTAGAAAATGCACATGGCTTGCCATGTCTGCATGCACTGGATTGCAACCCTCTCTTTTTTACGAATAAATCCTTTTTGGTGATGAAACACCTAGTCAATATTATTTTCAGTCAACACTAGGGAGCACCACAGGTTCTCCTTTGTATTAGCTGGTTTAAGAAATAAAACAAATCGCCCTAGGCCAGTGGTCGGCAAACTTGGCTCGCGAGCCACATGCAGCTCTTTGGCCCCTTGAGTGTGGCTCTTCCACAAAATACCACATGCGGGCACGCACGTACAGTGCGATTGAAACTTCGTAGCCCATGCGCAGAAGTCAGTTTTCGGCCTGGGCAAGTCTATTTTAGAAGAAGTGTGGGGTGTCGGTTGGTCAGACCATGGGAGATGCGGCGCAGGCGGGCCGCGGGATACCCAGCACAGGGGAGGCGCGCGCGCGCGCG
>NW_005371640.1:1340422-1354763 GCF_000412655.1 Myotis brandtii
GAAGGGAAGGGAAGGGAAGGGAAGGGAAGGGAAGGGAAGGGAAGGAAGGAAATAGCAGCCTATAATATCTTCAACTGCTTCCATCTCACTCTGAGCCTTAGGGAGACTCCTGGTTGAACTAATAGGCCTGTCGTTTCCTCTATATGCCCAAAGAGTCAGATGAGAAGTTTGAGTTAAATTCATCATGGATCTAGTGAACAGATAAGAAATATGCAAACAATGGATACATGGAACACACTAACAGCTGTCAGAGGGGAGGGGGGCAGCACTGGATGAAATAAGGTGAAGGGATTGGCCAAAGAACATATATGCATAACTCATAGACTCAGACAACAGTGAAGTGATGGCCAGAGGGAAGGGAGGGGGACTTGGGCTGGGTGGAAGTGGGTAAAGATGGGGAAAATGGGGAACATCTGTATTAGTGTCAATAATAAAAATAAAGTTAAAAAATAAATATGCAGACACCACATGTGTCAGGGCCCACAAGATGCTTGTTCTTCCCATTCCCTCTTCCTCCTCTTCATCCTCCTGCTTCTCCTTTTCACAAAAGCCAGCTGACAAGCTACTAGGGTGGAGCCCAGTCTGAGGGCTGTAGAGAGGAAGGAAAAGCCTCATTAAGAAAACTACCCTCCCTGCTCCCAGAACAACAACAACAAAAAGAAGGCTTGTTGGGGAGCTGGGGTGAAGAAGGTGGGGAAGACTATGGTGAAGTGAGGAAGGGTGAGGAGAGCAAGGGGAGTTAGGGCACAACAGGGTAGAGCTGGTCTGAGAGAGGAGGGAAGTCAAGCAAGCAGTCTATAAACAAAAAACCCTACATTCCTAGGTCACTGTTCACAGAACAACAAAAGTGTAGCTGAAACCAGTGCATAGCTCAGTTCTAATGGGAAAAAAATGTCCCTCCTCACCCACTTTCTTCTTGCTCTGCAGTTTCCCAGCGGGCATATTCCTCCTTCTAGGAGGAGACCTTTTGCCCCTCTGCTAATGTTGAACCAGTGTTAAGTTCCTCACACATCCCAGGGATCAGTACTAAGGTTACTGTCTGTAAAGGGTAAGTTTGTTTTGGAGAACGAAATCTATTTAGCTGAGAGGAGAAAGCCTGGAAGGAGACTGTGGGAGAAAAACACTGACTTCGCCTACAAGCTGCACAATCTTGGGCGAGTAACTTCACTTCTCTTAATGAGGCCTATTAGTTCATTCAGTTTATTCACCTTTCTTAAGGGTTTTTTGTTGTTTGCTTGTTTTTTGTTTTGTTAATCCTCACCCAAAGATATTTTTCCATTGATTTTTTTTTAGAGACAGTGGAAGGGAGGGGAAGAGACAGAGAGAAAGAAACATCAAGCCCTAACTGGTTTGGCTCAGTGGATAGAGCATCGGCCTGCGGACTGAAGGGTCCCAGGTTCGATTCCGGTCAAGGGCATGTACCTGGGTTGCGGGCACATCCCCAGTAGGGAATGTGCAGGAGGCAACTAAATCGATGTTTCTCTCTCTTTGATGTTTCTAATTCTCTATCCCTCTTCCTTCCTCTCTGTAAAAAAATCAATAAAATATATATATATATAAAAAAAGAAACATCGATGTGAGAGAGACACTTGGCCCCAACTGGGGCTGGGGATTCAGCCTGCACCTGAGGTACATGCCCTTGACCAGAACTGAACCCAGGACCCTTTAGTCTGTGGGTCGATTCTCTATCCACTGAGCAAACTGGCTATGGCTCACCTACTTCTTTTATAGGTATGCTGCTAGGACTTACTTCTCAGAATTGTCAAAAAAATTAAATAAGAGGCAGAGCTGGCTTTACAGTGAAATTATTAAAGCTTGAGCTTCAGGGCCCCTCATTTGAATGGGCCCTTTCCAAGACACTGGGAGAGATGAAACAGTGCTTTTTTCTTAAAGAAGGTCCCCAAAATTGATAAGCTTCAGGCCCCCAAAGCCCAGGATTTGCCCCTTATGAGATCATTAGAGGCCCGATGCACGGATTCGTGCACTGGTGGGGTCCCTTGGCCTGGCCTGTGCCCTCTCGCAATCCAGGACCCCTTGGGGGATGTCGGAGAGCCAGTTTCAGCCTAATCTCCACAGGCCAGGCAGAGGGACCCCACCAGTGCATAATCGGGGCCAGGGAGGGACCGCGGGAGGGCTCCACGGCATGTCTGGCCTATCTTGCCCAGTCCCAATTGGCCAGACACCAGCAGCAAGCTAACCTACCAGTTGGAGCATCTGCCCCCTAGTGGTCAGTGTGCATCATAGCGAGTGGTCGGACATTTAGCATATTAGGCTTTTATTATATAGGACTAGAGGCCTGTTGCACGAAGAGATTCGTGCAATAGGCCTTCCCTTCTCCTGACTGCCGGCACAGGTTTTCCTCTGGCACCTGGGACCCAGGCCTTCGCTCTGGCCAGAGCCACCTTCCGTCTTCCGTCTTCGCTGCTCTGGCCGGAGCCGCCTTCCGTCTTCTGCTCCAGCTCGCCTTCAGTCTTCCCTCCGCCGCTTGGAGCCTACGTATGCAAATTAACCGCCATCTTTGTTGGCGGTTAATTTGCATATCGCACTGACTGACCAATGGGAGGCATAGCGAAGGTACGGTCAATTACCATGTTTGTCTATTATTAGATAGGATAGCCTACAAAACACAGTGCTTAGCATAAAGAAAGCACTTCAATAAAGGATAACTCATTCTTAGCCATGACAGCTCTTAAATCAACTAGCTTTAGACTGAGTCTCTTTCTAGCCACAGATGTTGGGACCATACCTCCATGTTTCCCATACCTCCCATCTTGTATATATAAATAAACCAACTTACAGAAATTATAACTAAACTGCTTGCTTGAGACATTCAGAGGCATGACTAAATTCAGCTTAGGAATGGCCACTGGACCAGGAGCAGGTTGAGCAGGGTTTGACATTCTCCTCACAGAGAACCATCCCAGGCAAGCTCTGGCAGGCCTGTTAATTCCCAAAGTTCAGCTGTGCCTCAGACTGCTAACTTTATCAGCAAAGGGCTTGACTAGGAGTGTATGTATGTGTGCATGTGTGTGTTGGGGCTAGGTGATTAGGTATGCATGGGTTTTTCACACCAGGTTAGACCCTGGATGCTACAACACCCATAAAGTGGAGGAGAGGAGATTTGTAATCATCAACCAAGCCAAACCAGAAAAACTGGGAGCCTCAGACTCATCTGCAGGAAAGAATAACATCCTTAGTCTGGTCCCCAAAATGTATATTCCTGAATCAGGGAAGGATCCTATTGAGTGTACAAGAAAAAGACTTGCATTCTTGTTTTCATATTAAACAAATAAATATGCTCGATTGTCTAGCAGGGGTGGGGAACCTTTTTTCTGCCGAAGGCCATTTGGATATTTATAACATCATTTTCAGGCCATACAAAATGATCCACTTAAAAATTAGCCTGCTATATTTGGTCAAACATTTAATTAACTCACCCCTAATGCCTTGGCAGGGCCAGACCAAATGATTTTTCGAGGGCCCAAGGGCTGGATGTTCCCCACCTCCTGCGTCTAAGGACCTGTATAAATAGAACAGAAACTTATTTATCACTGAGCTAATTCAGAGATGCCAGGGTCCTACAAGCCCCCTACAGGTAGGCCCATACTTCTCATCCTTGTATTATGACAAGCATTTCTCACTTTCCTGACAGAGGGGTTGTGTCTATCTCCCACTATCCTCCAAACCAATGGGAATGAGCCTTCACCCTTCTGTCCATTGTAGTCTTATCACTTCTCTCAGAGAGTGAAACAGAGAGAAGAAAGGAGGGAAGTATGTCTTTCTTTAAACCTTGCCACTAACACACCTATTGAAGTACTACACCTTTATTCATCCTTCCTCTGCCCTTTGCCCAGATGGCCCTATATTATGGTAATCATTGCCTCTCAAGTTAATATTACAAATACTGCCGCAGCCTTCCATGAAGTCACAATGTCAGGACATCACCTTCTCAAGCCAGGCTAGCAGTGAATTTAAAAGAGTAAGGCAGGCACATTAGCAGTATAATGCACTTCCTAGGGTGAGATAAATGATTTGATCTGGGAAGAGAGTCTAATTAGTATGTCATGGAGATACTACAGCTACTTACATAGTGTAAACACACAAAACAAATTATCAGGACTATGTGAATGACAGGTAGAAAGAATATACACAAATATGCTGACAATAAAATATTGGAGGGCCTGGAAGGCCTGGCTCAGAGCATGGACCTATGAACCAGGAGGTCATGGTTTGATTCCAGACAGGGGACAGGCCCAGGTTGCGGGGTTGACCTCCAGTGTGGGGTGTGCAAGAGGCAGCCGATCAATGATTCTCTGTCATTATTGATATTTCTCTCTCTCCCTTTCCCTTCCTCTCTGAAATCAATAAAAATATATTTAAAAATATTGGAGGCACACATTAGATGCAAGAGTTATTCACCCAAGCACAGAATGCCGATGTAGGAGGGGCCCGAAGAGATTATTTTTATCCAATGCTTTTCAACATGTGGTATGCATTCCAATAGCGATATGAAGAATTATCTTAGGTGGTACATAGATAAATAGTTTCTAATAGTACACATTTATTTATGGAGAGTAAAACTAGATTTCTATTTATGCTAGTGCTATTTTTGATGATTTTTTTAGTAATATAAGAATTACCTTAGGTGGTACAGAGATAAATAGTTTCTAATAGTACACATTCTATTTATGGAGAGTAAAACTAGTTTTCTATTTATGGTTGTGTTATTTTTGATAAAATATTTTTAGGAAGATAAAGTATGTTTATTTAAGGAAGCATATTAAGTAAATGATGGTACAGGTGGTACTCAGCTATGGTCTAAAACTCCAAATCATAAAGGTGAAATATAAATAATTGAACTTTAGCAGTCAATTATTGAATTCAATTCTCCTGCCAATTCAAGAGTTCCTTTACTAGTCACCTTGGTTTACAGAAAGGTTGAACTCCCAAATCAATAAATACATAGCAAGCCTGCCTCCTCCTTTAGTGCCCCTGGCAGGATTGCTGAGTATGGAAGTTTCCCAGGGAACCTAGATGAAGCTTACACTTTTTCTGAACACACTTCTACAGTGATCAGCTGCCTCCTGCACACCCCCTACTGGGAATCGGGCCCACAACCCAGGTATGTGCCCTTGACCAGAATTGAACCCAGAACCCTTCAATCGCAGGCCAACGCTCTATCCACTGAGCCAAACCGACTAGGGCTACAGGAAGTTTTCCTTGAACCTCCAGTTTGGGCTAAGGGGCCCTCTTCCAGCACTCTGACATATTTCTCTCGGAGGGATCACTGCATTAGAGGACACCCGTCTTTTTGTCAGACTCATCCATTTGTCAGTTGCATGAAGTCAGAAGTTCAATCGTCAGTTTGATCATCTTGATACTTTTAGCTCTGAGCACAGTGTTTGTCATATGACAAGTACCCAATAAAATTGGTAGAAGGGGATAATTGAGAGCCACAATGTCTGTGTGTGAATACTAGCTTCACTACTTATAGCGGTGTGACCTTGGATAAGTTATTTAATGTATCTGGGCCCTGGTGTCCTCATTTGTAAAATAGGAATTCTAACAGTACCTACCTCATAGAATACTGAGGGGGTTGTATAACATAACACATGTGCATGCAAAGAAAGAAAAAGAAAAATACTTGTACATGCAACATGCTTAGAACAGTCCTTGGCACAGAGTACCCACTATATAAATTTTTGCTATTATTATGTTGAACTGAAATATGCCTCTTTGAGATTTTTACCTATTAGTTCTGGGGCTGACATCTGAGGGGAAATAGAGCAAGGCTACTTCCTCCATGTCATATTCCCTCAAATGTTTCACCTTCTTTTCTCTCCCATAAACATCCATGGCTGCTTAGTCCATCCCTTGTGTAATATGGCTTCCATACCATCAACCACCTGTTTTCTTGGTTGGTTAGAGCAAAACAATAAGGACTTCCGGGCCAGGGATGGCATCTCACAGAGGCCAAAATGCTTTCCCACAATGTTTGCCAGGTAACCAAGTGCAAGGGTAAATATAAATACCTTTATTATCATAAAAGCAGAGATGGGGACAAAGGAAGGGCATCTCAGATTTAACTATAATAATAACAGTTGGAAAAATCAAAATGTTCACAGTAAGATATTGGCTAGGTAAATTATAGTACATCCATGTGATTGATTAGATAGCCATTACAATTTAAGTTTTTCATATTCTCAGTGAGCATGCAAAATATTTATGTAAAAATGTTAAGTGTAAAACAACACAATTTTGCCTGACATATGCATTTTTTTTAATCCTCACCCGAGGATATTTTTCCATTGATTTTTAGAGAGAGTTGAAGAGAGAGGGAAAGACAGAGAGAAACATAGATGTGAGAGATACACATCAATTGTTGCCTCCTGTACGAGTCCCAACCAGGGCCTGAACCAGGGAGGAGACTGCAACCGAGGTATGTGCCCTTGACCAGAATCGAACCTGGGACCTTTCGGTCCATAGGTCGACACTCTATCCACTGAGCAAAACCAACTAGGGCGACATACACATTTTTACTACAGAAACACATTTCAGTATTTAAAAAATGATAGTAGTGGGATTATATGAAAATTTTATTTTATTGAAAATTTTTCTATAATGAACATGAATTATTTTTATAATTGGAACAATATTGGAGTTGGACATGGGATTAACGTTGCAGGTCATTGAAGGATTATGGGAATTTTATTTCCTTTATTATACTTTTCTGTTTTCTATAAAAAATTTGTATTATTTCTATAATTAGAAAAAACAAATAGGATGAATTGTTTATAAATTAGAAACGTACTATAACCCTTACTTGCCTGAATCACATCAGCTTAAATAAATGACATGGAAAGGAGTGGGCAAATGTAGGCTTATAGTTGTGAGTATGTGAAACAGTTTATTCTTGTGTTATTATTTATTAATACTGTATTATTTTCCATACAAACAACTCTAAACCTACATATACACAAACCCCTGTATATAAATAACACTACTAATACAAACCACACACATCATTTCTTATTTAAACTATCAAAAGGTGTTTTTTAAAATATATTTTTATTGATTTCAGGTCCTCAGAAATAGGTTCTAGAGACCTGGGGAAGGAACTATTTTAAATCTGCACAAGTTCTGCCATATGACAGTCCTTTTTGCATGTTCACATCTGTCCTTGGCTACATTTTGTTAGAATGAGAACAGGGAAGTCTCGGCTAATGACCTCAGTAGGAATGAAGCAGGAGGCACTATTCCATGGTGACCACCCAAAAGGCCATTTGCTGTGGAATTACTTTTGCATTTAGGGTTTGCTTTAAAACTAGTCTTGACAATTTCAACCAGTGTTATCGTTCCCATTTTAGAGTTTCAGAAATGCATAGTATTTATTTTAAAAAGTACCTCATAGAATCAATATTTTGTGACACTGCCCTGGCTGGGTTTTCTCAGTGGTTAGGGCGTCCGTCTGGGGACCGAAGGGTCACAGATCCGATTCCCAGTCAAGGGCAAGTTCTGAGGCAATCAATCTAATGTGTCTTTCTCACATCGATGTTTCTCTCTTTCTCTCTCTCCTCTTTTCCTCCCTTCCTTCCACTCTCTCTCTGGAAATCAATGGGGAAAAAATACCCTCAGGTGAGGATTAACAAAAAAAAATTTGTGGCACCACTTAAAACTCCAGCACATCATGGTTCTCACACTTGAATGTGCATTCAAATCACCTGGAGATCTTGTCAAAACACAGACTGCAGGGCCCCACCCTCGAGGTTTCCGGTTTAGTAGGTCGCAGGTGGAGCCCAAGAATTTTAATTTCCAGCAAGTTCCCAAGTGATGCTGATGTTGCTATTCTGGGGGCCACACTTGGAGGACTAAAGGTCTGGATTTAGCTCATTAGGGTAATGGGAATATACATACTGCTAGCCTGTTATTGCTCTACGGGTGTTAGAAACCAGCAGTTGGTAGATCCATGGGAAGTACTTTTTGTTGATCTTCAGAACAAGGAATGCTTTCTATTGTTAATATTTTAAAAATTCCTTTCTGTAGAAGCAGCTAATAATAATGGCTACCATATCCTGAGTACCTACTCCTCTGCTAAGCACTTTATAGGCATTACCTTATTTGTTCCTCCCTATAATATTGAGATTCCCATTTTGCCTTGGGAAGGGGCTGAAGGCCCATGATGAAAAAGGTGGCTAAGATAAAGATGGCTCAGAAGAACACAATTGGAGAAAATTAATAATAATAATAATTGCCTAATATTGGTCTTATTTAATCCATGCAACCACTCAGAGTTAATATCTCACTCTTATAACCAAGTACATGCCAGGGTATAGGAGGGCTTAACCTCTACTGCCTCCCAGTGTTCAGAGTCTGTCTCAAGCCATCAATTAGGTAAATGGGGAGAATGCATTGTGAGTGGGAGGAGAGGCTACAGAGGAGAGGCTGAAGGTCAGCCACTACTCCCCATCTAAATATTTCTGAACTCTAGCTTTAGTGATAGCTAAGGATCATATTTTTTTCTTTATGGAGATTATTTTTAGTATGCGGGGAAAAAAGGACTCTGGTAGCTTTATCCAGGCCCAATCAATTTTACTTAGAGCCACTTGATTTTAATCATCTGTCGGTCTGCACAGAACATCTGGCAGATCCACACCTGCTGGAGAAGCTGTAATAACTGGCCACTAATCATCTATGTTTAATGATACTCATTCCTCAGAGAGGTATCCAAACAGCTTTAGGTTCCTTACATGGCCTAACACAAGCAGAGCCTAAAAAAAAATCTTTTGACCAATTCTCACATTCCCAAACACATCAAATCTCGACTTTTGCCCCTATTGCCAAATCACAGCATTGAAAGATTTCATCATACACATTCAAATGTGGAGGTCATGGTTGAACCACACCTCCTGCAGCACACTATTTTTGGTACTTATATATAAGAATATTTTTCTTGTGAATAAAATCACATTATAGGTGCTTATTAAAAATAAACAAATGGGACTACATCAAATGAAAAGGCTTCTGCACAGCAAAAGAAACCATCCTCAAAATGCAAAGGGAACCCACGGAATGGGAGAACATAATTGCCAATGATACATCTGATAAGAGGTTAATTTCCAAAATATATAAAGAATTTATACAACTCAACATCAAGAAGACAAAAAACCCAATCAAGAAATGGACAAAGGACTTCAATAGATACTTCTCCAAAGAGGACATACAGGTGGCCAACAGACATATGAAAAAATGCTCAACATCACTAATCATCACAGAGATGGAAATTAAAACTACAATGAGGCATCATACTTGCCAGAATGGCTATCATCAATAAATCAATAAACAACAAGTACTAGAGAGGATTTGGAGAAAAGGGAACCCTAGTACACTGCTGGTGGGAATGCAAACTGGTGTAGCCACTGTGGAAAACAGCATGGAGTTTCCTAAAAAAATTAAAAATCAAAATACCTTTTGCCCTATGAACGAATTCCTATGCACACTGCACATATCTTATTTTGAAGTAAAAAAACAAAACGGGAACAAATACAAAATCTGTATTTGCATGTGGCCCGCGGGCCATAGTTTGAGGACCCCTGCCCTAGGCAGTTTGACCCAGTGGATAGAGTGTCAGCCTGTGGACCAAAGGGTCTCAGGTTTGATTCTGATCAAGGGCACGTACCTCGGTTGCAGGCTCCTCCCAGGCCCAGGCTCTGGTTGGGCGTGTTCAGGAGGCAACCAATTGATGTGCTTCTCTTACATCAATGTTTCTCTCTGTCTTTCCCTCTCTCTTCTACTCGCTCTAAAAATCAATGGAAAAATATCCTCAGGTCAGGATTAAAAAAACAAACAAACACCTTTTGACCCAGCAATCCCACTTCTGGGAATATAGCCAAAGAAACCCAAAACACTAATTGGAAAGAATGTATGTACCCCTATGTTCATAGTAGCATTATTTACAACTAGAGGCCCTGTGCACAAAATTCGTGCACTCAGCCCAGCCTGCACCCTCTCACAGTCCAGGAGCCCTCAGAGGATGTCTGACTGACGGCTTACAGTCGGACATCCTTAGCGCTGCAGCGGAGGCGGGAGAGGCTCCCGCTCACTACTGCCACTGTGCTCGCCAGCCATGAGCCCAGCTTCTGGCTGAGTGGAGCTCCCCGTGTGGGAGCACGCTGACTACCAGGGGGCAGCTCCTGCATTGAGTGTCTTCCTCCTGGTGGACAATGTGCGTCATAGCAACCCGGTGTTCTGCCATTGGGTTGATTTGCATATTAGCTTTTTATTATATAGGATAGCCAAGATCTAGAAAGAGCCCAAGGCCCATCAGTAAATGAGTGGATAAAAAAACTGTGTACATTCACACAATGGTATACTACTTGGCCATAAAAAAAAAAGGAAATCTTACCTTTTGTGATAACATGGATGGAAGGACCTGGAGATTATTATGTTAAGTGATATAAGCCAGTGAGAGAACGACAAATACCATATGATCTCACTTATATGTGGAATCTAATGAACAAATAAACTGACAAACAAAATAGAAACAGAGACATGGATACATGGAACATACCGTCGGCTGTTAGAGGAGGTGGGGGAAGTCTGAATCAAAGAAGGTGGAGGTGGGCAAAATGAGGATGGAAAGAGACTGTGCATTGGGCAATGGGTGCAAGATGGGTGTGTAGATGATGTTTTGCTGAGTTGTACACTTGAAACCTGTATAGTTTTTTGAACCAATGTAAACCCCAATAAAGTCAATAAAAAATAAAATAAAAGGCAGCCAAATCAGAAAAAAATAAGTAAAATTGTCTATTTGCAGTGACATGATCTTATATAAAAAAATCTAAATACTCCACCAAACAATTTTTAGAGCTAATAAACAAATTCAGTAAAGTTGCAGGATAAAAAAATCAACATACAAAAATCAGTTGTGTTTCTACATTAACAATGGACTATCTAAAAAATAAATAAATAAAATAATCCCACTTATAACTATATCAAAAACAATAAAATACTTAGGAATAAATTTAACCAAGAGGGTGAAAGTTCTGTACACTGAAAAGTACAAGACTTGGATGAAAGAAACTGAAACAGAAACTAATAAATTTATATAAATCCCATGCACACTGAGAAGAATTAATATTATTAAAATGTCCATACAACACAAAGCCATCTATGGATTCAATACAATCCTATCAGGTTTGCAATGGCTTTTTTTTTTTTACAGAAATGGAAAAAAATAATCCTAAAATTCTCAGGAAACCACAAAAGACCTCAAATAGCCAAAAAAACTTAGAAAGAACAATGAAATGATTTCACTTCCTGATTCCAAACTATATTACAAAGCTATAGTAAGCAAAATACTGTAGTGTTAGCATGAAAATGGACATATAAACCAATGAAAGAGAATTGAGAGCCCAGAAATAAACCCATGGAAATACAATCAACTAATATTTGAAAGGTCAGCCAAGAATACTTAATGAGAAAAATATGGTCTCTTTAATAAATGGTGTTAGGAAAACTAGATGTTCACATGTTTAAAAAAATGAAACTGAACCACCATCTTATAACACTCACAAAAATGAACTCAAAATGATTTACAGACTTAAATGTAAGACTTGAAACCAAAAGACTCCTAGAAGAAAACATAGGGGAAAAGCTCCTTAACATTGATCATGGTGATGATTGATTTAAATATATATATATGTATATTACAAAATGATTACCACAACAAGGTTAGATAACACATCCAACACCCCACATAGTACCATTTGTGTGTGTGTTTGTGTGTGTGTATGTGAGTGTGGTGAGAGTTTTTAAGACCTACTCTCTTAGAAACTTAAAAGTATATAATACAGTATTGTTAACTATTGTCACCATGCTGTACATTAGATCCCAGAGCTTATTTATCTTATAAATGGAAATTTGTACCATTTGGCAATGAATGTTAGGATATGACACCAAAGCATAAGAAACAAAAGTAAAATAAACAAGTAGGACTACAGTAAACTAAAAAAGCTTCTGAAAGGTAAAAGAAATTATAAACAAGTTGAAAATACAACCTATGGAATGAGAGAAAATATTTGCAAACTACCTATCTGATAAGGAGTTAATATCCAAAATCTATAAGGAATTCATACAACTCAACACCAAGCAAAAAAAAAAAAAAGCAATTAAAAAATGAGTAGAGGACCTGAACAGACACTTCTCCCAAGAAGACATACAAATGGCCAATATATATATATATGGCTAATATGCAAATTGTCCCCACGGGAGATCGACTGGGAGACCGGGAGTTCAATCACTCGCTATGACATGCGCTGACCACCAGGAGGCGGCGCGCAATGAAGGAAGGCCCCAGCCAGCAGCCAGAAGGCCCTGATCGGCCCTGATCGCCAGCCAGGCCTAGGGACCCTACCCATGCACGAATTTCGTGCACCAGGCCTCTAGTAGATACATGAAAAGATGCACAACTTCACTAGCCATTTGGGAAAATGTAAATCAAAACTACAATGAGCCCGGCTGGTGTGGCTCAGTGGTTGATCCATGAACCAGGAGGTCATCAGTTCGATTCCCAGTCAGGGCACATGCCCAGTTTGCAGGCTCGATCACCAGTAGGGGGCGTGCAGGAGGCAGACGATAGATGTTTCTATCTATCCCTCTCCCTTCATCTCTCTCTAAAAAAATCAAAGACATATTAAAACAAACTACAATGAGATACCATTTCACACCTGTTAAAATGGCTATTATCAACAAGAAAAGTAATAACAAGTGTTAGAGAGATTGTGGAAGAACAGGAACCCTCATTCACTGCTAGTGGGAATGTAAACTGGTACAGCCACTATGGAAAACAGTATGGAGGCTCCTCAAAAATTTAAGAATAGAGTTGTCACATGACCCAGAAATCCTTCTTCTGGCTATCTACTTGAAAGATTTGAAAACATTTATTCACAAAGTCATATGCAACACTATGTTCATTGCAGCATTATTCAAGGTGGCCAAGACATGGAAACAACCCAAGTGTCCTTTGATAGATGATTGGATAAAGAAGATGTGGTACTTATATACAGTGGAATACTACTCAGCCATAAGAAAAGACAAAGTACTGCCATTTGCAACAACATGGATGGACCTCAGGAATACTATGTTAAGCGAAATAAGTCAGTAATAAAAAGCTAAGGATTATGATTTCCCTCATACGTGGCATATTAAACTGAAACTTACAGAAACAGACAACAGTACGGTGGTTACCAGAGGGAAGGGGGAGAGTGAGATGTAAAGGGTAAAGAGTGCCAAATATATGGTGATGGAAGATGATTTGACTTTGGATGGTGGGCATACAATGCAATGTACAGATGATTTATTATAGAACTGTACACTTGAAACCTATATAGTCTTATTAACCAATGACACCCCAATAAATTTAATTCATTAAAATAAATAAAATCAATAAACACAAAAGCACCACACCTATTCTTTTATGCTTCTTACAAGTGCAGAGAGGGAAAGCATCATTAATCATACCGTACTTCCTATGAAGGCATAAACTGGAAAACTGTTTCAGATGCTGAGCCAACCCAGACACCAGGATTGTTTCAGCTGCCACTTCAATCAAGCCTGCCCATTAGACTGCCAGCCTAAAATCAACTCACTATAGAAAGAGACTTCTGAAGGGATTTTTGTAGTGCATTTCCATTTCTGAATGAAATCCACAGTTGAACTTCCTCTGACTTTTGATCTGCATTAAGAGAGCTCTTCTTGTGGCTCAGGAAAGGGGAATGAGAACGTAAAAGAGATGGGCACCAAAAGGTCGCAGCTATATCACACAAAAGAATCATTTTCTCTGGGTTCAACCACAGCCAAGACTCAAAAGAAAATGCATAAGCCCTTATGACATCACCCTTATTTACCCAAAATGACCATAGAGTACATAAACTGGGCTAAACTGAGCCCACAGAGGCTTGATGCAGGCTGAGGGTTCTCCCATGAAAATCCCTTGACAATGACAAAGAAGACTCCACAGACCTCTCCCTATATTGGCCACAATGACCTATGCTTTGTAAGGACAGTTGTGGAAGCATCCTATTTTATATGGCATCAGAAATGGAATAATTCACATGCTTCAGACAGAGAGATAGTAGAGTAGGTGGAGAGAGCAGGCACTGAAGTTTGCCTGGGTTCAAGTCTGAACTCTGCAATTAACAAGTTGTGTGACCTTGGGAAAGTTACTCATTCAGCAAATGTTAACCGAGGTTATTTATTTATTTTAGGCATTTTGGAGACCTCAATGAACAAATCAGGTACAGATCCCTGCCTTTATAAAGCTTGCATTTTAGTGGGGGGGGGG
>NW_005371640.1:1354783-1357544 GCF_000412655.1 Myotis brandtii
TGTAAAACAATAAATTTAACACAGATTATACTACATTCGAATGAAAAGTGCTAGGGAAAAAAGAAAAAAGTAGAGCAAGATAAGGGAAATCAGAAGATTAGATGGAAGAGAATTAAGTTAACCTCTCCGGCCTCAGTTTCCACATCTGAAAAATGGGTATAATAAGTGATTTATAAAAGTGGAGTGCTTAGCACATAGGACATGCTTCATCAATTTAAACTATTGTTATTACTGCCCCATGATATCACTTGGCCAAATACTGTTTCCTACCAAAATGTCATTAGTCCCCCTAGAAAAATACTTCCTCAGTTCATCTTTTTTGTGGAAATAGTCACAGCATCCCATCCCAGAGTAAGGCAGAGTTCAGGAATGACCGAGGAGAAGAAGCCAGCTAGACTGGGTGCCACTTGTGTAAATGATCCCTATTATATAGAGGATAAATATAGAAACTCAATACTATATGTATAACTTATCTATGAAATCTGTTTCCTTCCTCGATGAGTGACACCTCATCACTCTTCCACTTAACCATGACTCCGTTTATTGATGCTTTCCTTTAAACAACCCTTTACTTGTCTTACTGGTGCCTTTTTTCCAAGTCCCCTGCCTTCATTCAATGGCTACAGAAATTATAATCTTAAGGAGTTCAGAGGTTGTTTTCGGCTTGTGTCCAGGGTCAAGCCTTTCATAAGTTTTAATTTCATGGCTAATCGTTATTGAAGGCTCTTCGTGAAGTAGGAAGACTGTACTAACTCTCTGTCAAATACACTTGGGGAGAAAGCTTAAGAAACAGCGAGAGAAAAATGTTGAAAGAAAGCAATAAAGGAGAGCCCTCATTCCAGAAGCCACATTCTCTAAGACACTAGAGATGCCAAGAAGGTAGAAATGCTCAGATACAGCTTCCTTGAGCTCCTTAACTTCATCCATTTATTCTATATATGTATCTTTCAGGGTGGGGAGTGGGTGGAAATGGGGAGATATTTGTAGAATAGTATATGAGAACCATCAAAGGAAGGGAATCAGGGAAGGAATTAAGGGAGACAATGAATCCAGCCGGCATGGGTCAGTGGTTGAGCATCAACCTATGAACCAGGAGGTCACAATTTGATTCTGTTGTGGGCTCCATCCCCAGCAGGGGGTGTGCAGGAAGCAGCCAATCAATTATGCTCTCTTATCATTGATGTTTCAATCTCTCGCTCCCTCTTCTTTCTTGTCTGAAATCAATAAAAATATATTTTTTAAAAGAGAGAGAGAGAGAGAGAGAGAGAGACCAGACAGGAGGAGCGAGAATACAACAGAGGTCTTAAACCAAAGACCAGCATTACAAGAGAAAAAGGACCAAAAAAAAGAGAATACAGGGACACAAACATTTGCCATATGAATAGGGTTTAAAGCATGAAGCTCAAATGGACATTTGAAGACTGAAGCTCAATCTCTCCCCTCCCCTCTTTATTTAAAAGCAATAAGTTATGGGGATCTAATATACAGCATGATGACTATAGTTAACAATACTGTATTATATACTTGAAAGTAGCTAAAAGAACTAATGTTCTGCCCTAGCTGGTTTGGCTCAGTGGATAGAGCATCTGCCTGCAGACTGAAGGGTCCCAGGATTGATTCTGGTTAAAGGCACATGCCCAGATTGCAGGCTTGCTCCCTAGTAGAGGGCATGCAGGAGGCAGCCAACCAATGATTCTCTCTCATCACTGATGTTTCTATCTCTCTCTCCCTCACCCTTTCTCTCTGAAATCAATAAAAATATATTTTTTAAAAAAGAACTAATGTTCTCATCATAAAAAATAAATGGTACTTATGCAAGGCGATAGATGTGTTAATTAACCGTATATTGTAATAAAAGTTTTGCAATATATATGTATACCAAATCATCATGTTACACACCTTAAACTTACACAATGATATATGTTGATATTATCTCAATAAAGCTGGAAAAAAATTTTAAATTTATTGTTTAAAGTGAAGAACTATAACCACACCAAGCTGGTGCTCACCCTGTTTCTCAATCCCCCCAGCTTTCCGAGCTCTTTTTAGGAACATACAGTTTCTGGCCCTTTGGTCATAACACTGATTTCTGGCAGAACACAAGGCCACGGGATGGCGGGGGGAAAGAAGGCTTCCTAATCAACCCCCCACAGAATGGAGATGAGAGTAATTGTTTTTCACTAGCCCTTTCAACCATTCTTATCATTGCATTCCATCGGGCCACCTTTTCCCTCATAAGCACTCTATTGCAACAGAGACCACCTTCCTCTCAGAGTCCCTGGCTGGCTCCAACTCATCACACCCGTCCCTGCCATGTCCGGCTCCATGTGAGCACTCAAACTTGCAGTCAGATCTCTTTGGCCACATGCTCCACCTCAAACTGCCAAAGACACACCGCACCAGCTTTAGTTTTAGAACAAAAGCACTCTGCAGTCCAAGGGAGAGAGCTAGAAAAGCACAGAGTAAAGACACAAAGCAGGAAAAACTGCTGCTCAAGATACAACCTGACCACGAGTTAGATGGGTTCAGGTTTAATCAAGTGTATTTGGTAACTTTTGGGGGGAATTAGCTAATGGAACAGCTTCTCCAAAGAGATGGGAAAGGATGGATGCTTGAATCCAAACTCTTCCACTTATGAGCTGTGTGACCTTGGGTATGGTACTTAACTGGCCTGTGCCTCCATTTTCACATCTGAAAAAAAGTTATATTGAGTGGCCGGGGCGGGGGAGGGGGTGTAGGGGGAAAAGGAGACATATGTAAT
>NW_005371640.1:1357606-1391470 GCF_000412655.1 Myotis brandtii
TATAGAGTTGTCACGAATATCCAATGGAACCCTGCCTGACACAAGGTAAGTAAGTACTTAGTAAGTGATGTGATTATGGAAATGGTAGCTTTGGACTCTGCTTACCCAGGTACCATTTCAATCCACTAAAGCTACATCTGGTGAACTGAAATATATTTTAGATCATAATGCCTGCCCTCAAGGCCTGTAAGAGTTAAAGCCACTCCGAACTCCTGTAAGTGATAAAGCCCACCTCTGTCATCATTATTATAGCATCACGTCAAAATACATAAGCAATAAAGATTCCTTTGATTAGTCTGTCAGCATGGTAAAGAGACTTTTCCTGTTGGCTCCCAAACCTATTCCCATTCACAAAAATTCTCCGAAGATGCCCCTTTATGTATTTGTCTTGTTTCTATCTTTAGATGAGAAAAATCAAGACTGAGGCTCAGAAAAAAAAATTCACCTAAGCCAGTGGTCGGCAAACTCATTAGTCAACAGAGCCAAATAGCAACAGTACAACGATTGAAATTTCTTTTGAGAGCCAAATTTTTGAAACTTAAACTATATAGGTAGGTACATTGTTATTAACTTAATTAGGGTACTCCTAAGCTGGCCTTGGCTAAAAACATCCTCAATCTGATTGAGGTACGTTCGCTGAGGTTGACCCCTTCCAACTCTCCCATCCTCAACTCCTGCATGAATCGCACACGCCTCGCTGCATATCCTGTGGCCGGCCTGCGCGGCGTCTCCCGTCGCCTGACAGACCGACACCCCCCACTTCTTCTAATGCCACTTCTTCAAAATAGACTCACCCAGGCCGAAAACCGACCTCTGCACATGGGCCACGAAGTTTCAATCGCACTGTACGTGCGTGCCCGCACGTGGTATTTTGTGGAAGAGCCACACTCAAGGGGCCAAAGAGCTCGTGAGCCGCGGTTTGCCGACCACTGGCCTAGGCCCTTAAAGTCAGGGTTACTAGAAGAAATTGTATTGCGCAATGGTTAGGTTACTGAACCATTGGGTTTGCAATCTGGCCTAGTTGTTATATGATTTGAGCAAGTCACTTAATCTCTATTAGTCTCAGTTTTGTCATCTGAAATATGAGGATACTAGTCGTAGCCATCTCCTAACATTAACTAAAATAAAGTCATTAATGCATTGAGCATAGGACCCAGTCCATGGTAAAAAAAAGAAAGAAAAAGCATTAAGTGTTTGTCCTGTGGCTTAGAGGACATAAGTAAATACTCGCAGTCATAGTGCCACTGTCATCATTAGTCCCCGTAGTTGACTCAATGAGGATCTTCCAAAGAAGCCCACATCCTAATCCCTGGAACCTATGAACATGTTATTTTATATGGCCAAGGAAACTTTGCAAATGGGACTAAATTAAGGATCTTGAGATGGGGAGATTGTCCTGGATTATCCAGATGCTTCTTATGTAATCAAGAGTCCTTGTTAGAGAGAGAGAGAAGAGTCAGAGAAGATGTGACAACAAAAGGAGAGGTCAGGAAAATAGGGCTATGAGCCGAGGAATAGGATTAGCCTCTAGAAGCTGAAAAAGGCAATTAAATAGATTATCCACTAGACATTCCAGAAACAATGCTGTCCTGCCAACACCCTGATTTTAGACTTTCTGAACTCCAGAACTATAACATAATAAATGTGTGTTGTTTTAAACCAAATTTGTGGTAATTTGTTAAAGCAGCAATAGAAAATGAATATAGTCTTTTTCAATGTTTCCTGCATAAACATACAAGTGATTAAATGAATCCCTTAGAGTCATGATAATGATTCTGTTATGAAAGACTATTTTTCCCTCCAAGAAACAGATGACCAAATCATACTGTGGAATGTCCTTGAAATAAATAGACTAATTTTTATCTTACTCAAGCCAGAAGTTCTGACCTGAACCAAACCACTTTGGGCTCCCTCAGAAACATGACTCTGAAGCCGTGACTTTCCACCTTGGTTGCACATTTGGATCACTTGGGGAGACTTAAAACACTATCAGTGCCCAAAAGGCACCCCAGACCAATGGCATCAGAATATCTGCCAGTTGGGACCCAAACATCACTATTTTTTAAATCCCCATGCCAGGTGTTTCCAAAATACAGCCAAGATTGAGAACCACTGCTCTAAATTTTTTAAAACAAATCTATCAAGGTCCTTAGGCAGTCTTCACCCCTCCAAAGAATCATCGCACACACCATTCATTAGCTACCCAGACCTGGAACGTTTTGAAGCCTCGGTCGCTAGCCAAAAAATTAAATAAATTATATATATTCCCAGGCTGCAGCATTTTATTATGGCAGCCTAAGCAAGCTAACCCATAGAATCTAGTCGTAGACATAGGTAGTGTCTTAGTCTGTTCAGCTGCTATAACAAAATATCACAGAACTGGGTGGCTTATAAACAACAGAATTTTATTTCTCACAGTTCTAGAGGCAGAGATGTCCAAGATCAAGGTGTCTGCATAGTCAGGTGAGGGCCCTCTTCTAGGTTCATGGTTGGTACCTTGTCCTCACATGGTGGCAGAGCCAAGGATCTCTTTAGAGCCTCTTTTGTAAAGCACTGATCCCATTTTTGTTCATTCAACAGCTTTTTATTGAGTACCCACTATGTGTCAGGGTCTCTAATCCAGGGGTCCTCAAACTTTTTAAACAGGGGCCAGTTCACTGTCCCTCAGACCGTTGGAGGGCCGGTCTATAGTTTTAAAAAAAAAACTATGAACAAATTCCTATGCACACTGCACATATCTTATTTTGAAGTAAAAAAACAAAACGGGAACAAATACAATATTTGTATTTGCATGTGGCCTGCGGGCCGTAGTTTGAGGACCCCTGCTCTAATCCCATTCTTGAAGGTTTCACCTAAATGACATAAGTACCTCCCAAAGGCTCCACCTACTAATGCCATTACCTTTGAGGGTTAGGATTTTAACATATGGATTTGGGGAGGTCACAAACATTCAGAGTATAGAAGAGTCAGAATTTATATATCTTCACTCCTCCCTAAAATAAATAGACCCCTCCATTCCTTCTCTCCCCTGGAGCTTTGCATACCCCCATAGATTTAGCACAATCTTACATATAACACCCTCAATAAATATTTATTGAATTAACCTGACAGTGTCTGTTGCCATTTTGGTCTCTATCACCTGCTGTGTTACAGAAAAGATCCTTCCTTGGAAACTGTGAACTCCCAACTCACATCTGTGCCAAATAATCTGGAACAATCAATGTGAAACATATGTTGGATCTCTGGAAAGAAGGGATGTTAAGGCCAATAGCAGAGTTACAACATGACAAAAAGTGCTGGTACTTGTTTGTAAGTACATTTTAAAGATAAATCAGTTCAATCTAACTTGGCTCAACATATATTGAGTGTCTACCATATCATAGCAGGGCACTCTGTTAGTCTTTGTGGAAGGACTTAGATATCATCGCTGTCCTTGAGATACTTTCAGTCTAGCAAGGAGGGATGAGGCAAGTATATTTATAATTGTCAGGCAAAAAATTGGATAAATGTCACAGGAGAAGGGGATCAGGAAAGGCTTGGAGACAGGCCTTACAAAATTTGTAAAATTTTTCCAGAGGGCTTAGCTACCTGGAAGTGGGGGATACTGCTGGAGGATCAAAAATAACTATCACTTGGTGTGACTGTGCTAAGAACTTTTATGCACTAGCACACTTCATCCTCACATCCCCATGAGTTAGGTACAATATCATCATTCTGAGATTCTGAAAGGCTAAACAACTTGCTTAAGGTCCTACACAGAAAGTAGAAGAAGTAGGACTGAACCCAGGTTTGTCTACTTACTCCAGTGCCTTTGCTCTTTTTTTAAAAAACAACATACTTTTAGAGAGAGAGAGAGAGAGAAACATCAATGATGAAGGAGAATCATTGTTTGGCTGCTTCCTGCACACTCCCTACTGGGGATCAAGCCCACAACCCAGGCATGTGCCCTTGACTGGAATCGAACCTGGGACCCTTCAGTCTGCAGGCTGACACTCTATCCACTGAGCCAAACCGGTTAGGGCCAATGCCTCTGCTCTTAATCGCTACATTATGTTACTTTCCTTGATGCTCTAACTGACCCTCTAACTGCACATATTGCAATCATTCACTTGGAAATCTCCTCTCTGTCAGAAATGGCTCAGGACAACCAGCTCTTCTTAGTGACCCATAGAATTCTCCATCATGTGTGCCACATGTTCATCTAGTCAAATTCTCATCTCAGGAGGTCCTCATGCAGATGGCCAGCCTTTGGCAGACAGGGTTGCCCTGGAACACCACAGAAGGATATAGTGACTATTCTTAGAAAGCCAAAATATGACAATTACAAAGTTAGAGTCCAATAGAGCAGGTGTGTAAGCTACATTCGCTGGATGGAGAAACGAATTATGTTAAATCATGCTTTTTTTCTTTTAACAAATGTATTGAATTTATTCGGGTGACATTGGTTAATGAAATTATATAGGTTTCAGGTGTACAACTCTAGAATACATCCCCTGTACTGTGTTCACCACCCCAAGTCAAGTCTCCTTCCATCACCATTTATCCCCCTTCGCCCTCTTCCACTTGACCCCACCCCCTTTCCCTCTAGTAATCACCATACTGTTGTCTGTGTCTATGAGGTTTTTTTTGCTTAATCCCCTCACCTACTTCATCCAGCCCCCTAACCCCTCATCCCTCTGACAGCTGTCAATCTGTATGACCCTGAGAAAATCACTTAACATTTTTAATTAAATTTATTGGGATGACATCTATATATATAAAAGGCTAAGTGACTAACCATACGTACATCTGACCGTCCATCCGACGACCAGCCAGTACATATGACGCACACTGGCAATTTAAAAATAAATGTTGACTCACGCATTATTAATAAATCACAAGGACAAACTCTAGACAGAGAAGAATATTCCTACCTGAACCTTTTTTCGGACATCGTCAGTTATATGTTGCTTTCTCTCGAGTTCGAAGAGCGTGTATGTGACATTAAATTAGTCAAGCACTCTGAAAGTGTTTTTACTCCTCTTAATGTGGTATACAGGGAGATATTAGAATAAGTTTAATCAATTTATCAGTCATTGTTTTTATTAATGTTGTTTTTATATCATGTTTTGGTTGTTTTTAAATCATGTTGTTATTGTTTATTTACTAATCAATTTATATATTATTTTCATATACATTTTACTAATTTTCTTTCATCTCTCACACCTCTATTATAGAGAAAGGGTGAATAGCGATATTAAAATATTTTGTATTTGAATTTTATAATACTATAGTATATATACTATTTTGACATGTAATTTTTTGCAGTAATGTAATTACCACATGAATCTTTCTTCTAATTAATTTCCTTTCAATGTGCACGAATCCATGCACTGGGCCACTAGTTGGTTAATAAAATTATATAGGCTTCAAGTGTACAATTCTATGAGGCATCATCTGTATATTGCATTGTGTGTTCACCACCCAAAGTCAAATCTCCTTCTGTCACCATACACTTGACCCTCTCTACCCTTCATTACACCCCTATCCACCTTCCCCTCTGGTAACCACCATATTGTTGTCTGTGTCTATGGGTTTTGTTTGTTAATTTGTTGCTTTCAGTTTTCTATCCCACATATTAATGAAATTTAAAGCCACATGCAAATGAATGAAGCTAGACTATTACTTGTCCCCATATAAAAAAATTGGCTCAAAATGGATCAAAGACCCAAACATAAGACCTGAAGCAACTTTCAAGTATGCATTACAGCATTACTAACTATAATTATCATGCAGTACATTACAGCCACGTGAGTTACTTATTTGATAACTGGAACTTTATACCTTTTGACTACCTTCACCCATTTTGCCATTCCCCACACCCTGCTTTGGTAACCATGCATCTGTTCTCTGTATCTATGAGGGTTATTTTTAGATTGCACATACAAGTGAGATCATATGGTATTTGTCTTTCCCTGTCTGACTTATTTCATTTATCATATGCCCTCAAGATCCACTTACATATTTCTTTCTTGTTATGGCTAAATACACACACACACACACACACACACACACACACACACACACACACACTAGAGGCCCGGTGCACGAAATTCATGCACGGATAGGGTCCCTAGGCCTGGCCTGTGATCAGGGCGAATCGGGGCCTTCCAACTGCCAGCCAGGACCTCCCTTCCCTGACTGCCAGCTGCCAGTGGGGCCTCCCTTCCCTGGCTGCTGGCTGCCAGCCAGGGCCTCCCTTCATCCCATGCCGCCCCCTGGTGGTCAGCACACGTCATAGCAAGTGATTGAATTCCTGGTCTCTCGGTCAAACTCCCGAGGGGACACTTTGCATATTAGCCTTTTATATATATAGATTCTTTATGTATTCATCTATCAATGAACACTTAGATCGTCTCCATATCTTGGCTATTGTAAAGAATTAAATAATGCCACAATGAACATTAGGGTACATTAGGGTGCATTTGTCTTTTTTGAGTTAGAGTCTCAGTCTCTTCATCTATAAAAAAGAGAGAGAGAGAGAGAGAGAGAGAGAGAGAGAGAGAGAGAGAGATATTGGTGAACCTTGGTCTTTTTTAGAGCCATGCTACAGAAAATGTTATCCACCCAACAGTATCTGTATCACCCAGAAATTTGTTAGAAATATAGAATCTCCTCAGGTCCCACCCCAGACCTTCTGATTCAAAATCTGCATTGTAAGCAGAATTGTAGTTGATTTATATACATTGAAGCTTGAGCAGTACTGACTTAAGTGAAGTGAAAGGAAAGTGAGAGAATCTATGCAATTTCATCAGCAAGTTAAGGAGGCCAAAGTTGGGGGTAGGTATGAATGGGCAGTTGAAAAATATTTAAAAATCTTGGATCAGTTACTGTGGGGTTGGATGAAAGGATGGTGAAGCAGCCAGGATTTTCCCTCTGAGATTGGAAAGCGTGAGCTTATAGTGAACCCAATCCAAGTACTTTTTAAGGGAGAAGAGAGAAGATAGCACATATATGAATACTACCATTTACTGACTGAACATTATATGCTCGTTACTTTTATGTGTTATGTAATCATCATAACAATTACCAGATAGGTATTGTAAAGAATTTAGAGCAGTGTCTTGCATATAGTAATTGCTCAATAAATGTTAACTTTTATTGGCATTTGCAATAAACGCTGTCTTAAGCTGCCAACTAAAGGAGCTAGAGGCAGGAGAGAGAGGATCCAAAGTAACAGAACCATACTCACTTTATTGCAACGTTAACTTCAATAAAGAGGAAAAAGAAAGCAAACCAATGTCTGCTCAGATTTCAAATGTCCTAAGTGAAATTTCTCTTTCTAGGAAGTTTCCTGGCTTTGGCTCTGAGTTCTTCTCTCTTTGCACTGAAGAGTGTAGAATATTACCCTGGCAATAAGCAACTCTGCTTGAGGAAGTCAGGATAATTCTATTCTATTTATAAAAGGCAAAGCAAATGCCAGAAGAGGCTGCAGGACTGGGGCAGAGCTTGAATTCCTTTGGAAGGAATCCATCTCATGATCTTGAGAGAGAATAGTTTCAGACTGGGCAGCTTACTTCAGTACGTTCAGGAGCAGGGTTGGGGGGGGGGGAGCTTCCCTCTCAACACCCTCTAGGACTAGCAATCCCTGCACCCCAAAGCTTGGGCTGAGAGTGAAATCTTTCTACATCAACTGCTACTTTTGTAAGGAGTATTCGGAAGGGAACTTTGAAGTCATTGAAAAAAAATCATTGAAACAAGAAGTGTCCAAAGCCTCAGCTGGGAACCACAAAACTTGGAAAGCTCTTTGCGTCAAAGGAATCCAAGAAGAAAAACACAGTCAATCCCCGTCATCCTGTCTAATTCTAAAGCCCAGGCATTACACTTATGAATGGAACTTTTGCCAATTCTTCAGTCCTGAGCACATCACCATTAGCCGCTCTCCTTTAGACCTGCCTGCCCCCTTTTCATCCAGGGCTATTAACCTTCAGAATGCAGTCACCAGGCCTTATTCAGTGGCCTCAGGTCATTATAATGATGAATAAGGTGATTTTAAGCGACTGGAGGAAGGAAGCCCTGTGGGATTCAAAGTGCTAAAAGAAAGGCAGGGTAGGGTATTCTGGCAATTTGGGCCTCAAATTGCTTTGTAATAAGAACAATGTGGGTGCAGTGAACCCTACACCCTCCCAAAATAACAGGTCTAAACCTGGCAAGCAGATCAGATAGGCCAGGCTTGCAGTAGGTTGAAAGACCTCCAAGAGAACACAAGAAGCTACCACAAAGTGAGTAGAACCCAAATATCCGTGGTACAGGGGATATATTTGGAAGTGTCTGCTCCACACATAACGATCCCCTTATAACTCCTATCTGATTTATAAATGTGTGCCCCTTGCTTCTATTACATAACCCTAGCCTCCTGGGCCAAAGTTCACTGATCTAGGGGTAGGCAACTGACTCGATCGATCAGTGCCCATTCCCTGTGACTTGGTCATTGGTACTAAGCCAGCCAGTACCTTTCTATGAGACTGAACTGTAACATATGAACTTAGGAGATAACGAAGCTATCTCTTGCCCACTCCGTGCTCTCCTCTACTAAGTGAGAAAAAAATAAGCTGACATGCAGAGAGAACCAGATAGGAGACACCGAAAAAATAAAAAATAAAAACAGCCTGAGTTCCCAACAACTTCCCATTTCCAAAACCCCGTTCATTCCCAAGAGTCAGTCACATTCCTCTTGTGCTTAAACTAGCTCCAGCTGGTTTCGCCTTTTGCAACTAAAGGATAGAAATGAATAAATAACATGTCTAAAGGGGCAGCTGCTGCTCAGTTCCTGGTGACTGTCACCATGCAGCAGTCTAGGCCCAGTGATGCGAAATATTTCAAGTTTTTCAAGAAAGTTGCAAACCTATATTTTACATCAGGGGTGGGGACCCTTTTTCCTGCCAAGGGCCATTTGGATATTTATAACATCATTCGCAGGCCATACAAAATGATCCACTTAAAAATTAGCCTGCTATATTTGGTCAAACATTTCATTAACTCACCCCTAATGCCCTGGCAGGGCCAGACCAAATGATTTCGTGGGTCTTATACGGCCTGCAGAAGAGACGTTCCCTACCCGTTTCACGTGAAAAATTCCACTCGTATACACCGGTAATGAAATCAAATTCTAGAAAACATTGTCAATATAAAGTATATCTGTGGCCTCAGTGTGGTTTGCAGACCCCTGAATCGTGACCTCAGTCAGCAAACTTCCTGTCTCACCTGCTGTTTCCTTACTTCCTAAATCTTTCATCTATTACTATATTTTTCATGTATACCCATTTGTGCACTGCATTACACTGATATCTGGGCCCACCTTGATCTATTTCCTTTTGGTCTTGCTGACTAGCTAGCTAAACATATAATGATCAGAAATGTGGATTGCAAAAGCCAAACTATCTGGTCAAATTCAAGTTCTGCTGATTATTAGCAGAATTTTCCCAGTTTCCTTACAGGTATGGTCATAGATTTGAAGAGCTGTAGTTTCTCCGTTTATCAAATGGAATACCTGTCACACTTATTATTGTTATTTTTTGTTGTTGTTATGAATATTGTTTGAATATCTGACTAGCAGCCATACTATTACTCTGGCCTCCCAGAAAGTACAGATCTCCCCCTTTTCCCTGATTGCAATGACTCTTGGGGGTTCAATGGGTACTCAGGTTTGTGTCTACCTTCCGGCCCCAGAAAATTTTCTGGTCTCTGTTGAATGACACGGTGCTAAAGATGTCTCTAGTTTCTCTATTTAGCACACGAGGCAGCTGTTTATGTAATCCCTAAGGTTTTTTAAAGTAAAGAATGACTTTTGGGGAAAGCGCTCTTAATACTGTGCCTATAAAAAACAGAGACTCCTTTATTTATAGTTGTGTCCTGATTCTGTCTACTTTTCCAGTCTTTTTTTCCTGCCACTGACCCAGAACATTCTTATGCTCACTATTTCCTAAATACACCACCTCTCTAGAACCTCCATTCATTGACACATGCTATTCCTTCTATCATGTCCTTACTTTCTCTACTTGCCTTGAAAACACATATTTCTCTTTCGAGACTCAAGCATCACTCCTCTAGCAAGTCCTCTCTGACTCCTTGACCCCTAATGTCACCCACATCTTTCCTGCTCATGTTAATGATTTGCTTACTTGTCAATTTCCAAATTCCTCCCTCCTTGAGTTTCTTCAGCCTACCTGTAATCTTCAGTGTCTTTATCAACAAAATGAGTAAAATCCCATGATGAATTTACACGAGAAACATGCAAAGGGCTTAACATGGTCCTTTGCGTACAGTATGTGAACAGATACTACTTATTTGGTGTAACTTTGTCTCCCAGCTGAGTTCGAGGGCAAGGTTGAGGTAATATATTTTTGTACCCCAGCCTGTAGCACAGAGCTGGCCACACATAGGGTTCTCAGGGCATGTATGTTGAAAAAGCAAATAAGATGAATGAATGAATGTTGCTTCCCCCTTTCAAAGCTATCTGCCTTATATATGTAGACATGGTTAATGTATAGTCAGGTTTAAATAAACCAAAGCTACAGATCACATTCCTCTACAGCAGCAAAAAGCACTCTAAACTCCTCTGAATATTTTCTGCTCTACTACCATGCCATCATTGACCAGCAAAAGTGTCCCCAGCTCAGGGAACAACTTTCCAAAGAACATAATACCATCCATCTGAGCATCAGGTAACATGAGCTAGATAATAACATTCGTTGAAACCTGGCTGTTTCCCTGAGACACTATAGAGGAAGAATATTGACATTCCTGGTTTTCCAGCAGCTAATTTTGCCCCACCTATATTATCACCAAAAGTAGAGTTATCTAACCTCATAAGAGCCCTTCTCTAGCCCTATTCCATTGTCCTCTAGGCCCACATTGTATTGATGCTGCCTTTGGCTATACAATTCTTTCTGTTTAGAATGCCCTTTCCCTTCCACTCTGACTATCCAAATCCTACCTATACTTCTTGAGCAAGTTGCTTCATTTTTTTTAACTTATGAATTGTTTATTTCTGGAAACTTTCCCCCTTTTTATTGAATTGATTGGGGTGGCACCGGTTAACAAAATCATAGCTTCAGGTGCACAATTCCACAACTGCAGTCACTGTGGAGGGCAGTATGGAGCTTCCTCAAAAAACATTAAAATTGGAACTGCCTTATGACCCAGTGATTCCAATTCTGGGAATTTATCCAAAGAAACCCCGAAACACTAATTCAAAAGGATATATGCACCCCTATGATCATTGCAGCATTATTTACAAAAGCTTGATTTTTCTGTGCCCCCATTTCCCTTACTGAAAAACGGGGGAAATAACAGTATATAGTGGATAGGATTGTTTTATTATATGAATTGATACATGTAAAGTGTATAGAGGGCTGAGCACACAGTAGGTCTTCAGTAAATGTTAGTTATATACTATATATTAGGTGGGAATGTTTGGATGGGTGAGAGAATCAAAGAAGAAAAAGAAAGTGAAGATGAGAGAAGAAAGCTGTTGGAACAACTTCTTAGAAGGTACAGGAGAGAATGGATCCTCTTCCACTTACTGTGTGACCTTAAATAAAGTACTTTACTTTCCCACGTCTCAACTTCCTTGCTATAAAATGGAGATGACAATAGTGCCTACCTCACGACATTATTGTGAGGATCAAACAAAACATACTTCCCCACGGGGAAGGACTTGGGGAGAAGGACAGAGAATAGCTTAAAAGAAATCTTGTGAGGCCAAAGAGACTGAAAGGTTTTTTTTTAAAATTCCAAGTGAATAATTTTCACAGTTTCATGATAGAGTAGAACCTTGTGAAGTTTTCTTTAAAAGCTTAAATATTTTTCTAGTGCTAATAAATTTATTGTGATTTCTTATTCAAGTGCATTGAAAAGGCTTTTTATATCTAAGTAGTTTCAAATGTGTCCGAAACCTTTTCCAGGTAATTGTATTATACAACAATGGTTAGTATGAAATTAAATTGTATCAGTTGACATGAATTCAGCAATAAGCTTACTAAGTTTTATCTTTAAAGAAACATTCTATCCAGCCCTGGCCAGTTTGGCTCAGTGGATAGAACGTCGACCTGCAGAGTGAAGGGTCCCGGTTTCAATTCCAATCAAGGGCACGCACCTCGGTTGCAGGAGGCAACCAATTAATGTGTTTCTCTCACATCAATATTTCTCTCTGTCTTTCCCTCTCTCTAAAAATCAATGGAAGAATATCCTCGGGTGAGGATTTAAAAAAAGAAAAGGAAACATTCTATCCAAAGCATAAAAACATAAACCATATTGATATTCTAGAGTAGAATTTTAAGTAAAATAATTGTTGATTACTTATTTTCTTTAAAAGTGACTTTTACTCCCACTTCTAGGAATATATCCTAAGAATTCTGAAACACCAATCAGAAAGAATATATGCACCCCTATGTTCATAGCAGCACTATTTACAATAGCTAAGATCTGGAAACAGCCCAAGTGCCTATCAGTAGATGAGTGAATAAAAAAGCTGTGGTACATTTATACCATGGAATGCTATGTAGCTGTAAAAAGAAGGATCTCTTACCCTTTGAGACAGCATGGAGGGACCCGGAGATGCTAAGCAAAATAGACTGGTCAGAGAAAGACAAGTATCACATCACATGATCTCAATCATATGTGCAATCTAATGAACGAATAAACTGATGGACAAAATAGATCCAGAGACACAGAAGCATGGAACAGACTGATGATTCTCAGAGGGAAGGCAGGAGTGAGGGGGTAGGAAGTGATCAACCAAAGAACTTGTATGCATAACCGTAGACATAGACAATAGGGTGGTGAAGGTCTGAAGGGGAGGGGGGTCACTGGGGAAACAAAAGGGGGACATCTATAATATTTTAAACAATAAAGATTTAAAAAATGGCTTTTACTCGGTATAAAAGTCAAAATTTTTGTAAGGTCCTATATGATCAGGCCCTCTATGTCCCTCTGACCACATGTCCTACTCAGTAGGATAAAAGCATTTGCCTGCAGACTGAAGGGTCCCGGGTTCAATTCCCTGAACACATCAAGCCTTTGCACATTCTCTTTCCTGTGTCTACTACCCCATTCCCTCAGGCATTATGGCTGGCTCTCTCATTTCACTCAGGTATATTTTTAAATACCACCGTATAAGAGAAATTTTCTTTAACTGCACTATAGTAAATATATCTCCCCAATCCCAAATGCCTTCTATTCTTTCTCCCACCTTATCCCCACCCAACAAATACCTTTATTGTTTATTGGCTTTCCCCTCCACCAACACACCCTCATTAGATAAAATTCCCCAGTCTGTGCAGTGATGACACAGAGTAGATTCCTACTAAATATTTGTTCAATGAATTAATTAAAGAGCATCATATCACAATGCACATTGTGTTGATACCTTTGTTTATCACAGCTCCTCGTCCTTGAAGGCTGAGCAACAACCAGGAAAGAACTCATACCAAAGTAAATGTACGGGCAAGCTGATCTAGTCTAGGCACGAACAGCCTAGGTCACCAGATACAGGCATTTGAGAAGGGAACTTGAGGGTCAAAATTACTTCTACTTCTACTCTCTACTACAGAGAAAGCACAAAATATCCTTTTTACAAGTATCCCCCCGAAAGCCTTTTGCCTCCAAATAGATAGAAATTCTCCGCAATCTCAGGAAGCAGAATGAATGACAGCAAACAATTTAAATCGCTCTGGGGAAGTCACTAGAAGTCCTTGGAAAGGATTTCTATTGCTTGCCTGTGAGCCGTTAGTGGGTTCACAACCCTTTCATTGTCCTAGGAAGAAAATAACCATATTTCAGCAATGGTATTTTATGAGAGCTCCGAACTGCCTAGTTTCCCATATCCTACAACTAGAAATTCTCCCAAAGGAAAACAAACCAATATGAACACAAAGGGACAATCCAATGTGAAAATGGAAGCATACCTGTTCCTAACATAGTCCATGCATACCAACTGCAGGAGGCTGGGTACGGCACCAACACATAGTTGCTTCTCCACCCTCCATGCAAGGGTGTGGATAGCAGACTTCAGTGGGTGTGACATGTACAAGTGGTTCTTGGCTCTGCGTCAAGACTGTACGCCCACTGACGAAAGTAAGGAAGAGTGCCAGTTGAATTTATGTTTCCTTTGTTTATAGGAGCCCATAGGCCAGTGACTTTAGGGGGAAATACCTCTAAGTGAGGCTTTCTTTTTTTATCTGAATCCAGTGGACTCAATGATATGGCCGCTCACAATAAGGTCACTTGGCGGTTTGGAAAATCAATTGAGGAGAGAGGGGATGGAGGAAGGTGCTTTACTTAAATGTTGCCTAGGAACCTAGATCTAACACATGCCCTTGATGGGAGTTGGCACTGGGATGCAATGAAACCCAACACATTAAAGAAGGGAGGAGCTCTGTGACTTGCATTTAATACCAGAGACAGCTGAACTGGTAAATTGCAGAGCACTGGGAGCTGTGGCATTCCATCCACCGAACAGAAACTTTCAGAGTGAAATGCTAGCCCTCAAACCTCAAACAACACGTTTTCATGTCTGTAACCTGTGGGATATCATTAGGCTCCACCCAGTCCTGTCACTCTCCCTAAGCAGAAAGATGAGAGAGACAAACATGGGAGAGATGCCACTGGTCCATCCGAGACCCTTCTAACAAGTCTCCACCACACCAGTTCTTTATTTAACCTCAGAAGGGAGCTGGTGAAGCCCTTCTCCCCAGCACAATCTTCCTGACTGGACATGGACATGGGCAAGGCAGGTCATCCAAGGTGGCCTTAGCTTCCTTATTGAAGCAAACTACCCTTGGCCTTTTGCATGCCATTTAGCCTTGAGTTCTTATCTCTTCCAGCTGCATCTCCCAGCTACCTGAGCTTGGGCGTGTGGCTGCCTGGCACTACAGGAAAAACATAAGCGGGAACCATTGGAACTTTCACGTGATGGATGCTTGGTAAATGTTGGAATCAAATTCAACATACATCTCCATATCCTAAGAAGGAATCTTGGCCACCAATCTGTTAAGCAAGGAGTCAGTGGCATCACTCGACATGGTCTTGACATAGTAATAGACACCGCTCAGCAGTGGGATCAGCCACAGGCAATGACTTTAGCATTCAAGAAATATTTGTAGAATGAATTCTTTTTTTTTTTTCAAGTCATCTGCATTGCCATGGCACCTCTTAGGAAACAGAAAATTTTCCATCCACCTAAAACTGCTCAATTGACTGCAGTTAACTAATGTGCAACTTCAGGGTGCGCATCCTGATAATCAGCTGGATATTAGAACCAAGTGTGGAGGTTGGTATGGGGGAGAAAAAGCTATCCTTCCCATGCAAATAGCCCCAAAACTCAGAGTGTCATAGTAAGGCGAGTCACGGCTGTCCTTCTCGAAATTGAATTTCCAATACAGATTTCCCTCAGTTGAACCAGTGCACTGTCCCTTTAAGAAGCCAGGCAAGATGGAGCCCTCCCAACTCACAGCTAGAGGCTTTAAGCAACCTGATAAGGATGCTGGAGTGTGACAAAAAGAAAGAACTCCTGGAGAGGGTAAGTCGAGGCTCTAATGATCTGAGGGGCAATCGAGGCACCAAACCATACAAACATCCAACTCTGAGCGCGCCTATGTCAGGGGTGGCAGCTCCCCTAGCGCCACCCCTCCTCCCCTTCCCTCCCTTTCTTACCCCACCCTGCTCCACCCTCAGGATCCTCCTTGAAAGAGTCTCCTTCTATAAGGTGGCTCCTTCGCCGCCCAGCGGAGACCCCAGTGAGGGGGGCAAAAGGAAGGGGGAAAAAGGGTAGGTAGGCAAAATGAAAGGGACTTACTTTTGGATTCTGCGCCTCCGGAGGCATCCTCTCCTCCCAGCCTGGGGCCAGGGCCAACGGACGGGGCGGGGCTGGGGTTGAGCTGATGGACTCGGGGTCCTCACTCCCTCGTACTGCAAACCTAGTTCAGTGGCGAGTTAGAGGTAATGGGCACCGACCAGGGCCGGTGTACACTCGATTTTAATGATCTCCAAAGGAGACCGAAGGGTTGGAGAGAGTTGACCGTGGGTGGGAGTGGAGGTGAGCTCTAAAGCCCTCCTTTTCCTCCCTTTCTGACTAGCTTTCCCCGCCCGGCATTAGCGATAATCAGGGGCAATGGTTTTCTTTTTTCTTCCTTTTGGTTTCTCCCAGCTGCCGGTCCCAGACCCCACCCAGCGGCTCCACCCCATCCACTGCTACACATTCTGTCAATCACCAGCCCCTTTAAAGCTGCATCGCACAACTTGGGTTTTCGTCCGTCTTTGGCGGGCAGACAGAATGCCGGGGCGCCTGGCCTTTCCTGCAATTCCTCTGACCTTTCTGCTGAGTTTAGGAAGCCAAGCTTAGTTGCTAGTGGAGGCTCCCCCTCCCCCTCTGCCCCGAAGCTTTCACAGTCCGCTCCACCCAAAGTCCTTCCGGGCCGGCCAGGCCACGCCATACTCTACCCCATCTATTTTCTTTACTTTGTTTCTGGTTTTAAAAAAAAGAAAGAAAGAAAAGGAAAAAAAAGTGGCTCCTTTGGCTCCAGATAGCCAAGAAAGTTTGTGCAGCGCCCTCTCTGGCGCCGCCCACTTCCTTACAGTTTCTGGACTGAAGTGGCTACAGCAGATCCCCTGTCTCTGGGGCCTCTTGGTTTGGCCTGACTCGGTATATTCAAGTCTTCTCTAAATCTCATCTGTGTTAAGTCTCCATATTTCGGACCAGAATAGGGGAAGAGAAGGGGAGGATTCCCAGAAATGTGTTTCATGCCTCTAACTCACCCCAAACAGCAGCCCCCCACCACCCCTCACTGCCTAAGTAGGCAGAGAAGGGCCTTGCAGTGCCCTCCACAATTAGGGGAACTCCAGATGATCCATCAGAAATCATGTGCAATACCATTCTCCATTCCAGTGTACGGTAAAATACCTGGTTGCTCGGGGCAAAAATTCCTGAGCCATCCTCGACTCCGACTCTTCAAGAAATCCTGTTGGCCCTATCTTCAAAATCGGAATCTGACCACTTCTCACCATTTCCGCTACCACCGCCCTGGCCCCGCCACCATTTTTAGTTCCAGCCCCTGCCTGCCTCTTTGACTTGATTTATAAAAACCTTGTTCACTCTCTTTTAGCCACACTGATCTTTTTTTTTTCCAATATGCTGATCTGTCTGACCTCAGGGACTTTGCATTCCTTTTATTTCTATCTGGTTCTACCTATGGTGGACTGCAATATTGTTTTAATCTCAGGGAAGCTTTCCCTGACCACCCAAATTAAAGTAACTCCCATGGCCCAGGTATTCTCTGTGACCTTATTCCATTTTGTTTTTTATCACAACACTGATCACAGTCTAAAACAATCTCATATGTGCGTTTGCTTCTGTGGTAAAGTCTCTCCCGCTAGAGCAGTGGTTCTCCACCTTCTGGCCCTTTAAATACAGTTCCTCATGTTGTGACCCAACCATAAAATTATTTTCGTTGCTATTTCATCACTGTAATGTTGCTACTGTTATGAATCATAATGTAAATATCTGATATGCAGGATGGTCTTAGGCGACCCCTGTGAAAGGGTCGTTCCACCGCCAAAAGGGTCTCGACCCACAGGTTGAGAACCACTGCACTAGAGCATAAGCTCAGTAAGAGCAGAGACTTCATCTGTTTGTTCTCTGCTCTAAACTCAGCATACTAAACAACGGCTGCCACATAGTAGGTGCTCAGTTAATATTCGTTGAAAGAATGATGGAAGGTGATATCTTCTAGGATATATGTGGGTGTTAATCACTTTTTAATAAATATATATATTAATATATGTTGATTTCAGAGGAAGGCAGAAAGAGAGAGAGAGAGAGAGAGAGAGAGAGAGAGAAACATCAATGATGAGAGAGAATCATTGATCAGCTGCCTCCTATAAACCCTACACTGGGGGTCGAGCCCACAACCCAGGCATGTGTCCCGACTAGGAAATGGACACTTAACCACTGAGCTACACCAGCTGGGCTGTTTCCACACCTTCTTGCTGTCATACATAGAAGGGTCTGTCCACCACATACTACTCCTAGATAACCTGGCCCCCTCCCAAGAATTCCTCAGTTTGTTTAGGGCGATGGTGGTTCAGTGATACCCTTGGCAACCACTGAGACATGTTAGCAAGCCACCCTGAGGGTCAGCCCAGGTGCTGGGCGTTTCCATTGGGTGTGCCACATTTCCTTTGGGGGCTGTCTGGTCTTGTATAACCACTGAGCCACACCGTCCAGGCTGGGTGTTATCACTTTAACAAGAATCAAAGCAAAAAAGAAGGCAGCAAAGAGAGACACACCTGTTATGAATCACTCACCCCATCTTTTCTCCCTTAGAACATCCATCTGGATACCTTGCCCGTAAGCTCAGTTAGCAATGGTATTTGGAGAAGTGACCCCGGAGCAATGTACTTTTATATTGGCTTTTAGGGTTTGCGGTTTATTGCTAGTGGTTGGCTGAAGTGTCCTTAGCTTTGTCAAGCAGTGCTAGGGAACATAGTTGTTGAGGACCTGGTCATCTGAACTAAGGGCAGCTTTGTCTCTAGATATGTTTCTTACTTTGGAGTCAGAATATCTGCATATGCTCTCTCATACCTCTAAGGATGCATTAACTAATTTGATTCTCAAAACCTCCCTATGAAGTAGGTATTATTATTATCCTCATTTTACAGGTGAGAAAACAAAAGCCCAAGGAGAGAGAATGACTTGCCAAAAATCACCTCCTTAGGAAATGGTAAAGCTGGGATTTGAACCCAGGTAGTATAGCTCCAGATAGAAACACTTTCCCACTACAGCAGTGATGGCGAACCTATGACACGCGTGTCAGTGACACGCGAACTCATTTTTTTGGTTGATTTTTCTTTGTTAAATGGCATTTAAATATATAAAATAAATATCAAAAATATAAGTCTTTGTTTTACTATGGTTGCAAATATCAAAAAATTTCTATATGTGACACGGCACCAGAGTTAAGTTAGGGTTTTTCAAAATGCTGACACGCAGAACTCAAAAGGTTCACCATCACTGCACTACAGTGTGTTTCCTAAAGTAAATTGATGTTCGGTCATGACACTGGGAAGAGCAGACACCCCGTTTTGCTGGATGTTATTTGGTTAAAGATGAAGGGAAGCAGCTGTAATTAGGGACATTTGTTACCTAGAGCTAGAAGTGTGGTTTGAGCAACTCTGTAAGCAGTGACCTTGATACAAGTCATATGAGGCAGTCACTTCCCTTTTCCAATGGAAGGATCTAGGGCTGTTTAGCCTCAAGAAGAGAAAACTCCGGAGGATAAAAACCCTCTGATTTTAAGTCTATCTTAAGCTGTCATTGACATGTCCTTGATTATTTATCCATTGTGTGTCCTAACTCAGCTGTCTGCCTGATCATAAAACCTACTCAGCTTGGCCAAATTCTCTGGACTTCTGGCCACGGATGACAGATAACTCTTGCTAGGTTGCTACCAATGCCTGAGCATGATATTATGGGGATGTTTGAAAGGTACCATGGTTATGTTCTCAGGTCAGTGCTGAGCACTGTGGAGCATAGGCAGAGAAAAGTCCCACAGAATTAAAGGTCAGAAATTTCCTGTAACCCACTACTCCCACTTATTTGCTGTGTGACTGTGTGTAAGACTGCATGCAAGGGCCTCATATTTCTCATCGTACAGTGAGGTTGAATCAATGGTTACCACAGGCTCCTTCTAGCTCAGACATTCTCTGTTGGTTAGCTTACTGATGTCAGAAAGTTCTTATGACAGGAAAAGGCTTGGAATATTAATAATGCATTCCCTCAATCTTATTCCTATTGATTAGATTTTAGTAGACATCACACAGGATGTAGTAGATTTCTGATTAACAGGAATTTACCTTCTTTGGAAGTGATTTGAAACCATAGGTTGTTCTGTAATGGGCATGTCTGATGTCTGTGATATGTAAACCTTCCCTATTGGTGATAAAAACTAATTCCAGGGGACGATCCCTGACCCAACTGAGACAGTCAATTTCTCTCTCCCAAGCACATGGCATTTGGAATGGAAACAGTTTGGGGTTACGGGAGATGAAGGGGAGTCACATTAAAGCTGGAGAGAAGATCCATAAATTGCTCTTGAATCTAGTGCTGACCTTTTTCCTGCCCTTTCTGAGTCAACTCTTCCCTTAACTCTGAGATGTCCCACTATATTTTTTATTTATCTTTATTGTGGAGAGTATTACAGATGTCCCTCCTTTATCCCCATTGTCCCCTTTCCCCAGTTCCCGCTCCACCCCAGGCCCTCAGCGCTATCTTTTCAATAAATTCTCTATTTCCCTAACTTTTTGTTAACTTTTATTACTTAGGCTAGCCAGAGTCTACTTCCTGTTTACTGCTATATAATTGTTACTTGCCTGTCAAAAATTGATATTCAATAATTCTCATAACAGGTATTTTTTTCCAATATGTTTTGATTGATTTTTAGAGAGAGAGGAAGGAAGAAGGAAAGAGAGATAGAAACATCGATGAGAAACATTGATCAGCTGCCTCCTGCACATCCCCTACTGGGGATCTAGCCTGCAACCAGGGCATGTGCCCTGACTGGGAATCAAACCGGGACCTCCTGATTCATAGGTCTACGCTCAACCACTGAGCCACACCGGCCACGCCTGACAGGTATTTATTGAGCCCAACTTTTTGCCAGGCACATAGTGAGTGTATAGCAGTAAGTAAGATTTAACAAGCTTTCCCCCACCAAGTCATTGGTTCAAACCTAACCCAAATCCTCACTTTTTTATGCCTCCATTACTTACACGTTATCTTAGAACATAGTTATATAGATGTTATTTTACTAGATTGTAAAAGCTCCTTGGGATTATGTTCTGTGTCTTTTTTATCGTCACATTTCTTGCAGTGACTACAACAGAGCTTTACCCATAATATACACTCCAGGCAAGTTGAAATGAACTCAGCTCTGCAGTACACATGGGACCTGTCAGTCATGTAGCAAACCAGAAAACCTCCCAGATATGAAAAGAGCTGTGATGTAGTGGAAAGAAGACTGGATTTTGAATAAGACTCCCAGTTCCAAGTTTGCCATTCCCCAGCTGTTTTCCTTGAGGCAAGTCACCTAACCTCTCTAAGCTTTAGAATCACGGGAGACAATAATACTTTTCTCAAGTTCCTCTGTGCATGCAATGTAAAAGGGTTCCCTTGTCTCCTTATCCTCTCCAACACTTGTTATTTCTTATCTCTTTTTATGATGGCCATTATGACATCTCATTGTGCTTTTGATTTGCATTTCCCTAATAATTAGTGATGTTGAACATCCTTTCATGTGCCTGTTGGCCATCTGTATTCAAAAATATATATGCACATCTGTGTTCATTGCAGCATTTTTTATAATATCCAAGATATGGAAACAACCTAAATGTCCACAGACAGATAAATGGCTAAAGCAGATATGGCAGCCCTGGCTGGGTGGCTCAGTTGGTTGGAGCATCATCTAATACACGAAAAGGTTATGGGTTCCATTCCCGGTCAGGGCACATACCTGGGTTGTAGGTTTTATCCCCAGCCAGGGTGCGTATGGGAGGCAACCAAAATCTCTCTCTCTCTCTCTCTCTCTCTCTCTCTCTCTCTCTCTCTCTCCCTCTCTCTACCATATATATATACAGTGCAATACTAGTCAGCCATAAAAATGTGAAACCCTACCATTTGTGACAATATGAATGCACCTTGTGTGTATCATGCTATGTGAAATAAATCAGATGGAAAAAGACAAATACTGTACGATTTCTTTCATATTTGCAATACAAAAATATCATTAAGCAAAAACAAACAAAGCAAAAGCAAATGAACAAACCACAAAAAAGCTCATAGAGGCAGACAACAGATTGGTAGTTATCAGAAGGGAATGTGGGTGAAGGGAGGATGAAACTGGTAAAGAGCATCATTTGTATGTTGACAGATGGAAACTACACTTTTGGTGGTGAGCATGATGTATTGTATACAGATTTTGAATTAAAATGTTGCACACCTGAAACATGTTATAAACCAGTGTTACCTCAATTAAATCATCTATCTATCAATTTGGAACAAAACTAATAGAATTTTTTTATATTGTATACCATTTATTTAGGTAATTCAAAATACATCATAATGCAGTATACAATCAATTGGTAGAGTAAGGGTTTAACTAAAAAAAAAAATGCAATAAATAAGAGAAGTGAAATAACGCAGAGACCAGAAAAGCAATTGGCTAAGATCACCTTGATTATTCCTAAGACATTTGTGAAAGGATGGAACTGGCAGTTATTTTAGAAAATGAGAGTCAAGGATGTTCATCAGAGACCTAAATGAAGTAAAAGAGTGAGCAAGAAAAGATCAGAGGGAAGGTGAAGGAGCAGCAAGTGCAAAAGCAGGAATGAGCTTGGAGCACAAGGTCCTGCAAGAAAACCAGACTGACTATGGTTTGAGCACGGGAAGCAGTGGCAAGAGACACAGTGAGAGAGGAAAGTGGAAGCAGAGCACACAGGATCCTCTCATCCATCAAAAGAGAGAAGTATATTCTAAATTGTGATGTAAGCACATCGAAGGATTTTGAGCAAGAGAGTAGCATGATTATTTATTTCCTTTTCTTCTATCATGTGTAAAACTAATAGAATTGAGGGAAGAAATAGACACATCCACAACATCCCCTCTCAGAAACTGATAGAACTTGTAAGCAGAAAATCAGGAAGGATATACAAGAACTGAACTTCATGATCAACCAGCATGATTATACTTAGTTGACATATATAGAACATTCCACACAACAACAGCAAAGTAAATATTTTCTTCAATTATCCACAGAATCTTTACCAAAAGAGACCATATTCTGGGCCATAAAACAAACCTCAACAAATATAAAAGAATTAAATCATACGGAATGTGGTCTGTGAACAAAATAAAATCAAACTAGAAATCAATAACTGAAAGATAACGGAAAAGTCTGTAGACATATGGAAATTAAATAAAACAAATTTATAATCAATGAATCAAAGAGGTGTTTTCTAAGGAATTAAAATGCAGAGAAATAAATGAAATAAAAATATAGCATATTGAAATATGTCAGCCCTGAGAGAATTTCATAGCACTAAATGCTTACATTGCAAATGAAGAAATGTCTCAAGTAAAAAAAATCAACTTCCTAATTCAGACACTAAAACAACAAAATAAACCCAAAGCAAATAGAGAGAAGGAAATAAAGACAATCAGGGCAGAAATCAATGAAATTGTTGTAGGAAAACATACAAAATATACAAAACGAAACCTTTAAAGCTGCTTCAATGAAAACAAAACAAAATTGATAAGCCCATAGAAAGACTAATAAACGTTAAAAGAGGGAAGACATAAATTCCCACCCAATTAGAAATGAAATGGGAAATAATACTGTAGATCCTGCAGCCATGAAAAGGATAAGGGGATACCATAAACCACTTTATGCTCATATATTTGACAACTTAGAAAAAAGTGAACACTTCCTATCAGAAGGGAAACAAAGAAAACAATCCCATTTACAATTGTTCCAAAAAAATAAAATAAAATACCTAGGGATAAATTTATCCAAGGAGGTAAAAGACCTGTACTAAGAAAATTATAAGGTACTAAAGAAAGAAATCAAAGGAGATACAAATAAATGGAAGCATATACCGTGTTCACGGATAGGAAGAATTAACATCATTAAAATGTCCATACTACCCAAAGCAATCTATAGATTCAATGCAATTCAATGCGATCCCTGTCAAAACAGTGGAGTATTTCACAAAACTAGAACAAATAATCCAAAAATGTATATGGAACCATACACACACACACACACACACACACACACACAACAACAACAACAACAACAACAACAAATAGCCCTCAGTGATATTGAGAAAGAAGGACAAAGTTGGAGGTATCACACTATCTGATATCAAGGCCACAGTAATCAAAACAGCATGTTACTGGCATAAAAAACAGAGATATAAATGAATGGAACAGAATATAAAACCCAGAAATAAATCCATGTCTAGATGGTCAATTAATATTTGACAAAGCAGGCAAGAACATGGAGTCTATTTAATAAATGGTGCTGAGAAAATTGGACAGGTACATGCAAAAATATGAAACTAGACCACCTTCTTACAGCATATACAAGAATAAACTCAAACTGCATTAAAAACTTAAATGTGAGACTCTAAACCACAAAATCCCATGAAGGAAACTTAGGCAGTAAAAACTCTGACATGTCTCTTAGCAATATTGTTCCTGCTATATCTCCTCAGGCAAGGGAACAAAAGAAAAAATAAACAAATGGGATTACATCAAACTAAAAACTTTTTGCAGAGCAAAAGGAACCATCAACAAAACGAAGAGACAACCTACTAAACGAGAGAACAGATAATGCCAATGATGCATCTGATAAGGGCTCAATATCCAAAATTTATAAAGAACTCAAACTACTCAACACACACACACAAATCTAATTGAAAAATGGTTAGAAAACCTGTTTAGACATCTCCAGACACTTCTCCAAAGAGGGCATACAAAGGGTCAATAGACATGAAAAGATGCTCAATGTCACTGTCAGAAAAACGCAAATTAAAACCTCAATGAGATATCATCTCACACCTGTCAGAATGCTTATCACCAATAAATCAACAAAAACACAAGTGTTGTGGATGTGGAGAAAAGGGGACCCTCATGCACTGCTGGTGAGAATGCAGACTGGTGCAGCCACAATGGAAAGCAGTACGGAGTTTCCTCAAATAATTAAAAATGGAACTGTCTTGTGAACCAGCGATTCCAATTCTGGGGAGTTAGCTGAAGAAAACTAAAACACTAATTAGAATCAGGGCACATGCCTGGGTTGCCGGCTCAATCCCCAGTGTGGGGCATGTAGGAGGCAGCCGATCAATGATTCTCATCATTAATGTTTCTATCTCTCTCTCCCTCTCTCTTCCTCTCAGAAATCAATAAAAATATATTTCTAAAAAAGAAAGAATATATGCACCCCTGTTTCACCACAGCATTATTTACAATAGCCAAGATATGGAAGCAACCCAAGTGCTGATCAATAGACAAGTGAGTAACAAAGTAGTGGTACACATATATAATGGAATATCACTCAGCCATAAAAAGAATGAAATCTTACCACTGAGACAGCATGGATGGACCTAGGGGGACCTCTTATGCTCAGTGAAATAAGTCAGTCAGAGAAAGACAAATGCTATACACTAGTAATTTCACTTATATGTGGAATCTAAAGAACAAAATAAACAAGCAAAATTGAAACAGACTCAGACACAGAGAACATTCTGGTAGTTGCCAGAGGGAAGGGGGTATGAGTGACTGAGTCAAAGTTGTGAAGGTATTAAGAAGCACAAATTGGTAATTACAACACAGCATTGGAAATATAGTCAATAATATTGTGATAACTATGTGCGGAGCCAGTGGGGGCATAGGAAATATTGAGGAGAACACTTTGTAAAGTATATGATTATCTAACTTTGTAAAGTATAAGCTGTACTAGTACACCTGAAACCAATACAAAATAAATTGCAAGGAAAATATAAAAATTTAAATTAAAGAAATCAAATAGTTCTTCTAAAACTACAAACTATCAAAACTCATCCAAGACGCGTTAGATAATATACCTAGCCTCATAATCATTAAAGACATTGAACATGAAATTAAACTTCTTTAAAAAATAAAAATAATCTCCAGACCCAAATGACTTCACTGGCAAAGTTTACCACTTACTTAAAGAAGAATAAACATAATTTCACACAATCTCTTCCAGAAAATAGGAGAGGAGGGAACATCTCCCAATTCATTTTATGAGGGCTGTCTTACTGTGATACCAAACGCAAAGATATTTATTAAAATAAAATTTCAGGCCCATATTTTTATGAAGTTAAACATAAAAAATAATTCCAACAATATATAAAAAGAATATTCCACAACCAGGTAGAATATACTTCAGGAATGCACATGGGATCCAAAAAGCAAAAATCTGGAGTAGATGCATGAAACATAAAAAAAGGGGGAAACAGAGCAAACCACCCTGGAAAATCAACAATTCATAAAGGTAGGCAGAAAGAGATGGACAAAGAAACGGTGAAAATACAGAACAACCAGAAGGCAAAAAAGATGGCAATGGTAAGTTCATATATATCAATAATCATTCTAAATGTGAATAGATTGAATTCATCAAACAAAAGACACAGAGTAGCTGAGTGAATAAACAAACAAGACCCAACTACGTGCTGCCTATTGGAGACTCGTTTCAGCTCTAAACACATACATAGGCTCAAACAAGATATCCCATTAAAGTAGAAACCAAAAGAAAGCCAGGCTAGCCATACTTGTACCAGACAAAATAGACTTTAAGCCAATACACCAAGAATAAACAGACATCATTAAGATGCATGCATCCAACATTGGAGCACCTAAATATATTAAGCAAATACTAACGGATCTGAAGGGAGAAATACACAGCAATATAATACTAGTAGGGGACTTCAATAGTCTACTGTTAACAATGGATAGATTATCCAGACAGAATATCAACAAATGTTGGAATTGGACCATACCTTAGACCAAAGGACTTAAAGGACATATACCACTCAACAGCAGCAAGAATACACATTCTTCTCAAGTGCACATGGGACATTTTCCAGGATAGATTATAAGATAAGACACAAAACAAGTCTTAACAAATTTAAGAGACTGAAACCATACCAATTATCTTTTCTAACCACAATGGTATGAGACTGGAAATCAACAACAGGAAAGCTGTAAAATCTACAAATATGTGGAAACTAAACAACGTGCTTGTGAACAACCAATGGCTCAAATAAAAAAAATCAAAAGGGAAATAAAAATTATCTCGAAACAAATGAAAATAGAAACACAACATATCAAATCTGTGGTAGACTGCAAAAGTAGTTCTGAGAGGAAAGTTTATGGCAATAAATGCATATATTGAGAAATTAGAAAGATCTCAAATAACCCAACCTTAACCTCAGGAAGTAGAAAAGAACAATTTAAACCCAAAGTTAGCAAAAGGAAGGAAACAACAAAAGATCACAGTGGAAATAAATGAAATAGAGACCAAAAAGACAATAGAAAGTATCAACAGAACTAAAACCTGGTTTTCCAACAAGATAAACAAAATTGACAACCTTTTTATTTTTAAATCCTCACCCAAGGATATGTTTTTACTGATTTGAGAGAGAGAGGAAGTGGGCGGAGGTGGGGGGGCGGGGGGAGGACATCAATGTGAGAAAAATATTGATCCGTTGCCTCTCCCATACCCCAACTGGGGATTGAACCTCCTGCAACCCAGGCATGTGCCCAGACCAGAAATCAAACTGGAGACCCTTCAGTGGGCAGGAAAACACTCCAACCACCAGCCAGTGCCAAATTGACAAACCTTTACCTGTGCTAACTAAGGATAAAAAGAGAGAAGACTTGAATTAAATTAGAAATGAAAGAGGAGACATTTCAATTGATACTACAGAAATACATAAGATCGCCCCTAGCTGGTTTGGCTCAGTGGATAGAGTGTTGGCCTGCGGACTGAAGGGTCCTGGGTTACATTCCAGTCAAGGGCACGTGTACACATTGCAGGCTCGACCCCCAATAGTGGGTGTGCATCCCTGACTGGTTTGGCTCAGTGGATAGAGCGTCGGCCTATAGACTGAAGGGTCCCAGGTTCGATTCCAGTCAAGAGCATGTACCTCGGTTGCGGGCCCATCCCTAGTAGGGGGGTGTGCAGGAGGCAGCTGATCAATGTTTCTCTCTCATCGATGTTTCTAACTCTCTATCCCTCTCCCTTCCTCTCTGTAAAAAATCAAATATATTTTTAAAAAATAGTGGGTGTGCAGGAGGCAGCCAATTAATGATTCTCTCTCATCATTGATGTTTCTATCTCTCTTTCTCCTTTCCCTTCCTCTCTGAAATCAATAAAGATATATTTAAAAAATAAAGAAATACATAGGATTGTAATATAATACTATGAACAATTACATGCCAACAAATTAGATAACCTAGAAGAAATGAATACATTCCTAGAAACCCACAGCCTAACAGGACTGAATTAGGAAGAAATAGAAAATTTGAACAAGCCAATACTGAGTAAATTAATATTCAAAATTCTCCCAACACAGAAAACTCCCTCTATGGGAAAATTCTTGTCAGAAGAACACTTATTAATCAACAGATGCCCTCTATTCTGTTTTTTTAAAATATATTTTTATTGATTTCAGAGAGAAAGGGAAAGGGAGAGAGAGATAGAAACATCAATGATGAGAGAGAATCATTGATCAGCTGCCTCCTGGGGATCGAGCCCGTAACCTAGGCATGTGCCCTGACTGGGAATCGAACCATGACCTTCTGGTTCATAGGTTAACACTTAACCACTGAGTCACGCTGGCCGGGCTATTCTGTTTTTAATGGGAAAAAAATCTGCATAATTTTGCTTTAATCTGGGAATCACCCAGATTATTGATTCAGTATTCTCCTAGAAATAATGGTTGTTTTCATCTGAAAATTTCACAAAAGTCTACACATAATCAGCATAGGTTAAGAAAAGACAGAGAAGCCGCACTGCTGCAGATGGAAAAAACAGCACATTTCTTTTTTAACTGGTAAAACCACTCACTGAATGACTAAAGGGACCCTGACAGATTTTTCAAAGGGATAAGACATCAGCAATATAAACTGTGTTTGTTCTGCAAGAACATAAACAGGAAAAAGGTCTCATAAAAATTAAAAATAATTGCAAACCATAGGAGGCTTCTGGGTGAAGTTAGACAAGAGTCCCCTGTGACTTGAGGAGAGAAGTGACATCATGTTTGAGCCAAGTGTTGCCCATGCCTGGCTGGGCCATTATTTGAAGTGCTTTTTAAATTTTTGTAAGTGAGGTATAAATAACGTACAATATTATATTAGTTTCAGATTTACAACATTATGATTCAATAGATTTATATATTTATCAGCACAAGTCTAGGTAACTTACATCGCTTTACATATTTAAGAAAATGTTCCTTCAGACTGTCAAACTACAGCGGGAAGGCCAGGGAGGGTTGAGGGGGGCGGTAAGAGATCAACCTAAGGACTTGTATGCATGCGTATAAGCATAACCAATGGACACAAGACACTGGGGGGTAGGGGAGGCAGGGGGAAGGTCAAGGGGAAAAAAAGGAGACAAATGTACTACTCTTTGTAATACTTTAAGCAATAAAACAAAATTTAAAAAAAAAAAGAAAAGAAAAAAGAAAGAAAATGTTCCTTATGATATGTACTTTTTAACATTTAACCTTTTCTTAGGCCCTGGCTGGTGTTGCTAAGTGGTTAGAGCATCAGCCCATAAATGGAAGGGTTTCGGGTTCGATTCCCAGTCAAGGGCATGTACCTGGGTTGAAGGTTCAATCCCCCACCCTAGTTGGGGCGCATGTGGGAGGCAACTGATCTCTCTCTCTCTCTCTCTCTCTCTCGCGTGCGCACTCTCTCTGTCTCTCTGTCTCCCATCCCTCCCTCCCTCCCTCCCACTCTTTCTAAAAATCAATGGAAAAAATATCCTTTAGTGAGGATTAACAACAACAAATCTCTTAGGAATTTTCAAATATGCAATATAGTACTATTAACTATAGTGGCCATGCTGTACATTACATCACTAGGACTTACTTATTTTATAACTGGAATATTGTTGCCCTTTTGATGCCCTTCCCCCTTTTTATCCACCTCTGGCAACCACCAATCTTTCTCTGCATCTAGGAACTCATTTTTGTTTCATTTCTTTCTTCAGCTCCACATATAAGGGAAATCTATGGCATTTTTCTGTCTATGTCTGATTTATTTGACTTTGAATACTTCCCTCAAGGTCTTTCCATTTTGTTTCAAATGGCAAGATTGCATTCTTTCTTATGGCTGAATAAATATTTAAATCAAGACATAGTCAAATATTCTTAATTTATTCATCCATTGATGAAAACTTAGGTTGTTTCCATATCTGGGCTATTGTGAATAATGCTGCAATGAACATTTGGTTTCTGTGGTGTATCACATTAACTGAATTGTGCCCATTAAACCAAACTTGTTTGTCTTTCTGTGTAGGAGTGACCTCTGTGTAGAATGTGTGCCAAATGGTTTGGCATGCCAGTTGGAGTCAGGGCAAGCACGTGCCGTGCCTGAGGTGTGGCTGGCCAAGAGCAGGTTCCAAGTGGGGCAGGTGTGTGTACATATGTGTGCACTAGCTCTCTGTTGTTCCGGCTGTCCACGGCCAGAACGGAGTTGGGGCAGAGTGGCCTGCTGAATGCACACTTTCTTCCCCTTCCGATCCAGGCAGGGCTGCCTGCTCTGCGTGTGGCCCAAACTGTTGCTTTGCCTGTTGCCCAAGCTGCCCTCCTGGTTCCTCACTTTCTCCTGACAGGGCAGCCCTACTACTTCTGCACTCTCTCTAGGTGGGAGAGCCCCCCCACCCCCCACCCGGTACACAACCTAGTGGGTAGGCGCAACAGTGCCCTGTTATACCCACTCAATCAATTTCTGGGTGGAGGAGCCCTGTGTCCATGAGCTGTATGGCACCCTCCTGTTCTTGCTGGAGCTAACTCTGGGAGGGGTGGCTGGGACCGTGCTACAGCAGCCCTGGAGGTTAGCCAGAGAACCTAAATAGAGCTCCTGCCCTCTATCCAAGTGCAGGGGAAATGTCAACAATAGTGCTCACTGGCTCCTCTGGTACTAGACTTCCCTCAGCTCTCAGATTTCTCCCACCTTCTCTATGCAGTCTCTCATTTTTCTTTTCTTTTTTTTCTTTTCTTTTCTTTTTTCTTTCTTTTCTTTTCTTTTCTTTTCTTTTCTTTTCTTTTCTTTTCTTTTCTTTTCTTTTCTTTTCTTTCTCTTCTCTTCTCTTCTCTTCTCTTTTCTTTTCTCTTCTTTTCTTTTCTGCAGAAGCTGTTCAATGGACCCTCACTTGTTTCTGAGGAGGAATTGTTCCAAATATAGGTGTACATTCAATGTGTTCTTGGGAGGGGGCAATCTCAGCCACCGTCTTGGACCCACTTCCCTAGATGTATTCTCTTTTTAAATATTTTATTTTTTGTTAATCCTCACCCGGGGATATTTTTTCCATTGATTTTAGAGAGAGTGAACGGGAGGGAGAGAGGGAAGGAAGGAAGGGGAAGGAAAGGAAGGAGGGAAAGAGGGAGAGAGAGAAACATCAATATGAGAGAGACACATCGATTGTTGGCCTCCCACATGCGCCCCGACGGGGGTCGGGATCGAACCTGCAACCCAGGTAACGGCTCTTGACTGGGAATCAAACCCGCCACCCTTTGATGGGAGGGCCAACACTCTAACCACTGAGCTACACTAGCCAGAGCCCTAGATGTATTCTTGAGTTCAATCCAGCCAGGCTTGTTTGCTCCCTCCCTAGAATAGAAACCATCTGGATAAGAAACTTCATTCATTTATCAACTATATATTTATGCCTATGACATATTAGTCATTGAACTATGTTGTGGAGAGTCAGTGGGGAGAGAAAATAGACATGTTTATGCCCTCAAATAGTTACCAGTATCGAGGGAAGGCCCTTTTTTTGCAAGCTTTTTGTCTTCCCAATCACACGGCCTAAAACAGAGCTAAATACTCATGACTGCTCAGTCAATACTTGCTAACATATCAAGGCGAAGTTAAATAGACTTATGAAGCTAGTTTATCTTCAACCTAGTTTAGAGTAGGGTGTCTGTCCAGCTCTGTCCACCTCAATCTGAAGTTCCTGCGCTACACAGGGTTACAGGCATGTTAGTGGCATGCACTAGATTGCCTGGATTCAAGTCCCATCTCTGTTACTCAGTAATCATTAGAGTTGTGCAAAAATAGCCTAACCTCTCTGTGCCTCAGATTTATCATATAAAATAGTGCCCAATTAATGGAATTTTTAAGGATTAAATCAATACACACACACACACACACACACACACACACACACACACACAGGAGCAATGACCTCTGCTAGCACTTTTGTCTGGCAGAAAGCTGCCCCTCCAGCTCAGCCACAATCATGAGCTGGCTTTTACAGCCAAAAGTTGTGGGGACTTATCTTCCCCGTCCTGGAACCTGGGGCTGCGGCGGGTGGGGGCTGATGTGGGACTGAGACCCCTCACTCCTCAGGGAAACCTCCACAACCAAGATATCCTTCCCGATTTGTTTGTAAATTCTCACTGGAAGATACGTTTTCCATTGATCTTTACAGAGAGAGAGTGGAAGGGAGGGAGGGGGGAGAGAGAGAAACATCGAGGTGAGAGACACATCTATTGGTTGCCTCCCACACATGCCCTGATCAGAGCCGGGGGTTGAAGAACAATAGAAGTACATGCCCTTGACTAGGAATTGAACCCATAATCATTCAGTCTGCGGGCCGACGCTCTAACCACTGAGCCAAATCGACCAGGGCATATCCCTACTTTAAACTGCCACACATGGGTATGAGACTGATCCATTCTGCAATTCTGTCCTGAGTCTCCACCCCTCCTACTAGTCTCCATGTGCTTCTTCTTTAATTCCCCAGGTGTAGGACTTCCATTCAGCTAGACCTCAGGTGGTTCTGAATGATGGTTGTTCTACTGTGGTTGTGGGAGGTGGCGAGTCCCACGTTTACCTGTGCCGCCATCTTGTGTGGAATTCTAAGAAAATAGATTTTAAGTGTTCTCACCAGAAAAAAAAATGCTAAGAGATATGTTAATTAACTTGGTTGTGGTAGTTGTTTCGTTATGTATAATATATATTAAATTATCTCACTGTGCGCCTTAAAAAACAAACACATTGTACAACCTAAACATACATAAATTTTGTCAATCAAGCCTCAGCAGCGCTGGGGGGGGGGGGCGCGGGGTGGATGCTGATTGTGCTCCACACAGTGAGGAAATTTACACAATGGGGCTTGTTTATGAAGGCTACAGAAGACCCCGACTGCCTTCCTGCTAAAACATTGCTGTAGGAGGCCTAAGAAATGTTACAAAGTGTTCCCCTCTTATTTTAAAGGGCCCAAGAGAAGTAGGGGCTATAACTGCTCACAGTAGCCCAGTTCTGGGGGGACAAAAACCCTAAATACTGAAAATTGCTTTGGTTTAACCTAAATCCTACGAGCTGGAGGTATTTTTCTCCTATTGACTCTGCTTCTCACTGCCTACTGTGGTAAAGCTTCTTATTCCATGTGGCAAAGCCCCAGTGAAAACAGAAGTGAGATAGGTTCACAGCGTTCGGTTTATTATATATGTAGTAGCGAACAGAGTGGTAGTCTCAAAGCTGGGTACCACACCTGGGTGCACCTCACACTCTCCTCCATGAGTGAATTCTTAAATTCAAGAAGGCCAAATAACTTCAAGGTTAAGTGCACAAGCTCTGCAGTTTACTACCTGAGTTCAAATTCCAGCTTCACCACTACTGCATAACTGTGGGCAAGTTTCTTACCCTCTCTGGGCCCACTTTGCTTATTTACAAAAACAGGATAATGACAGACAGCATCTACCTCATGGGGTTCTTGTGAAAATTAAATGAGATAATCCTTATAAAGCATTTACAGCCTTACATTTAGTAAATACTCAAGTAAAGGTAGTACTGTTTTCATTTGGCAAACCCATGTAAGTTTTCATATTCTATTGGGTTAGCAAATAAAGGTGGTCGAAACTGGAATATACTAGGTCCTTATACAAATTGCTATCCATACTCTTTATGCTAGCATTGGTTTCCATTTGCAACATACCAGTTATGAAATAGAAACTTCCTAGTCATTACTTCTAAAATAGTGCTTCAAAAATTTTTATATTACTTTGAGAATC
>NW_005371640.1:1391591-1407674 GCF_000412655.1 Myotis brandtii
ACTTGGTCTGCCTTCCACTCACCTTGCAAATCTACATTTCCTCTTCTTTTCCCTAAGGTAGTGGTTCTCAAAATATACTCCCTGGACCAGCAGGATCAGCATTAGCATCACCTGGGAACTTGGTTTTTAAAATTTTATTTTATTTCCATACTAGTGACCTGGTGCACGGATTCATGCACGTTGAAAGGAAATTAATTAGGTGGCCAGTGGGGCGGGACTGGGTGAGACGGCCAGACACACCCTGGAGCCAACCTCCCACAGTCCTTCCCTGGGGGAGTGCTGCTGCTTGGAGGGCGTCTGCGGAGCAGGGTCCCTTGGGCAGGTGGGGTCCCTCAACCTGGCCTGCGGGGAATCTGGCCAAAACCGGCTCTCTGACATCCCGAGGGGTCCTGAAGTGCGAGAAATCGGGCTCCCTCCTCTCTGGTTCCGGGGTGCATCACCTGAGAACACTGCTGCCAAGTCACTGCAGCTCATCAGCTCCTGCGTTGAACGTCTGCCCCCTGGTGGTCAGTGTGTGTCATACCTACTGACCAGTCGGACGGTTGCTTAGCCTTTTATATATATTTTATCCCTTCTATTCCCTTTTCTCCCTCCACCCCACCCCCCACAATCACCACACTGTTGTCTATATCCATGAGTTCTTTTTTGCTCAATCCCTCCACCCTCCCCAACATCCCCCTACACACACATACCAGAGCTGTCTGCTTGCTTTCTATCTATGAATCTGTCTCCCAGCGATTCCACTTCTGGAAATTTATCTGAAGAAACACGAAACACTAATTTAAAAGAATATATGTACCCCTATGTTCATTGCAGTGTTCTTTACAATAGCCAAGATTTGGAAGAAGTTCAAGTGTCTATCAGTAGATGAGTGGATAAAAAAGTTGTGGTACATTTACACAATGGACTACTCCTCTGCCTGAAAAAGCAAGAAAATTTTACCCTTTGTGATAGCGTGGATGGACCTGAAGAATATTATGCTAAGCAAAATAAACCAATGACAAATACCATATGATCTCACTTATATGTGAATTTAATGAACAGACTGATCTCTGGTTTGATTTCTTCTATCCATTTCTGTGTACATGCCTTCACTGTGCACTTGTTTACTTCAGTTTCTAAGCGACTCCACCTTAAAATATATTTTTGTCTTCAGTGACAAAGAAGAATGGTTGGTCATTACCATAAGAAGGATTATGTTGAATCATGTTATTTTGCTAACCTTTCATCCTTTTATAGATCCAAGTTATAACTAGAATCTGAGCAAGTTGAATCAAGAGCAAATAGAATGATATACCTTTGTGTTTTTTTCGTGCTCATCTAATGTCTATATCTATATCTATCTATCCAACTTCTAAAAAAATGGTCTCAGTAGCTCCTTCAAATACCACCCCAGGTATTGAGGATAATGAGTCATGCCAAATCACGACTCCTATTAGTCATAGAACAGATCCCCGGTTCATTTACTCTTTTCATTTTCCTAAGTGTTAATAGGATAAAAAAAAAAATCTGGAGCATCTACTTAAAAAACTCTCCTTCTCCGGAAGATTAATACAATTGTCGATCAAATTAGTCCCATGCGGTTCTTTTAAGACTTGAGATTGTTAATTTAAATAATGTAGGCTACCAAAACCACATGTACTTTGCTGTTCAGTGAAAACTCTCTCTTTCTCTCAACTGGGGATAATAAGATAAGGTGTTCTGGCGGTCTGGAAGAAGTATCTTCAGAACATAGAGACGAGAAATGAGATGAGTCTACTGTGCCGTAGACTCCCTAAATGCATTTGTGTTGTTAGTGTATCTATGGAAACTGTAAAAGTTAGGGCTTTGAGTAATTCTAGTGTGTGTTGTCAAGCTCCATTTCTCCCAGTTCACAATGCTTCATGTTTTCTTTAGGACAGGGGTCCTCAAACTATGGCCCGTGGGCCACATGCAAATACAAATATTGTATTTGTTCCCGTTTTGTTTTTTTACTTCAAAATAAGATATGTGCAGTGTGCATAGGAATTTGTTCATAGTTTTTTTTAAACTATAGTCCGGCCCTCCAACGGTCTGAGGGACAGTGAACTGGCCCCCTGTTTAAAAAGTTTGAGGACCCCTGCTTTAGGAGATGAAGTCAAATATAATAATGCTACTTGACTAGCATAATGAAGGCATATCCCATTAGGTATAACAGAATATATAAAATTCACCATTTCTGGACCTCAAAGAAAGAAGTTACATTTCACAAATCCTATTATTTCTCCTCAACTTTTTATTCATTCCTTCTCCAGTTACATCATGGAATAGGCTTTCAACACACCTCAGGCCTAGATTACTACCAGAGCTTCCCCAAGTGCCATTGGTCAGCCTATATAGTCTAGGTTAATTTTCTTTCAAAATTCCTTTCATGTAATTCCCCTCCTTAAAAACCTACAATGGTTTCCTATTTCCTAACCCATTACATCTAAACTCTTCTGCCTAGATTTAAGGCTATAATCAGGCACCCAACTTTATTTTGTACTATTTCTCAGTAAGAAATAGGTTCCCTTTCCCTAGACTAACTGTGAAATTAACTTGCTCTTCCTTAGGAAAAACTTAAATAAACAAGAAAGAAAAACAGACACTGAAATCCCTAACAGCAAGTTTATTTGTAATTGGAGTTAAGGATTATTTTAATGCATGCTGAGAAACAGTAATACTCCAAACTTCTAGGTTACTATCTTATAGGGAATACAAGACAATGTTAGAAGAGGCTTTGGCACACACAACTATTGGAACATGACTATCAGAACACACTATTAAAACCTTATTATCAGAACACTCACATATTACCTACTTTTATGTCAGATCAGCTTCATGGACAGCTCATCTTCTAATTTCTCACTGGCTATTTGAGTAAATAGCATTCAAGGTTAAACATTAAGATTGGGCAGTAGGGAAGAAATACAGAAGTGGTAAGCATCACAACATTTCAGAGTCTACATATACTAATACAACAGTAAGATTAAGAAACAGTATTTCGATTTCTTTTCTGAAACAACATTTGGCAATGCTTAGCGCATGAGAAGACACTGCTTTGGTCCGTCCACTCTTTCCAGCTTTTCAAAGTGTTTCCTGGCATTGCGGATGTTGATCAGAGTAGCTGCGGAAGCTGAGGGTAGGGGTAGGGAAGATACACAACAAAATAAGTACAGGCAGTCAAAGGAATGTCTATTAAAAACAAATAAACAAACAAAAGAGAGCCAAATCCCTCAACATAGTAGGACATAGACAACATATAAGATAAGGAGGCCCCAAGTTAAGCACAGTTTAGTTTTTCTGAAAAAGTATATGTGTTTATATTATAAACACAAACTTTCCAACATAAATTATCAAAATTTTTTATTTGGGGGCTAATACTATAAAACCTACTATCCTATATTGTATTATATATTTTAAATGTTTTTATTGATATCAGAGAGAGGAAGGGAGAGGGAGAGAGAAATAGAAACATCAATGATGAGAGAGAATTATCGATCGGCTGCCCCTCACTGGAGATTGAGCCCGTAACCCGGGCATGAGCCCTGACCAGGAATCAAACCCTGACCTCCTGGTTCATAGGTTGAGCTCAACCACTGAGCCACACCAGCCAGGCTTATGTTACATTTTAATATTAAACTAAGGTAGAAAAAAAACAGTGGCTCAGAGATAACTTAAACTTCTGGGAACATACTGAAAATACTGCTAGAACCTTTATTTTAATGGTTGAGATGAATCTGGCTATTATGGCATGGAAGCACCAAATATCTCCCTTTATGCCCATAACACAAATATGGGGATATGCTACTTAGAAATATACAATGACATATAAAACAGTCAATGTTTAATAGTTCAGAGCTAAGACTGACTAGTCTTTTAAAAATCTAGCCAGGCCAGTGTGGCTCAGTGGTTGAGTGTCAACCTACGAACCAGGTCACAGTTTGATTCCTGGTCAGGGCACAGGCCCGGGTTGCAGGATCAGTTCCTGGTAGGGAGTGAGTAGGAGGCAGCTGATCAATGATTCTCTCATCATTAATGGTTCTAACTCTCTCTCCCTCTCCCTTCCCCTCTGAAATCAAATAAAAATATTTTTTTTAAAAAATCTATACTATATATCATACATTTGGGTTCTCCTTTCTTGAAAATCCCAATTTAGTAATTTGATTTTTGAAGTTCCCAAGAACAAAACATAATACCCTAGAGCAGTGATGGCAAACCTATGACACGCGTGGCAGGTGACAAGCGAACTCATTTTTTTGGTTGATTTTTCTTTGTTAAATGGCATTTAAATATATAAAATAAATATCAAAAATATAAATCTTTGTTTTACTATGGTTGCAAATATCAAAAAATTTCTATATGTGACACGGCACCAGAGTTAAGTTAGGGTTTTTCAAAATGCTGACACGCCGAGCTCAAAAGGTTCACCATCACTGCCCTAGAGCCTAAATTATTTTTAAGCTTCAAAATATACATTTATTAAATAGAAAAAAATATTTATTACTAGTATTAAGATAGTTTCTTTGTGATAAAACATACACAACAAGAAATTTAGCCCTGGCCATGTGGTTCAGTTAGTTGGACATCAACCCTGCACCAAAAGGTTGTCAATTTGATTCCCAGTTAGGGCACATGCCCAGGTTCTGGGCTTGATCCCCAGTAGGGTGTGTGAAGGAGGCAGCCGGTTGATGTTTCTCTCACATCAATGTTTCTGTCTCCCCTCCTCTCTCTCTAAAAAAATCCATAAAAAGTCTTTTAAAAATTTACCATTTTATCTATTTCTAAATGTACACAGGTCAGTGGCCTTAAGTATATTTACACTGTTGTGAAACCATCCTCTCACTACAAAATAGTTTTTCAGTATCTAATAAAGTCCTACCTCTAGGGCAATGAGTTTAAAGAATATGTGGCTTTGAATCAATGTTAGCTAAGTTTCAACTTACGAATGGATGGATCGGACATCACAACCATCACATAAGTGTTGGATGTAAAGATATCAATGAAAGCAGCAAAGTTAGAGTTCCTAACTTCCATGCTCTGGAAAGAAGCAGCCAGCTTGCTATAGGAGAGAAAAGAGCAAAGAACATAAAATAATAGCAATATAAGAATCTTTATGTTTTAGGAAAACATTTTCATAGCATTATACCTCAAATGACCACTTCATTAAGACAGTTAATCACTAGCTCCACTTTGTTTTCCAAGGAAACTCTAATGCTCAATTGATCGTAGTTTGGAAAGTGCCTTAGAAATAGAGTTAGGACTTGATATTGACTGTGAAATGAAAGTGGGTTTAGACTTAGATCCCTGTTAAAAATCATGTTATAAAAGATTTCTCTTTTATTTAAGAAGATTTTAAAGTTGAAATTCCTCTATCACTAAGATTAACTTTTGAATTTTAGTTACATTGAAATTCAAGAAATGATCTCATCTCTTTGAAAACAAACAAGGTAATTATATTTGCATTTCATTCTGTATTTCTCCTTAAAAACATTAGCGTTAAACATGCCAAAAAGTCCCTAAGTGCCTTTTATGCTAAGGCATAAAAGGAATAAACTCATACCTATTCTACTGTCTGGGTATCAAAGTTTTACCAGGGTAAGAATTTTGATTCTTAAATATTTAATAAATTATGATGTTCAGCCATTGCATCAGCCTATAGTCACAACGCTAAGACTCAAATTGTATTTAATCCAAGCTGAGGCAACACGATTAGACATTTCCAGACTCTATTTTGTACCATTCCTGAATCAGTACCTCCCTATTTTAATTACTGTAGTTTCATAGAAAATCTTGGCATTTGGTGGGGTAAATTATCCTACTTTCTTCTTTTTCAAAACTCTCTTGGACATTTTTTATTTCTTCCCAAACAGAAGCAAACATCTCAAAAGGGTACTCTTAGATATTTTTCATATGCTTCTTCTGTATCACTTGAGTTTACATGAAAGGACAATGAATTTCATTCACCTCAGTCACCTGTAGGCTCCCTTAGAGTTTAGCTTTCTTTTCAATTGAAGGAACTATTCTAGATATAGAAGTGTAGTCCACTATAGTTATTTGAACCTCACAAAATAACATTAATTTTTTCCAGAGGTAAATAGATCCCACAAGACCTCTTACCTGCAGCTCAGCTTAAACTGCTTAATAATGTTGCTGATTTTTTCAAATCTGTGGGCATCACGCTGCTCTTTACACTGATAGTGAGAAATCACCTATGAAAAAGAGTAATGCCCTTTAAATCCATGCAATGTAGTCATATCACCCACTGTTACTCCTCTAGGCCAGCATCTGTCAGTCTCCTGATTTTCAGGGCAGACTTGGCACCTGGCTTACTGTTTCTTTTCCACAGCCCCATATGCTGCCAACGTTATGCAGAATTTCAACATCCCTATGGATGAACCATCCCATACAGTTTGGTTATAATTTTATTAGATCACTTAAGTATTATCTATTTTGATTTGTTGGTCTTTATCACTTAACTTTAATCATTAAATGTTCATCTTATTTCAATATTTGTCAGAATGGTCTTTGATTAAAAAAATACAAATCAAAAAAGAAAAAAATATAAAAAGTCTTAGCTGTTCTTGAGGTACACTTAATGTATTTAATTTTAATAAAGCTTATAACTAAGTGGCTTTTGGTATTATATTTGAAAATGTTAACTAAATGATTATAACCTCTGAGAATTGACTATTTATAAATTAACCTACTCAGGATGGACATCCACGCCAGCTGAGAATACTTTCCCTCACACTTACAGATTTTAATAAAACCTAGACGAGCATTTTCTATAGGCTGAATATACAGATGTAAAAATTTTCAGTAGGAAGCAAAACTGAGTCACTCGCAAGAACCTATGAGATAGATACTATTATCTCCATTTTAGGGAAGGGGAACCAAGCTCAGAGATTAAGAAATGTGTCTAAAACCACCAAGCATTGGTAGCACTCAGAAACAAATTACTTACTGTAAACTGCTCTTAAGAGTTACATTTACTGAGCTGATCAGCAATTACTTATGCAGTGCTTTGTGTCATCTCAAATTCCTTTCTGCTACTGTTATTTAAAAATTTTACTTATATGCCCAGCTGGCGTGGCTCAGTGGTTGAGTGTCGACCTATGAACCAGGAGGTCATGGTTCGATTCCCGGTGAGGGCACATGCCCAGGTTGTGGGCTTGATCCCCAGTGTAGGGCGTGCAGGAGGCAGCCAATCAGTGATTCTCTCTTATCATTGATGTTTCTGTTTCTCTCTCCCTTCATCTCTGAAATCAATAAAAAAATAATTTCAAAAAAGTAAAATAAAAATTTTACATATAAATATATTGGTTTTTGTATTGCCTCTCAGGGCCATACACACAGTAGGCTCTAATATAGTCGGTAAGTTGAATTTATAACAAAAATTAAAATACCAAGATGCCTCTTTTCCCTTCTGCTTCTCCATGTGAACTCTTAGCTATGTCAGAGTTGACCATTACATCTCTTCCGTGTTAAAAGTTTTCAACTCAGTCTTTTGTTGAAAAGGGTGGGATGCGAGATTCCCCAAAAGGGAAATAACCCTCATCTATAATAATAAAAACGTAATATGCTCATTAGACCAGATGCCCGACGAAGCCGGGGCTGCGAGGGCCGAGCCCCTTGCACGAATTTCATGCATCGGGCCTCTAGTTTCATAATAAAATTCAATAGGAAACAGGGATACTTCAATACAAATGAGCAATGATTTGCAGATATAATCTAAACTCTGCATATCAGCGGTCACCAACTGGTGGCCCATGGACCACTGGTGGTCCAAGAGGTCCGAAAGGTTGGCAACCATTGGTTTAAGGAAACCTTTGGAGCAGCGGTCGCCAACCAGTGGTCCACGGACCACGGGTGGTCTGTGAGGTCCGAAAGGTTAGCGACCGCCACTTTAGATTATTCCTACAAAAATCTAAGTTTTTTCTAACTACTGAAGAGTAACAAACCAAAGGATTTCTTTCAGGTCGCTTACTGACAATACTACTATATACTAGTAAATAAGGCTGTGCATGTTAACTTAAACACAAGAGGGAAGAAGGTTCTTCCAGAAAGTAGCAACATGGTGTTCTCTGCTGTTGAATAAAAGAAGGTAAGTGTGAAGTAATATTTTCAGAGCAGAAAGTTCTCACCAGAAAAGTAGCTCTCTCAAATAGAAGCACTTCATCGGCCTCAATAATTTCAGCAAAATTTCTCAGGTTCATTTCTAGCTGCTGAACATTGGGAATCAGTTGATAAACAATGCTGGACCAAGCCTAACAGAACAGAAAGGTGGTGGAATATTACTAACAGGCAGCCAGTCCCAGACCTCTGCAAATGAGTAAGCACACTACGACACACGGACAGCAAAACACGGTGATAATTGAGTCCCAAATACTGATAACCAGTGACATAAAACAAATAAAATGAGAAAGCAAAGCTAACATTTGACATTTACCCTTCAGTTGGAGTTTTTTAAAATTTTCAAACACTTTTGTAAAATGCTGCAGAAACTTTTTCCTATTGATAATAAAAAATAACTTAATTCCATCATGTTATCTTAGGAAAAGTTGAAAACTCTGATCTCCTATTGGGCTATAAAGCTTCTACTCCTGTCATTCAACAAATATTTAAATCCAACGATGCAGACTATACTAAAAAATCAGAACCTAACGATGCTATAGTTAACATACACCTAAATATCAGTTTTTAAAAAAATATCAGAGCCACAAAGACAAATGGCCCCTCCCCTCAATGGGATAACATATAAGAGAAATTATAAGAGAAATTAGTGGCATTATTATTCCAAAAGGCTTATATTCAGCTGTATAAATTATTGAATTTAAAATGGTACACTGCGTGTTTGCCTAAAACTGACTTCATCTAGAGGCGTATGACTAATGAAAGGAGTTGAAATTAACCACACCTCCCTCTATTCTCTTATGGCTCTTTTATTTGAACCTCCATTAGAATATGTCCTTCAATCTTACTCTAATTTGTCTGGCAAGGTGTGTAATGTTCTTCTCCCCCACTAGAGGGCAGGAACCTGGTCTTAGTCATTTGTGCGTCCTACAGCATCAAGCAGGTATGTGATGAGTGCTTGCAGAATAAAACGGAATAGAAAAATGTAAGTTAGCTCTATGCGACATTTATGCAAGCGATAGTAGTGCCATGTCTCTGCTCCAATTAGTTTTATTACTTAGGCATGGGGTTTCAGGTTCCAAGTTCCCCGGTCGGTGTTAATGTCACTGCTGAATTTACCTTGGAGAAGACACCAAAGCTAACCACAGCAGAGACATTGTCACTCACAGCAGTGTTGTGATTAGCCAATTGTCTTTGGTCGTGTTATGTATTGCCATCCTTCACACCGCAGCTGGTTCTTATCAGTGCGTCATGTCCATCCTTATTCACGGTTACCTGTTCTATGGGAATAAGGCTTTGAGAGAAATTCGGCCCAAATTAATCTAGAACAGTATTTCCTAGACAGGTATCTCAAAAATGATCTGTTAATAGAGCGAGGCTGGGTCAACATAATATTGGGGGGAAAATGAATTAGTTAAAAAAAATAAAGCAATGGCTATATTTAAAGTCCAGTTGGGTTTTTTTTCTCCTTGGGAAATCAGGTTTCTGTGCTTCTGGTTGTAGATACTTGTCGGATGCAGTTGATACTGAGGCTGTAGCTACCAGGGACAGAGAAGGATGTCAAACTTGTCAACAGACACCAGAAGCAGTCTGAAGGAAAGGTCTGACCACAGGAGGGCGTCAAGGAGCCAATCTTTCAAATCGCTGGATCAGTAGGAGAAAGGGAGGAAGCAGGGTTAAGGAACCTATGTGCCAATAAGGTAATTTCAGCTTTACCCATAACACGGCTATTGTAACCTCTACAACTACCGCTAGCAGTGTGGTATCCATTCCAGCAGCGGGAACGATCTTTCTGGTTGAAAGAATGCTAGTCTCGTCCAGCCGGCATGGCTCAGTGGTTGAGCGTCAACCTATGAACTAGGAGGTCTGGGTTCGCTTCCCGGTCAGGGCACATGCCCTGGTTGTGGGCTTGATCCCCAGCATGGGGCTGCAGGAGGCAGCTGATCCATGATTCTCTCTCATCATTGATGTTTCTCTCTCTCTCCCTTCCTCTCTGAAATCAATAAAAACACATTTAAGAAAAAAGAATGCTAGTCTCCATTTGGCATGAAAATGGACACTATCAAATTCTAGGCACACAGACATGTCTCATTCTAAGTCTCCCTTTGCCAATCTCTCCCTTAAATATTGTTCTTCTCCTGCCATCCAAACTTAGGCAGACTAGCACATATCCTGTAGAAGTACCCGAATAGTAGACATAGCTCCAATCAGCATTGAGACCACAACAAGTCAAAATGGATGACAGCCAATGAAACCTTAGCTGTCATGAATATCAGTATCAAATTAATCATGACCAAACTGGCTAGCTAATTCAGTGTGGTTGGTAGGCATGTCAACCCAATCTAAGATCAAACCCAAAAGCTCTTAAGGTTAATTTTGATGTTTCAAACAATTTATTATAATTTCTTTTTTAGTTCAACATGTTTAGATGGCTATGAAAGAGTTTAAAATCTTTGTGATAATACCCTTCTTGCTTTTTTTTTATGCTCTAACATGAGGGAACTCGGAGAAACATACACACCTTATAGAGGGTTTCATCCCAGATAGATGTCCGGAAGCAAGAACATTCCAGTGGGCGAGACAAACGCCTCAGATCTTCTTCTCGCTCTTTAAAAATCTGAATGAGAAAGTCCAACACACTGATCAGGATATATAGCTCTCCTCTTTCTTTGCAAAAGCTGAGATATAATTATTTCTGCATATTTAAACAGAAAGCATTTCCTCAGAGGGATTTTTCAATGTGTACAGTACTTCAGAGACATCCTGGCCGAAATGTTTTCAGGTCAGGTCTAAAAGTGACCCTACCTGTGACCCTACCTGGTTAATTTTATGTATTCATTTGGCTAGGCCATGGTACCCAGACCTTTGGTCAAAGATCAGTTTAGATGTTGCTGTGAAGGTACGATGAGATTAATAATTAAATCAGTAGACTTAAAGCAGATTCCCCTCCTTGATGTGGGTGGGCTTGATGCAATCAGTTGAAGGCCTTAAGAGGGAATCCTGCCTCTAGGCTGCCTTCTGACTCAAGCAACAACATCTACTCTTTAACCTATAGGCCTGCCCTGAAGACTGCAGACTGCCAGTCTCTACAATTGTATGAGTTAATTCCTTAAAATCCATCAATCAACCTCTACCCCTTCCCTCTATTATATCTATCTATCTACACACACACACATAACACACACACACTTATTATTGGTTCTGTTTCTTTAAGGTTCCCTCACTAATACATAGAGAGAAACATCCATCTTACTTGAAACTGATACTTAGGGAGGCACCCTAGCCATTTTTACTTCAAAATTTCCAAGTCTGACTGAATCTTTAATGAAACAGAATATAACTTTCTTACTTAAGTTTCAAATCCCACAAACAACAGCAATGTATCTTTGGAGATATCTATATAAGCATTCAGAAAACAGTAAGTTGCCCTAGCTGGTTTGGCTCAGTGGATAGTGTCAGCCGGCAGACTGAAGGGTCCCTGGTTGGGTCCCAGTCAAGGGCCTGGAGAGAAGGGAATAAAAAGATTAGATACTCAAAGTAGTTCTCAAAATCAAATACGGAACTCTGTCTAATGGTTTTTGAAAGCCTATAAGCTAACCTAGAAACACCAAAACATACCCCAAAACTGGAACACTGGAGGCAACCATATAACTAGTTATGGGGAAAAAAGTATTCCTGACCACAGCTATTATTAAAAAAATAATTTAGTTAAATAAACGGTATCCTTAGACCCCTAGGCTCCAACCCAAGGAGGGACTGTATTCTGTACCAATGACATATTCTAAAACTTTCCTCAGGTTCATCCTTGGAAACAGATCTTTTCTTTCAGCTTAGACTTTAAAATCCAATCCTCTTATTTTATACTAGAGGCCCGGTGCACGAATTCATGCATGGGTGGGGTCCGGTCAGCCTGCCCCGGCCGGGGGCAGGGGGGAGGGAAGAAAGGGTCACAGGCAGTTGGCTGGCCAGCCCCGACCCCTGGTCGAACTCCTGGTCAAGGGGACATTTTGCATATTAGCCTTTTATTATATAGGATTGGACAAACTAAAGCTAGACTATATTTATGATGTGCCAATCTTGGGGGGGGGGTGTCTCATAGCTAGCTGGGAGTTTGCCCTTTCTACTGTGTGGTTTCTGGTTTAAATTTATGTGTACTAATAATCCCCATGCTAGAAAAGAAGAGAAATATACTGTATCAGTGCAATTAAGGGACTTAGCATTGTGCCTAACAAGTGTGACTGGCACTTGAACAGATGCATATCAGTTTCCTAAGTCAACCTAATGACAGTTGTAATCTTTCATTTCACCCCTGGTGAGTCTTCTAGCCTTGACAGTAACTGTCTGCTCTGAGGACAGTAAACAGGGGCAGCATACATATTTTATAAATATATAAACTGTAATGTAGCTTCATTCTTTTGCATGTGGCTTCCGTTTTCCCAGCACCATTTATTGAAGAGACTATCTTTACTCCACTGTGTGTTTCCGGCTCCTTTGTCTCAAATTATCTGCCCATATACATGTGGTTTTATAGCTGGGCTCTCTATTCTGTTCCATTGATCTGTGTCTGTTTCTCCTCCAATACCATGCGGTGGAATTTTGTTTGTTTGATTTTTTAAAAATTTTATTTCAGAGAGGAAGAGAGAGGGAGAGAGAGATAGAAACATCACTGATGAGAGAGAATCATTGATCAGCTGCCTCCTACATGCCCCGCCCCCCCACTGGGGATTGAGCCCGAAACCCAGGCATCAAACCGTGACCTCCTGGTTCATAGGTAGACACTCAACCACTGATCCATGCCAGCTGGGCAATACCATGCTGTTTTGATTATCATAGCTCTGTAGTATAATTTGAAGTGAGGTAGTATTATACCTCAAGCTTCCTTCTTTTTTCTCAGGAAAAAGCTAAGAACCATATAATTTCACTTATATGTGGGATATAAAACTGTAACTCCTAAACACAAACAGAAGTGTGTTGGTTGCCAGAGAGAAAGGGGTGGAGCATGAAAAGGGTCCTAATATATGGTGATTGGAGAAGATTTGACTTTGGGTGGTGGGCACACAGGGCAATATACAGATCCTATAACATAGAAACCCACACCTAAAACCTATATGACCATATTAACCAGTGTCACCCCAATAAATTTAACTTTAAAAAGGGATAGAAGAAAGAGAAAAAATATAAAAAGGCTGTTTAGTGATATTACATGGTCAGGTTCCTTACCTAAATCTGAAAGTTATTTATTAAATGAATACTATCGCCGAAACCGGTTTGGCTCAGTGGATAGAGCGTCGGCCTTCGGACTGAAAGGTCCCAGGTTCGATTCCGGTCAAGGGCATGTACCTTGGTTGCGGGAACATCCCCAGTAGGGAGTGTGCAGGAAGCAGCTGATTGATGTTTCTCTCTCATCGATGTTTCTAACTCTCTATCTCTCTCCCTTCCTCTCTGTAAAAAAATCAATAAAAAATATATTTAAAAAAAAAAAAAAATGAATACTATCTTTCCCTTACCAGGGAAAATTTGTTTATGAGTGTTTAAAAAAAACAAATTCCCTAGCCCCGTGGTCGGCAAACCACGGCTCTCGAGCCACATGCGGCTCTTTGGCCCCTTGTGTGTGGCTCTTCCACAAAATACCACGTGCGGGCACACACGTACAGTGCGATTGAAACTTCGTGGCCCATGCGCAGAAGTCGGTGTTTTGTGGGAGAGCCGGTATTTTGTGGAAGAGCCACGCTCAAGGGGCCAAAGAGCCACATGTGGCTCATGAGCTGCGGTTTGCCGAGCTGCAGTTTGCCGACCACTGCCCTAGCCGGTTTGGCTCAGTGGATAGAGCATCGGCCTGCCCAGGTTTGATTCTGGGCAAGGGCATGTAACTCGGTTGCAGGCTCCTCCCCAGCCCTCGCCCCGGTCAGGGCGTGTGCAGGAGGCAACCAATCTATGTGTTTTTCTCACATCAATACTTCTCTGTTTTTTCCTCTCTCTTCCACTCTCTCTAAAAAAATCAATGGAAAAATGTCCTTGGGTGAGAATTGTGTGTGTGTGTGTGTGTGTGTGTGTGTGTGTGTGTGTGTGTACACACACACAAATGACAAAACTTTATTTTGAAAGCTTAGGTGGAGATTTTTGCCCTGAAAAAAAAGGATGGCACAAATGTCCCTATACTTCTACAAAAGAAGTTTGCAAAGCATGTCCACCATGTCCTGTAGCACCCTTTCTGTTTCTTACCAGATCCCGCTGATCCTCCTGTACCAGATCCATCTTGTGCACCAAGCAAAAGATTTTGGCATCTGGAGAGTTCTGCAGAATGGCCTCCAGGCATGACTGGTAATAGTGCATGTCCTTTTCCAGTTCTCGGCTCTCCACATCAAAGACATAAATCAGAACCTCCACATTTCGGAAGATGTTGTCTCGTTGGCTAGTGAAGTAGTTTTCCATGAAGGTGTCCTGTCTAGTAGGAAAAAAAAATAAGCAAGTCCTCAGTTTAGTCCCTTCTACTTATGATCTATCTTATGTGAAAGATAATCTAAAAGCTTCGAATGACAGGGCAAATACCAGTAATAGCAAACCGGTCTGCTTTCAACTTCTTACTTAAGCCTTGCACTACCCTAAGGCCCTCTCCTTGTGCTCCAAACATACTTTGACCTGTCCTTGGTTCTCGAGGCCCATGGTCTATTCCCCGAGGGGCCTTGACACACGCTGTTCATTGTCTCACCTGGCACTACCTCTACTTCTCATTTAACTCCTAACTTGTCCCTTTAGATTTCAGTTCAATCCGTACTTCTTTACAAAAAAAAATCCCTGACCTCCCTGACGGGCAAATCCAGTCACCATAGGCCCTTTTACCAATACACTGTTCTTCTTTTTAACATTTACAAGTATGATATTACACATCTGCATGAGTTTTTAATTAATGCCATTCACTTCCCTAAACAGAAAGTTCCAAAGTAAGGAACATGTCTGTTACTGTTCGCCACTGTTTCCCAGCTTTTAGCATAGAGCCTGCCATTGAATAGGTGCCCAGTGAATATTTACTGAAGAATAGTCAATACTCTGAACTATATGAAAATGACTCTAAGAACACTTTTTAGCAGAATGTTGTTCTCTGCTCCTTAGGCTGTGTGCTGTTTCCCAAGAAATTCTCAATTACCAGATGCCTAGCAAAAAACAGAATTTTGTTATGGGGAAAAAATTCATGAACTTAGCTTCCAGTCCTGTACTTTGCTATTAAATGGCTGTGTAGCCCAGCCAGTGTGGCTCAGTGGTTGAGCATTAACCCATGAACCAGGATGTCATGGTTCAATTACCACCAGTCAGGGCACGTGCCTCATTGCAGGCTCAATCCCCAGTGGGGTGGGGGGGGGGGGTAGGAGGCGGCAGCTGATTGATGATGTTTCTCTCTCATCGATGTTGCTCTCTCTCTCTCTATCCCTCTCCCTTCTTCTCTCTAAAAATCAATAAAAAGATTTTCTAAATAAAAAATGTAATAAAATAGCTCACACAAGTGCTGATATAAAACGAAAGGGATGAGGAGCTAGAGAGACCTTGAGACCATCCAGGCCAACCCGTCTCCCAGGTGAGGAAGCGGGAGCCCTGGGAGGGACAGTGACTTGCCCAGCACCGCCCAGGGAGTTCACGGAGAGCCAGGGCTACCACCGGGGTCTCTAGCCTAGTGTTTCCTCATCCGTGTGGACAGAATTCACTTCAGCAGCAACACAAAGTACAGGGAGGAGGGGAGTGTGAGTGCGCCCAGCCGCCTCCACACTCAGGGCAAAAGGCCGGCCACTGCTCAGGCACAGAACACCCACCAGGGCAAGCACTCCCCACTTTTGATGTTGACACCCCTTCCTCAGCCATGACGAAACACGGCTAAACATCTTACTTCACCCCATTCTTCCTGTTCCTTTTTAAGGAACCCGTCTCTTAGTGACTCGGGGAGGGCTGCTTGTAATATCA
>NW_005371640.1:1407927-1420685 GCF_000412655.1 Myotis brandtii
ATGAATAAATACATATAAATAAATGGCTGTGTGACCTTAGGAGATGCATAATATCACTGGACTTCAGCTGCCTTATGTGTAAAAATGACAATAACATCTTATTGCCTAAAAGTAAGAGACTTGGACTGATTTGGCACAGATTACAGAATTGGAAGCAATGGTAATGAGGAAGGATTTGTATGGAGAAATCTGCTAGGGTGCTAAGTAGTCCATCTGCTAGCAACAGTGGAGTCATTTTCTTATGGAATATTTGGCTATTTTGTTGTTGTTTTTAACAGATACTCATTGAGCACCTATTCCATGTTTGGTTCTATGCTAGGAACTGGGAAATGCTGAGCTAACAATGACTTTATTTCGTGAAGCATTTGGCTACGTGTTTTTTAACATATTATCTTACTTAATCATCAAAACAACCCTATGAGTTGGCACAATCATTATCTCTATTGTATGGATGAAGAATCTGTGGTTCAGAGAGTTTAAGTGATCAATGCAAGATAACAGCTAACAGGGCTGAGATACAAATGCTAATATAACTCCAGAGCCTAAGCTCCTCACCAGTACACTACACATCAGCTGAAGATCAAATGGCCATAGGGTAGGGAGCAATACCGGCATACAAGCATAGTGAATGTTCATTTGTGATGGGATATTTGAGAACTGCCTTGGCCATGAGAGAAAACACTGTCTCCTACTCCTTCCACAGTGGAAAGATATGTGCTCAGGTCTTATGTATAGTGCTTAGACTGCCTGGAGATAATTAATACATAGCCCGGCCTGTGTAGCTCAGTGATGACTCTCATCATTGATGTTTCTCTCTCTCCCCTTCAGCCTTCCTCTCTGAAATCAATAAAAAAATCTTTTCAAGTCAGGGATCTTGATTTAATCAAATGCCAATCTAAATAAATTTTTATCCAATGTATCTCTTTGGAAGGCAGCTATGCTCACTGCTATACCACCAACACCAACCAATGTGTCTATTATGAATGACAGTTACTCTAGTATTCTCCATGCTGATTACTGCCACTGGCCTCACAAGTAATCAGATGGTACTTACCCACCACAGTCCCACAGGTTCAACACCAGGTTTCCCAGAAATCGAACATGGGAATGTTCTACATCAACTGGAAGGTAAATATGACAAATCTAGTAATTGCAGCATGCGAGGCGAAATTCAAACTAAGCAAAGCACTAAGCCCAGGATTTAGAAGGACCAAAGTGGAGTGAAATGCTCAAAGCCACAAGAAGGTGATTTTCAGCTTAGTAGCGTGGTTTAGTGGCAAGGTGGCACCCCGATTACCCTGCGCTACAGAACTGGCTCTCATGTGAGTCGTTTTACTTTTTAGTAGTTTAGTGCTTAAAGCAGAAACAACTGCCAATTAAAATACTAATGTTAAAATCTCAACATGTAAGACAGAGACATATACCATTTAATAGCGCTTCCCTGACTCATTTACCCCTACCAAAGCCCTTCACAAAAATTTTTTTAAAACAAACAAACAGAAAACGCCCCAAAAACATACAACATAACCATATTCACTCCTTCTATTGATTTCCTTATTTTTATTACTGACCCGACCAATTCCACATTGGGGGTGGTCATTTTTGACTCCTCTGTCCACATTCATTCATTACTATCCTTTGTAATCTCTCTCAATTCCCACTCCTTGCTTTATAACCTGCCACTAACATTAAGGAAGGCCCTTCCCTTCTCAAGCCTACACAACCACAATAGCTCCATTATTACCTTCCACCAGGAAGCCTTACCCCCTTTATTTTACCCTCTAGGCTACTGCCAGGTTCATCTTCTTAGCACTACTTTGAACATGTCACTCCCCATTCAAAAAACTTACAAAGGCTCCTCTATGTCTATAGGGGGGCATTCAAGGTCCTTCAGAATGTGGCTTCCAAACTCCCTTTATATTCCCCAATGAGGCACATTAATAATGCCTTTTGCTCCAGTCCAATCTGGTTTATTCATAGTCCTCCCAAACCCCACTACCTCCCCAACCCCCAATGTACCTTACATCAGGGGTCGCAAACTTGCTAATAGGGGCCAGGCCAGTAAACATACAAGAGCAAAGTTAATCATTTCTGAAGAGTAAACATTTACCCAAGGGGTCGATGGCGTGAGTGGCAGTTACTCGGCTGTAGCTCATTTGCCATGCAGGAACATGGGTTTAGGATTAACAGAGTTTTCAATTTTTCGATCGTAGTGGGAAATCCAGATTTTTATGGAAACACTTACGTGTTGATAACTAATTCCAATTCTTAAAAAACATTGTACAGGCCAAACAAAACACATCTACAGGCCTTTTCCAGCACACAGGCTGCCTGTTTGCGACCTCTGCCTTACGCTTCCCTCCCACTCCCTCTATACTTTGCCTACTCTGTCCATCTGCCTAAAAAGTCCTCCCCACCTTTCTTGAAGAGTTAGATTCATCTTCTAAGACCCGACTAAAACCCCCACTCCTCTAAAAGCCCTACCTGGCCACCCCCACTTACCGTCATCACTCCCTCTGAATTCATTCAAACATTTACTAAGCACCTACTCTCTGCCAGGCACTAAAGGTCACAAGGAGGAAAAATAAAAATTCTTATCCTGGAAATTTTTCAAAGTGTAGCAACTATCACCTTTACAATTTATGTGATAGTCAATCAATCACACAGTGGTATTTCTTCTATGACTAGCTCGAAGCTGTTGCTTAAACTGACTGCTAACTTTTGTGCAATTTTAGATTCTCATAAACTGGATCGTAAGCAGCAGAGCATTATTTCTTTAAATGGACACTGGAGCCAAACAGTTCGTAGTTCTACCTCTCTGTGTGACCTTGGGCAAGTCACTTAACCTCTAAGTTTAAGTTTCATCTTCTATTAAAAAAGCTGGGAGGCAGACTACTGACCTCACAGGCTTACTGTGAGGATTAAAGGAGCTATCATACATAAAGTGCCTGGCACATAGTAGGTGCTCAAACTACCTCCCTTCTCCCCTTTACTTCCCCCTCCTTGGAAAAGGAATCATATCTTACATGTCCTTGTATTTCCAACAGAGTCTACGAGAGAGTAGGTGCTCAAACTGCTATTAATTTGAAGACTATGTAAACGGTCTAGTACTAAAAAAAAATGGAAAGAAGTGCTACTGAGAAAGGGAAAGACAATAACAAAAGAAGTGACAGGATTCAGTGACTGTTTAGATATGGAGCACATGGAATAGAAATCTGGTTTCTATTCCCCATATCACAGATATTGTTCTCATTGACCAATGGCCTAACTGCCAAATCCAGTGGACTTTTTAGTCCTTGTCTTACTTTCTATAGAATGACACTGTTGACTACTCTCTTCTCAAAAAATTCTCTTCTCTCAGCCTCTGATATCACATCTACAACCTCTTTGGCAGATCCTCCTTCATGGGCTCCTATTCTTCTTTCTGTCCCTTAAATGTTAGAGTTCTTTGGGATTCCATCTTTGGTCACCTACTCTTCTATGTATTCTCCTCTTAGGCATGCTAATCTATTCATATTATTTTATTTTCCATTTGGATACTGATATCTCTAATGCAGATTTCTCTCCTCCCTTTCTGAATCATATATTGGACATCTTCACTTGAATAAACCACAAGTATCCCAAACTCAACGTTTGCAACTATAATTCATCATCTCCCCATTCTTCCTATAAAATCTATTCCTCCTTCAGTCTTCTCCATCTCACGGAATGTAACCAGTTGCCTAAGCAAAAACCTTAGTTTCATCCTTGAGTCTACTCTTTTCCCCACCATTCCCCCCAAACCTATCAATCAGCAAGTCTTATTGACTCTACCTGTTAAATACATCCCAAATCCATTTACTTCTCATCATATCTATGACCACCACCCTAACCCAAGTTAAGCCTCCATCATCTTTTACCTGGTCTACTAAAATTGTTTCCTGATTGGTTAACCTGTTTCTACCCTTGCCTCCCCTAACCTATCCCCCATATTACAGATATAACAGTCTCTCAAAAATGCAGATTTTTATTCCAGTTTTCTTTAAAAATAAAAAAAAAACATTATCTCTGTATAAGTCTATATATGTATGATTGTATACACTCAGGAAAAAAAGGCCTGAGAATGAGGAAAGGAATATACTTTCTACACTTCTATGATGTTTGAATTTTTCACAAATATTATACTCTTGTCATTAAAGTTGAACATTAAAAATGATAAAATATTACTGTTACTTTCTGTTTAAAATTTTCTAGGGGCTGCCCTCTACTCTCAGTTCAAACTACCTGGCATGGCTTATAAGGCACTTTATGATCTAAAACCCACTTTTTGCCTCTCTCTTTAGTCTCATAGCTCTCCTAGTCTTCCTATCCTGCTATTATAAGAGCAACTGAAATGAACCAAGAACAGTACTTTGGGAAATCACATACATTTATGGGGCAGAAAGAAAAAAAATATTCTTTAAAAAAGAGGGAGGGCTGATTAAAGATAAAGGAAGAAAACCAGGGTAATAAGGCATTAAATAAAAGCCAAGGGAACAGAATTTTTGAGAAGATCGGAAATCTCGGAGCCGTCAACAGTGTTTTAGAATAAAATACTTCATAATCATATTTTCATTGACAAATTTACTCTTCCAACACAAACACATTTTAACAGCCCCCTAATAAAGTCATTATTATCACCATTCTGTATCCTTACTTCAAATTTCAAAACAAGTAGACTCTAAGTTTAACAAAATCAAACTGGACTTTTTCATCAATGACAATCTAGAAAAAAACACTAAACATTAAAGGTGATGTAATATATTTGACGTACTCTTTTACTACTTTTAAAGAAAATTTTAAAAGCTGCATACAAAAGAATAGCAGGTAAAAATCAATGTATTTTTAATTAGTCTATAAGTTAAGCAGTAGAACCCAATGACGAACGAACTAGTTAATAATACACTAAATCATGAAGGCCAACACAATATTTTAAAGTATAACTGTTACTACCTTTAAGGAAATACAGTAATTGCTAACAAAGTATTATCAATGAAGGTCCCGCTTGAGATATCCTTAAGGGCAAGAGCTCTGTCCCATTCACAACGCCAGGCACACAGGAAGCTCTGGAAAAGCACTTGTTGAATAAACGGCCTGCTTTGATGTATATGGAGTCATATAATTTGCAACATACTGTTTATAACATTTCAATGATGCTGCTAGATTTTAAAACTATTTTAAGTAGCTCCAATAGTTCTGAAATTTGGATCACAAGACTATTCACTAGACTTAGGGTAGTACGTAAAATCTGCTAATTCCCTAAAAACAGAAATATTAATTGGACGAGAAAAAAGGTGCTTCAATGAAATGTACAGAATTTAAAAGACGAAGAGAAAGAAGTCTTCCAAGAATTGTGGCTGTTGCACAATGAATGGAGCAGGAGCACAGACTGACATTCCAGCTCTCATGCTTTCGAGTTGAGTGAGCTGAACTCCTGGGTCACACTTCCTTCATCTATGAAAATGAAGTTAATATAAGGACTAAAGTAAATAAAATAGCATACAATAAACATTAGCTTCCTCTAATCTACTAAAACCGTGTGATCATTAGGCCCAGATATTTAACTTGGAAGAACAGGAATAAATTAAAATTTGGCAAATCAAGACAGGGAGGAAACTGGACAGGTACTTTCTAGAAGGAATTCTCTTGAGGCATGATAGGCCAAAGGACCCTGTCCTGACCAAAATTTCTGATGGACTACTTAGCTAAAAACTAGAGGAGATGTTTATCCAGTGTACGAACTGTACGAAGGCTAGGAAGAATAAGCAACATATCTGATGAAAGAATTAAAGATAGGTTCTACCCTCTTTCCTACTGATAAGGAAACTGAGGCCCAGTAAGATAGCGATTTTTGTGCTGGACTTCACAGTTAACAAACACTGGGTTCAGGAACATGCATGGGCTAAAATGAAAGAAACAATAATAGAGGTAAGCATTTATTCTTAGGTTCAAATTATTAACTGCAAAAGAATCAGGAGAATACGTGTTTTGATGATAATATATGTGAAAAGAAATTGGGTGTTTTTGCTATGACTCAACATAATGAAAGTCACCCCACAAAAAGAGAGCCAAACGGTGCTGCCCAGAACATGAGATGTGACAATTCTATGTGCCCTGATCAGGCCACATCAACATTCGAGTCTTAGCACTTTAAGAAAAATGTAGATATGTTCAAACAAGTCCTTAAAAATCCTTCAAAATGATGTCAAGTGAGGAACAGATGGAGGAAGTGGAGATGTTTGACCTCTGGAAGATAAGACTTGGGAGGTAAGAGATGGCTAGGACTGATTGAGACATTTATCATACACAAATATTTGTAGAGGCTCAAGAGAGCGGAAAGGGGACCAGCCAACAGAAATAAAGGGAAATAGACTCGAAGCTGTAACTAAGAAATGGCTTTCTAAACATTAGAGCTGCTCCAATTGAGAGTCTATACTACACGCCCAGCACAGAAATGAGGTTCCCTTCTCCTTTGTATCCTAGCATCTGGAACATAAGGTGTTTTTAAAATGTTTGTTTTCTCAAAACCACAGTAAGATACCTTATGAAGTAGGGGGAGACTTGTCCCTGAAAGTGTTCAGGATGCTAGAAACCCACATCAGGAAATCTTTAAAAGCCAGATAAGGGCAATGGCTTCATCACCTAGAGGCCAAGGACCATGACAGGATCCAGCAATGCTTGGATGCTGCAAAATGAAATGGCATTACAGCCTAGAGACAAAGGGGTCTCTCAGGAGCGTGGATCCACTGGCAGCCCAGTGAGCCTACACGAAGAAGCCAGATTTAACATTCAAACCATAAAGGGCAATGAAACGTTTCTCAAGTCAAAGCCAGAACTCCAGTGAGAACATTCATGTGTATCCAGGAAGAGAAACAGCAGAGCACAGATTAGGTTAACCTCCCCCTCATAACCCCCGGCCCCCAGCAATTTACCTTTTAATGAAGACTAAGAACTAGCAGCTGCTTAAAAAAAATCTTAGGCGATTTTATTGTTATGCTTGTTAATACCTATCAATTAATTTCCTTTTACATAACAGTTAAAAAACGAACACCTGCCCCCCCAAAGAAAAAAAAAACAACACACACAAGAACAAACAAAAAGATCCCTATGCTTGTTTAAGAAAAAGCAGGGTAAAAAAGAAGTTGCACGCGGGCATCCCACTTGGTAAGCAACCTAGAAAAGAACCACCCAAGAGCGCAAGCAGTAGTAGCCAGAATTAGGCCAAACACCTCTGCGAAGAAATGCAAACAGGGAAAACATGCTGCAAAACAAATCTTTCAACCTCTGCATGGCCAAGTTACTGCAACCAAGTGTGTTATGCGGATCATTAATAGTTAAGATCACCTGACTTTACAATAAGATAAAACATCTTACTTGTTGCACCAAGTCGACGAGTGTCTCTGGCAATATAATTTGCAAAGATAATAGATCTCATGCTGGTCTTACCAGACCCACTTTTACCCATCAATAGCACCTAAGGACAAAATGGGGGGAAAGAATGAAAAGAAGTTAGCAATCTAAAGCAAATCAAGTCTACAGGGATCTCTCTCTCTCCTGTACTTGATGTTTTCCGGAAGTAACGGTACCAACAACCTGGTGCAGATAATGGCAACTAATTCCTCAACCATCTGTAAAGGCAGAGATACCCAGAATTCCAGGGCCCAGATGCGTAGCTGTCATGAGTCACACATTCCCTTGGCAACAGAACTGCAGTGAGTTTATTATGCTATTAGTATACACTATCATGTATTCAAAACTATGTTAATACCCGGCCAGCATGGCTCAGTGGTTGAGCATCCCGGTCAGGGCAAATGCCTGGGTTGTGGGCTCAATCCCCAGTGTGGGGTGTGCAGGAGGCAGCTAATCAATGATTCTCTCATCACTGATGTTTCTATCTCTCTCTCCCTCTCCCGTGCTCTATGAAATCATTAAAAATAGATATATTTTTTAAAAACTATGTTAGCGGCCGAAACCGGTTTGGCTCAGTGGATAGAGCGTCGGCCTGCGGACTGAAGGGTCCCAGGTTCGATTCCGGTCAAGGGCATGTACCTGGGTTGTGGGCACATCCCCAGTAGGAGATGTGCAGGAGGCAGCTGGTCGATGTTTCTCTCTCATCGATGTTTCTAACTCTCTATCTCTCTCCCTTCCTTTCTGTAAAAAATCAATAAAATATATTTAAAAAAAAAAAAAAAAAAAACTATGTTAGCGACATAGCAACTTGAGAGGAAACTGAACCCTGATCTCGAATAATCTAATGTTTCGTGCACTGAACTATAGGACAGGAGACTTTAGTATAACCGAAAGTTTTTCCTCCTGCTCAAGGTCAACCTTTCCATCTCTGCTACCCATCTCATCCTTTCCACTGACCTCCATGATTCTGCTCTGTCTCTTCTTTTTCAATGTCCCATGGCCTACAGCAGTGGTTCTCAACCTTCCTAATGCCACGACCCTTTAATACAGTTCCTCATGTTGTGGTGACCCCCAACCATAAAATTATTTTCGTTGCTACTTCATAACTGTAATTTTGCTACTGTTATGAATGATAATGTAAATATCTGCAATGCAGGATGTATTTTCATTGTTACAAATTGAACATAATTAAAGCATAGTGATTAATCACAAAAACAATATGTAATTATATATGTGTTTTCCAATGGTCTTAGGCGACCCCTGTGAAAGGGTCGTTCAACCCCCAAAGGGGTCGAGACCCACAGGTTGAGAACCGCTGGCCTACAGGATCAAGTCCTTAAACTACCTATAACACCCCCCCACCCCACCCCCTAATCTGGCTTGTTTATTCCTCTGCCCTCATCTTCTGATCCTCCTTGCCTGGAACTTTTATTGTCCAGCCATACTGAACTGGACTGCTCGTAGTTCCTGTCATTGCTCCCAGATCTCCAGGGACCTGTGCACTATGTCTGTTTCACCTTGTACTCTCTGCCAGTAGCTTTCCATTCCCTTTTCTTTCTTCAGCTAAGCTCCACCCATTCTTCAAAATTTGGTTCAGTGACCACCTCCTCAAAAAGCTTATCTGGCCCTGGCCGGTATTGCTTGGTGATTAGAGCATCAGTCTGTACACCGAAGGGTCACAGGTTTGATTCCCAGTCAAGGGCATGTACCTGGGTTGAAGGTTCAATCCCCAGCCCTGGTGTGTGTGTGTGTGTGCAGGAGGCAACCAATGGATGTTTTTCTCCCCCCCCCCCTTCCTCACTCCCTTCCCTTCCACTGTCTTTGAAAATAAAAAATATCCTTGGGTGAGGATTAACAACAAAAAGCTTCTCTGACCCCAATACCCTAGGCTGGCTTAGGTAATTCTCACCTCTGCCCTTCCATGACACTCCTACCTATAGCGCTGCAAAGACCATAATGCATTGCAGTTACCCAATTTTTTGGTCTGAGCTCCTGAATGGCAGAGAGAATCCCCTTGGTATCTTCAGTGTCTAACATATAACAGATGCTCAAAATATGTTCCTCAAATGAATGGACAAGGTATCAAAACAAAGGTATTAACAAGCACGTCAAACTCGCGGCATGTGGCCTACTGGCCTTGAGTTTGACATGCTTGGTATAAAACAAGCAAGTTATTAACAATGAGAATTGTCCAATGGAAAGGCTGGCCGCATGACAGTGAATAACCTTCCTGTCAAGGTCAGCATTTAACAAAGACAGAAAAACACCTGTCAGAGATGCTATAGATTCTTGCACTAGAAGGGAATTGGATGAGGGGAATTCTAAGATTCTTCAAATTTATGAAACACAGTTCCAATCACCTTGCTTTTCAAATGAAGGGAGGGGTACATGTTCTATCTTCAACCCTAAAATAATGTATAAAAGTTCCTAACTGCAAATATAGGGAGTATTAATGAAAGTACACTGCACTCAAGCTCAATTTAATCTAGTTAGCTATATAACTTTATCGCACTAAGGAAATGTTACTCACGAGCCAGTCTAAAATGATTAAAAAAACGTTTTTTTCTTATTCATGCACAAATTTCTGCTATTTTCAGACAGCCTTATTAATAACTTTAGACAGGCTCATCAAGAACATCCCCTTAGCAAAGTGGAGTTTTTTATACAATAATTATTAGATGAAGTTAAGCCTAAATATGATAAATTTCTTTCTTTTTTAAAAAAATAATTCTTTATTGTTGAAAGCATTGCATGTCCCCTTTTTCCCCTATTGACCGCCTCCAGCCCGCTCTCACCCCCAACCCCCCCAGGCCCTCACCGCCCCATTGTCTGTGGCCATGGGCCATGCATATTCGCATACAAGGTCCTTGATTGATTACTTCCCACCATCCCTGCTTCCCTCTGAGATTCTGAAATCTGTTCCATGCTTCCAAGTCTTTGGATCCACTCCATTTATCAGTTTATTTTGTACATTAGATTCCACATATGAGTGAGATCATGTGACACTTGTCTTTCTCTGACTTATTTCACTTAGCATGATACTCTCTAGGTCCCTCCATGCTGTCTCAAAGGGTCTTTTGTTTTTTTTTAATTTAAGAAACCTTGCTTCAATTGTTTATGAAAGACTGTGTTAGGTACTGATCGAAGTGCTCTACATGTATTTGCTCATTTAAACTTTCTAACTACCCTATGAGATAGGTAATATTATCACCATTTTACAAATGAAGAACATAAAAGCCCCAGAGGTTCAGAAACTTGCTCCAGAGCTGTGCTCTTATGAATTCTGCCTAAACAGCAAGGTGGGTACCATAGAGCACAAGGGAAAGAGCATTCAATTCCACCTGGAGAACTCATATAACACCCTATAGTGGCCCAGCCGGTGTGGCTCAGTGGTTGAGTGTCGACTTATGAACCAGGCAGTCACGGTTCGATTCCCAGTCAGGGCCCATGCCCAGGTTGAGGGCTCGATCCTCAGTGGGGGACGTGCAGGAGGCAGCCAGTCAATGAGTCTCTCTCATCATTGATATTTCTCTCTCTCCCTTTCTCTCTGAAATCAGTAAGAATGTATTTTTAAAAAGGCCCTATAATGGTAACATTTGAGTTGGGTCCAACATAAATGTGCAGGCAGAGGCCTGTGTATGTATGTGTATGGCTTGCAGAAAATGCAAATTAATTTGTAAATTTGGAGAAAAACAAATTCTGTATGGCTATGATAAGGTGCATAGGTGTGGTAGATGGTTTAGTCAGGAATCAGTTTTTAAAGAGCATTCTATGCCAAGAAGTCCCTTGGATTTTATTCTTATGGGCTTTGAGAAGTTACAAAAAATTAAATGTGTGAATGACCCAGATAGATATTATGTCTCAGAAAAATTAAATTAAGAAGTAAAGAATGGGACAAGAGTCTGGGAGAACATTTAGAAGGTTCCTGCAACAGTCCAGGAAAAATGGTTACACCACATTTTCTGAAGAGTAACTTCTTACCTTCACCTTCATGTATTTGATGTACTTAATGCATCTTACCTTTTTCTTCAAGGCTGTATTTGGCAGTGCCCACCTGCAGATATAAACCATAAGACAGAATTTCCATGATCCAATTGCCTTAGAAATTGGGATTAAAGAAATACAAATCAATACAGAGATGCAAAAGAGCATGTTTAGCACAACAGCTGAGAATGGCTGTGTGTGGGACCTCAGTTGAGTAGAGGCCCTCATTTTCCTAAATTATACAACTGGGTTTATGCTAACCTATCCCCTAATTACATGCTCAGGCGATAGCTCCTAGTTATATTTATTTAGGAATATAAATGAGCCATTAAAATGCAAGATTCCATTTTTCATAACCTTAAATTTTTTTAAGCAAAGTAAACATACACAAGTGCTTTAACAAAGCAAACAATATTGCCATATTTAAATGTCCTCTCTTTTTTTTTTAAGCCAGCCTCCGATTTTAAAAATGTGGGAGCATCTTTAACCCTTCAGCTGTCCTTCCAAGTCATACTTCACTCATTGCAGGCACAAAGGATATAAAATACAAGATTCAATTGCAGATACAAATTGGCACAGAAAGCACTCGCAAGTCCATGATCTCTGCCCAGGCAATACCAACCCTCCCTGTTAGTCTTCTTATCCTCAATATGATGATGCCCAATCTCCTTTATTGATCATCCAAAGCAATTCAGAACCATCACCTCATTTAGAACATACCTCCCAGGGCTGGTATTAGGCCTGTCCCTTCCCCTCCCAAGGGTTTTTTCGGCCCAGTTACCAACCAGCCCTCTTTACAGTTTACCCAGTCGCCAAAAGCATGATACCAATCAACCTTACTAGTAAATAGAAGCAAGTTATTGCGGGTGGGGTGTCCTAATTCACAATACTCTCTTCAGTTAGAAGCTCCCCGCTCCCCACCCCCACCCCCATTTCCAGGTTGGGCATAATACCCTTCACCCACCCAAGCGATCCTTCGGGCTCCCCTATGGGAGGATCCACTCTCGGCCCCAGATTCTCTTTCTCCATCTTTTTCTCGGAGTCAGATTCTTCCATCGTGCAACAAGTCCTTTGCAGTCCCTCCTAAAGCCGCAGTACTGCTTATGTATTCCCCCCTTGGCCGCCCCCTCAGCCGCCTATTCTCAACGCCTGCAGCCCCTCGGCCTGCTCGGCTCTTGCCTTCGCCTTTGTCCACTGGGGGGCTGCTTTCCCCAGTTACCTTTACCACCTCAAACTTGGCCTCAAGGCGCAGCCGAGCTGGCCGGCTCCGAGGCTAAGTGATGCGGTGATGCAAAGGGAAGAAATGGAGGAGGAGCGGGGGAGCGGGAAAGAGGGGTGGGGTGGGG
>NW_005371640.1:1420808-1423591 GCF_000412655.1 Myotis brandtii
GGGGTCTCGAGTTGGGGCCTCACGCCCCAAGGTCTCGCAACCCAAAGGTGACTTCACCCGCAAAGAGGTGGGGATGACGAAGGCAGAGGTGGCAGAAAGAGCAGACCCGTGCAGGCACTAAGCGACGATCGCCTCAGTGGGCTCGTGGCTCCCGAGCCCGCCCAACCCTGCGAGTCCGCCGGCGGGTGCGACGTTTACGACCCAATCGCCCGCCCTTCAGGAGCCCAGGTACTTCACTGCAGCCACACGACTGCAGGCCAGCATCACGTGGGCACCTGCCGTAAACCCAGAGCCCATCACGTGACTGCCGCTACCCAAGGCGCGGGGGGCTGAGGAGAATACCATAGAGACTGCGCGGAGAAAGGCAGAGTGCCCCCTAGCGCTGTCACGTGGCCCCGGCTCGGTGGGGCCCCGCCCGGCTGCTGGCGCTCCCCTGGGGGTCTATCCGGGTCCCACCCGCCAACGCGTGGAGTTAAAGGAGACGCTTGTGATTTCAGTGCCTCAAAGCTAGCTTTTTTTTTTTTTTAAACTGCTCTTTCTCCCTTCACAATTTTTGGTGGGGAAGGCCCAGCATTGTCTTTACCTTTCTGTTTTTGAAATTTCTATCTTCCTTTTTATTATTATTATTATTATTATTATCAGTCCCTATAACGGAGATTGTCATTAAATGAGTGAATAGCATCTGGACGGATTGCATCTGTGTCTACCACATAGCGCTCAAGGAAAGTTATTGGTGGGACCAGTGGTTCAGCGGGGATCCTAGGACACACACCTATCTCCCCACTTGATTAAAACTGGAAGGGGAATACATTCTCATATACCATAGTAAAAAACCAATAGATGAAGTCCAAAATTGATCATGAAGGACTGCTGATAGGTATATACTTAGTATGTTTAGATTATGAGACCACCAGGAAAAAATGGCCAAAAGAGTTCAAAGGGGCAGGGGATAGGAAGTTAGGGGCCTCTTGCTTTTCACCTTAAGCCCTTTTGTATATTTAGTATATGTAAATGTATACATTAAATATATTTATATAAATGTATACATAATGAAATTATACACATACATTTAAACCACATGTATATATTACTTGTTAAGAAAGAAAATGAGCCTAGCTGGTTTGATTCAGTGGATAGAGGATCAGCCTGGGGACTGAAAGGTCCTGGGTTCAATTCTTATCAAGGGCACATGCCCGGGTTGTGGATCCATCCCCAGTGGGGGGTGTGCAGGAGGCAGCCAATCCATGATTCTCTCTCATCATTGATATTTCTATCTCTCTCCCTCTCCCTCTCCCTCTCTGAAATCAATTTAAAAAAAATTTTTTTTAAGAAAGAAAATGAAGGGAAGAAGGAAGGGAGGGAAGAGAAGGGTGACTGGATAGGAACATGGTGCTTTCTGCTCCCAGACTTCCCCATTTGCCATCCTATACAATCCCTTCTCACCACAACTACAATGCCTCAAGAAAAATGTATTCTACTCTGATCACAGGATTCCTTAGCCCTGTCACTCACTAATCACCTTCCTTGTCCCCACCAGCTGCCTCCAAACCAGCTCCTGTTCTTTTCCCTGAAAGACCCTAAGTCCCAAACCAGGAAGTCACTTTAGATTCATGGCCCTCCATACAAAAGAGTGAGATTAAATGATGATTAGTGTCACTGAGTTAAAGCAGTGAAAACATATTTTATTCAATAACTATTGTCAGTAGGGGGAAAACTGAGCTCCATTCCAGTTTGTACAGATGCAATTGGACATTTTACAGGAACGGGGGAGGGGGGGCCAGGGATCAGTAGAGTCAGAGAAGTGAAAAATTACAAAACATTGGTCTGTGTCAATGCGATTAAACCAGCTGTATCTGCTAGCTGGCAGATACCAAAATTAAGAGTCTATCTTCCCACAGATACTGGAAGACAGAGGCCCTAACCTTCCTGATGATTACATTTCAAGGGCATGACTCTCAGGACCTTGAGAAAGACACTCTGAGTTGTAAGAGATACATACAAGTGTAATCCCTTTTTATCCAATGTTTTGAGAAAAGTAGGTCAGGGACCTACCATCAGACTAGAACATACTGTAATTCTCCTTGCAGACAAGCTTTCTTTTCAGACAAGCTTCTTTTGTTTCTTTTTGTTTGTTTCTTTTGTTTTGTTTTTTTGGTTAACCCTCACCCAAAGATATTTTTTCCATAGATTTTTTTTTTTAGACAGAGTGGAAGGGAGGTAGGGAGGGGAAGAGGGAGAGAGAGAGAGAAAGAGATGTGAGACACCTCCATCTCCCACACGCTCCCCAACAGGGGGCTAGGGATTGAACCTGTAACCTAGATATGTGCCCTTGACCAGGATTCGAATCTGAGACCCTTCAGTGCACAGGCCAATGCTCTAACCACTGAGCCATAGTGGCCAGGGCACAGACAAGTATTTTAATGAAAAGTTGGGGTCAATGCAGAGCTGAGGGTCATCCTAAGGGTATGGCAAGCCTCTTACTGCAGGGGTTTGGACAGAGTTAGGTGCTGAGAGTTCTGAATTTCTCATTAGTCCTTTTCTACAATTTGTCTACTCCTTCCAATTCTTACTGATGTTGTTTTTGTTCCAATACCTGGCTGGGTAATTGCAATAGCCTCCTAAGTGATTTTCCTACAGTGGCAGTTCCAAAGGAGTAAGGAGTGGGTGGAATAATCTAATCTTCATCAGTCATCTCACCCAAAAAGGCACTTAATGTAATTAATATGTGCTTGTTATGTAAAGGCAGCTTTCAAACATAAACTCCACCCTCCTCACCAAGCTTC
>NW_005371640.1:1423833-1445439 GCF_000412655.1 Myotis brandtii
TCAAGCTTTAGAAAAATTCCCTGTCTCCCTGTTGCTGGTCTCCCTTTACTCCTTCTCCAAATCATCACTTTTTTCTGCCCACTCTCCCTGTTTCTATCAAGGTCCATGAGGAATAGAGAAAGAAAGGGAAGGGAAGGGATGAAGATGAAAAGTGGGAGAAGTGGGGAGTTGGAAAGAGAGAAGGTAGAGAGGAGAAAGGTGAAAAGGAAAGAGGAGGGATAGGGGTAGGAGGATGGTTGTGAAAGAAGGGGATTTGATAAATGATTTCGGTATTAAACCAAATTAAGAGTTAATCCCAAAGAATCCTATATAATAAAAGGCCAGCAACCATAACGGCATAACGACCAGAACGACAGATCGACCAGTCGCTATGAGGTACATTGATCACCTCTCGGTCTCTCCCCACATCCCACAGGCTCTGATCACTGGATGGCCAATGGGGAACCACAGGGAACCGGGGTAGGCGACAGTGGGGCAGGACTGGGGACTGGTGAGTGGGCAGAAGATGGTCCTGATTGCAGGCTAGGCCTAGGGACCCTACCCTTGCACGATTTTGTGCGCTGGGCCTCTAGTGATGAATAAGATTATTGGTACAATGCATTCCTATAGAGGTTAAGATTCTGGTTTCTACCCAGATATCCCTGGCTGATTATTTTTAAATTTTCATTAAAGAATCTTGCCTAGCTAAGAGATGAAGTTTGCTTTTTATTTTTGTCAAATTACTTTTTAAACTTGTAATTATAGGTTCTTTTCAGAAAGCTCTGCAGGATTATTCATGCATTTATTCAACACATATTTATTGAGCAGCCAGGAAATATGTTAGATGCTAGAAATACAAGCATCCCTCTATTTCAGGTCCCACTTCCTATCAGTGCTTCTATCTAACAGTCACTATACTCAGATACACATATACACGCACATGCCAACACATCAACATTCTGTCTGTCCAGATCCTACCCCGTATTTTTTCAACCATCCACCTCAGCAAGAAAAAGTAGTATAGACCCGTAAGATCCAATATGATAGGTTTCTTTTTACTACTTTAATTAATTTTGTCATCTTTATCCTCAACCATATTCAAGAGTCTCCAATTCCCAACTGTCCCTCATAACTCCCTTGCCCTTTTTTCTCCTCCACCCTTCTCTGCTCCTTCTGACCCCATAGCTATCATTGCTACTTCCCAGAACCGCATGAGTTTATTACTATATCCTGCTGTAAGCTCTTTCCTCCTCATTCCCACCTCTCTGCTTGAAATATCAGGAAATGATCTTCCAGCTAACTGGACTTAATGATTTGATGAATAATTTCTAATGGAGGGATTTTTTGGTTGCCTGCCCAGCATGGAAGGAGCTTAGACATTGCTACTCCATGCTAACAACAAGTAAAAGTCTGACCAAACTGAAAAAATCCATATCTTCTTAGAGTCATCAGTGAAGTAAGTCACAGGGAAAACCTATGCCCCTAAAATTGGAGAGACAGACAGGCAGATAGAGAAAATGATAACTCTCCAGAGCAGGAGCCTACACACAGAAACCTCTATGACAGTGATGGCGAACCTATGACACGCGTGTCAGAGGTGACACGCAAACTCATTTTTTTGGTTGATTTTTCTTTGTTAAATGGCATTTAAATACATAAAATAAATATCAAAAATATAAGTCTTTGTTTTACTATGGTTGCAAATATCAAAAAATTTCTATATGTGACACCGCACCAGAGTTAAGTTAGGGTTTTTCAAAATGCTGACATGCCGAGCTCAAAAGGTTCGCCATCACTGCTCTATGAGAACCACTACTGGGGTAGGAAAACCTGAATTGCAATTGATCATTTTGGGGACAAGTCTGAGAGTTAAAAACTCCTGGGCAGCCCAGTCATAGGGGTCCTCCACTCTTTTGTGAGTTTTACTTCCAGGAACTCTATTAGATCCTCACAGTGAATAGCAGAGGAAAATATCTTCCTGCCACTGGCAGTAGGAGGGAAAAAGTAATCATTTTTAAAATGAACCAGATTTCCTTTTCTTCTTAACAAGGCTTTTTCTCTAAAGAAACTATTTTGCTGGGATTTTATCAGAGTGCCTAGCCTACCAGAGGAAAGGGAAATGCCCAACTCCAGCCTACTGTAAATATCCTGTTCCACCTAAAGCAGGGTGGGGGACCCTGAGAAGTACTGATGAAGTTCAGAGTCTAGGGACAAAGACTGAGACCTAATTTTAGGACTATAGATCCATACCCTCATTCCCCCACACATTATAACCACATTCCTAAAGACCTAGTTACCAAAGTTCCTTTCACCCAGTATATCATGTCCACCTTTCAAAAAAAAAAATTAAAGGCATACAAAAAGGCAAAAAACACAGTTTGAAGGGACTGAACAAAGATAAATACCAGTCACATATGGCACAAATATTGCCCAATTGTGAATTTAAACTAATTGTGATTAATATGCGAAGGACTCTAATGAAAAATATATAATATGTAATAACAGGTGATGTAAGCAGAGAGATGGAAATTCTAAGAAAGAATAAAAAAGAGAAGCTTGAGATCAGAAAACACTATATCAGAAGGGAAGGTGCCTTGATTGGACTCATTAGTAGATTGGACATGATTGAGGAAAGGATCTCTGGCCTTGAGGATATGTAAAAAGAAACTTCCAAAACGGAAAAGCAAAGTGAAAAAGACAAAAAAACCAGAAAAGAATATTCAAGGATTGTGGGATAACTGCAAAAGGGGTAACAAATGGATAATGGAAATATCAAAAGGAGAAGAAAGAGGAACAGAAGCAATATTTGAAGCAGTGATGGTACATTGGGGATTTTTTGACTTTTGAATATTAACCTTGCATCCTGCAACTTTGCTATAGTTACTTATTAGTCCCAGTTGTTTTTATATTTCTTTCAGATTTTCTATATAGATGATCAAGTCAACTGCAAAGAGAGTTTTATTTATTCCTTCCAGATCTGTATACACTTTTCTTTTTAATTAAAAACACAATGCCATTTACATTGCTACAAAAAAAGTAAACACTTAGGTAAAAATCTTTTTAAAATATGCACAATATTTATACCAGGAAAACTTCAAACTCTGGTTAAAGACATTAAAGAACTAAATAAATGTATAGATTTTCCATGATAATGGATAGAAAAACTCAGTATTGTCAAGATGTCAGTTCTTCCCAACTTGATCTATAGATTCAATACAATCCCCATAAAAATCCCAACAAGTTATTTTGTGGATATTAACAAACTGATTCTAAAGTTAATATGGAGAGATAAAATATCCATAACAGCAAACACAATTTTGCAGAAGAACAAAGTTGGAACAGACACTACCCAACGTCAAGACTGATTATAAGGCCACAATAATCAAAAGAGTGTGGTATTGGCAAAAGAATAGACAAATAGACCAATGCAATAGAACCAAGAGCCCAGAAATATAAATATAGCCAACTGACCTTTGACAAAGGAGCAAAGGCTGTACTGTGGAGAAAGATAGTATTTTCAACAAATAGTACTGGAACAACTAGACACCCACAAGCAAAAAATATATCTAAACACAAACCTTATACCCTTCACAAAAATTAACTCAAAATGGATCAGGAACCTAAATTTAAAATGCAAAATTATAAAACTCCTAGAAAATAACATCGGAGAAAACCTAGATGATCGGAGGTATGGTGATGATGCCTTTTTAGATACAACAACAAAGACATAATTCATGGAAGAAATAATCGATAAGCTGACATCATTAAATTTTTTTTAAAACTTCTTCTCTGCAAAAGACAACGTCAAGAGAATAAAAATACAAGCCACAGACTGGGAGAAAGTATTTGCAAAAGACACATCTGATGAAGGACTCTTAAAACTCAATAATAAGAAGAAAAAACTTCTATTAAAAATGGGCAAAAACCTTTACATACACTTTACCAAAGACAATATATAGTAAATAATCATATGGAAAGATGCTCCATATCATATGTCATCAAGGAAATGCAAATTAAAACAACAATGAGATACCACAATACACCTGTTAGAAGGGCCAATATCCAGGATACACTAAATGCTGGCAAGGATATGGAATAACTGAAACTCTAATTTGCTAGTTGGAATGCAAAATGTTATATCCATATTGGAAGACAGTTTGGTGGTTTATGACAAAACTATACATACCAGTACTCTTTAGTTTACCATACAATCCAGCAATTGTACTTTTGTATTTACCCAAATAACTTATATCCCCACAAAAACCTGCACACAGACTTTTATAGCAGCATTTTTATAATTGACAGAACTTGGAAGCAACCAAGATGTCCTTCAGTAGGTGAATGCATAAATAAACTGTGATACATCTAGAGAATGGAATATCATTCAGCACTGAAAAAAATAAGCTATCAAGGCATGGAAAGACATAGAGGAATCTTAAGTGCATATTAATAAATGAAAGAAGTCAATCCAAAAAAGGCTACCTATTTTATGATTCCAACTATATGACATTCTGAAAAAGTCAAAACTATTGAGACATTGAAAAGTTCAGTGGTTGCCTGGGGCTGGGTGGAGAAAGGAATGAATAAACAGAGCACAAAAGATTTTTAGGTGACTAAAACTATTCTATATAATACTATGCTGGTGGAAATATATCACTATACCTTTTTCCACACTCATAGAATGTACAGCACTAAGAGTGAATCTTAATGTAAACTGTGGGCTTTGTTGATAATGATGTCTCTGCAAAAAAGTCTAATAAACACAAATCAGGAAATGCAGATCAACACTACAATGAAATAACACTTTTCACTCCCTAACATGGCTATAAATAACAACCAAAAAAACCCTTAAAATAACAAGTGTTGGCAAGGATTTGGAGGAAATGGAATTGTATACATATGTCAAAACTTATTAAATTACATGCCAATTACATCTAAAAAAAACTGTAGTAAAAGGAAATATGTTATCTCACCTATCAGATTGCTGATATGGCGCATACTTGACAATGCTTAGGGCTGGTGGTAGATGTGGCAAAGCATTTACTCTCCACACACTACTGGTGATACTATGAAACGACACAACTACTTAAGGAAGTCATGCTAGATATATACATCAAAGTTTAAATGTGTAAAACCATCTAAACCAGAAATTCCATGACTGGAAATATATTCTAAGTAAGTAAATGGGCATTGTTAGGGTATCCAAAGGAGGTACTACTATATGAGGCCAAAAGTGGTAAGGGATTATAAATTTATTAGGTCATCTGGATATCAGATGGGCTGAGCCCCAAAATGGCGCTAGCACCCAGGGATGGGGAGTCAGAGGTTTTAAAGGACTCTACACGACCTTTTTCAGGGGGGCAACTTTCTGGGCAGGTTTGGATCCTGGGAAAGTCAGGAGAGGGAAGACAATGGTCTTAAGTGGAATGTAGTCTTAGCAAGTGGAATGTGGTCTAAGCGAAAGGGAATGTCGGTTGTGAAGTGGTCTAAAGGTCAGTTCCCAGGGGAGGGGGAAGCAATTCAATTATTTGATCAGACCTAACAGACATATGTACAAATGTGTATAGACAGGATGACAGCAACAACATGGCTTCTAAATGTGAACAAATACTCTACATATTCAGCAGTAAAGTTATGGTGAAATAAATTATAATACAGCTATAGAATGTAATATTGTGAACTAAAAATTTTATGTGTGCCTCGAGATCCTCAGGTCATGCCTATACAGGCAATAAAATTTGGCCCCTTGCCCTGACTGGTGTAGCTTAGTTGGTTGGGTGTCCTCCTGTGCACCAAACAGTTGTTGGTTTAATTCCTTGTCAGGCAGGGTACATACCCGGGTTGCAGGCTTGATCCCCAGTAGGGGGCGTGCAGGAGGCAGCCGATTGCTGTTTTGCTCTCACATCAATGTTTCTCTCTCTCCCTCTCCCTTCCTGTCTCTAAAAAAAATCAATAAACTATGATTTTTAAAAAAAAACGTGGCCTCTAGAGATAATTGTTTACAATAATCAAAATCCCACATTCCTGTGTCCATTTTAACTTCCAGGTCTTCAAAAATACTGTTCCATTTGTATGGAACACCTTCTGAATTTTCCTCTGCTTCACTCTTACTGAACGTTCAGGTCTCAGTCTAAAGGCCACTTGTTTACTCAGAGATAACTTCCTGGACCACACTTAATTAGCCTGATTTCCCCTGGTTCATGCTCATATGCCTCATCCAGATTTCTCCTAATCAGCACCTGTCACACTTAGCTTTTTCAATTCTTTGTCTCCACTAACAGACTGTGACCTCACCCTTAAAATCCCAGTGACAGGCTGACACCTGGCGTATAATAAATGTTCAGTGCGTATAATTCCAAATGAATAAAGTGCCTGACAAATATTAGGCATTCATTAAATGGCAACCTTTGTATTACTACTACTGTTTTGTTCTGGACTAGACATTATGGAAGAAGAGATAGGAAGTCAATGAGAATATTGCAAGTTGCTGAACAGCAGGAAAATTTAGATATTGAAGGTAAATCCTGAGAATGGTGCTGAAATTTTAGCTATAACTGGAGACACTTTAAAAAAATACTTTTTATTGATTTTAGAGAGGAAGGGAGAGTGAGAGAGAAACATCAATGATGAGAGAGAATCATCGATTGGCTGCCTCCTGCACGCCCCCTACTGGGGATCAAGCCCACAACCCGGGCATGTGCTTTGATGGGGAATGGAACCCTGACCTCCTGGTTCATAGGTCGATGCTCAACCACTGAGCCACATGGGCCAGGCTACAACTGGAGACACTTTAAAGGAACACCTACTCAGCAGCCCAGAGACAGCTATTATTATTTATTAGAGGCCCAGATTCGTGCACCAGTGGGGTCCCTCGGCCTGCAGGGATCAGGCTGAAACTGACTCCCCGACATCCCCTGAGGGGTCCTGGATTGCGAGAGGGCTCAGGCCAGGCTGAGGGACCCCACTGATGCACGAATCCTCTAGTATGCATATAAGATCTTTGGTTAATCTCTTCCTGCCCTCCCCCCTCCTCCCTTCCCTCTGAAATTCATCAGTCTGTTCCATGTTTCCATGCCTGTGGTTTCTGCTCCTGCATTGAGCATCTGCCCCTTGGTGGTCAGTGCGCATCATAGCTACTGGTCGGCGGGTCAAATGGTCAGCTGGTCACTTAGGCTTTTATATATAGATAAATGTACCACAAACCAGACATTATTCTAAGTACTTACACCTATTAACTCACTTAATCCTCAACATGATTACACAGATAAGGCCACTGAGGCACAGGAAGATTCAGTATCTTTCCAAGGTTTGCAGTCTTGTGTATGGTGGCATTTAGATTGATCCTAGATAGTCTCCTTTCAGAGCCCATGCCTTTAACCACTGTGTACTACTGCCATCCCTGAGATGACAGAGGAGAGGAGACATTGTGAAAATCTTTTTTTCATGACTAATGAGAGATGGGTTGTATTACAGTTTTATAGATGAGGCGGGGAGAAAAAGAGACCTATGGAAGATGATGTATTGAGTAAAGGGTGCAGATATCCTGCCTAACACTCCAGTGTTCTCCTCCATGGAGCCATCACTTTGCCTGTTTCCTCTAGTATTTCTCTTTCTGCAGGACATCGTGAGGGCAATTATTGACACTTAACCTAACAAGTAAGAAAGTTGTACAGAAAGTATGCATTTTTTAAAATTTTTAAAATATTTTATTGATTTTTTATAGAGAAGAAGGGAGAGGGATAGAGAGTTAGAAACATCGATCAGAGAGATCGATCAGCTGCCTCCTGCACGCCCCCTACTGGGGATGTGCCCGCAACCAAGGTACATGCCCTTGACCGGAATCGAACCTGGGACCCTTCATCCACTGAGCCAAACCGGTTCGGCCAGAAAGTATGCATTTTGTGTGGAATAGACACAAAGTATTTCTCACCGAATAGGATGTCTGTCAACATTTAAAATAAAATTCCATGTATCCAGTAAAATAATTCTATACAAGGATTGTTTTAACCATGGAATATTGTCTGGAAAAACTGAAAGATTGAAATGAGCTTTGGAAATTTGAGTGACTTTGTTTTTCTCTATTACTTGTCAGCATTGCTGATCATGATTGCATAGTACATACTACATAGCTGAAGAACAAAGGAATATAAAACTCCAAAATTGTCACAAAACCTGTGGAAGAAAGGGAAGGTGAGAACTCCCAGGGACAGTCTCAGGATCTAACTTTTGGCTCCATGCTCAGACTCCCTTCCAAGTTTTCCTCCTCACTAGAGTTACCAGCTTCAGTTTCTTCCTGTGTATATGTTTGTTTGTTTGTTTGTTTGTTTTAGATATATCACATCCTGGCCATAGAATCCTCATCTACTTAGCGGCACTTCCCTCAGTTAATCAGAGTTGTTTGAGTTGAAGACCTGTCATGTGACATTGAGATTACGTAATCTAAAGAGAGTGAGCCTTTGTGAGTGCACAAACACCTTTGTGTGTAAATGTACAGAAAAAGTATGAGAAAAAATTAAAGAAAATTATTAACAGTAATTATCTCTGTTAAGGTTGGTGAAACCATGTGGAGTCCATTTGTTTAGGGAGCACTGATACTCAAGTTCATGTGCTCCTAAATATTTTTGAATGTTATGGGATCCAAGATGGTGGCAGAGTACATGGAAGCTACAATCACTTCCTCCCAGGACCAAATTACAACTAAATTATAGAATAATCAGCCTGAATAACCAATTAAAAATTAGGTGAACAGAGTCTTATAACCGAGGATTAACAGAAGAAGCCATATTGAGACAGGTAGGAAAGGCAGAAATACTGAAAGGGCTGGCCCAGCACCCACATATGGCAGTTGAGAATCTGGAGGGATATCTCAACTGCAAAGGTCCCTCCCAGAGGAGTGAGGAATCTCACCCCATGCCAAGCTCCCCTGACAGTGGCAGAACTACCACTGTCACCAAGTTTGAATATGTGACATAATATCTGCTGTGAAATTCAGTGAGGATTCTGTCTGAAGGGAGAGACAGGAGTGTGCTAGAGAAACAGGCACCCTCTTAAAGGACCAGCTAACAAAATTTCTTTTGCAGTCACTCACCCTGCTCTCTGGTGACGTGAAGGCGGCTTGGAGTGGACTGGCTTGTGTGGCCTCAGGGAGCGTGTTGAAGGGACAAACACCAAGGTCTCTTTGCTTGGCCCCTCTCCTGCACCAACTGCAGACGCCATCTTTCCTTTCCTGGGTTGAGCACTCCACTTAGTATAGAATCAGCTTTGGGGAATGCACTAGCCCCACCCTTCTGACTCCCTATGGCCCCACCCTGCCAAGCTCAAGCCCTGCAGAGTAGCCTGCTGACTATAGCCAGCCTGGACTGAGGTATAGACTTTCATGCGGGGATCTTAAGGAAGTCTAGGCAAACTTGGCAGGAAAGTGGCAGAGACACACAAGAAGAGACTGAGTTGTATGACTCTAGGGCAAGGGCCATTTTTCCCTCACACACCTGAAAGACTCCACCATTCCTGTGCATAACCTTCCCTCTACATGACGAAATCTTGGTCTGTTTTAACCTGATGAACTCTGCTGGTTTCACCCTGATGACTGCCTGAGAGCCCAACCCATCAGGGAGGTCCGTGGGTTCCAGGAGGGTGGTGGCTGTCCTTGGTACAGTCTGAGACTTTTGCTGAGTGGCCTCAGAACTACCACTGTCACCAAGTTTGAATCTGTATAAACCTGGTAAACACCACCTGCTTCTACATGGTGACTCACTGAGAGCATACCACAGGCAACTCACATACTGCCAGAGGCTCCTTTAGTGACTGAACCTAACAGATATGTGAATCTCTAGGTGCCTTGGGCCTTTTGCTGACCTGAACCTGGGTTCAGTGCTGGCGGAAGATGGCCTTGATATGCAGCTTGACCCCTCCCATGGGCACCAAGGCCCAGCAGAGGGAGCCACAAACTGTGGATCGCTTTGTGGCTCCAGACAGATAGCCCAGGGCCAGTCACAAGCAGTGTCTGAAATGACCTACACCAGAGTCTCTTCCAGAGTCTCTCTCAAGAAGCCCCAGAACTAACACATCAGGTGGTAGACTTCAGGCCACATCAAAGGGGTCAGGTCTTGCATAGCACTATGGTTAGGGTCAATCCTCATAGTCAGCCAGCCTGAAGGTCAACCCCAACCACAGACAGGCCAACAGTAATCAAGACTAAACTACAGCAGGAGAGCTCATATTACCTACAAAAGATACATTCCTGCAGCACCTAGCTCAGGTGATCAGGGAGATAGACTACTGAGCCCTATAGGACACCTACTATATATGGCCACCAAACCAAGACATAGCAGATCTACATAATACACAGAAACAAATACAGAGAGGAAGCCAAAATGGAGAGACAAATAAAAGTGCCCCAAATTAATTAACTGGATAATTCCTCAAAAAAGAATTAAATGAAATGGAGACAACAATCTACCAGATACAGAGTTCAAAACAATGGTTATAAGGATGCTCAACAGTCCCCAAACCAGTTTTAAGTAGAGAAGCCGTATAGCCTCAGAGGCCAACCCCAAAACACTGCCACCCAGAGGCTGAGCCACAAACTGACTCTTAGGTGAACACAAATTAAGGCAGTCTGGATCACAAATACAGCCTGCTTTAAAATCAGGACTGTGATTTACAACACGGAGGAACAGTGTATCACAGGGAAATTCAACACTCTCCTAAATACCTGGCAGGACTAAGCAGATCCAAGCAACAGCAGCCTCCTGATCACCACACCCTCTGTCTGAGGAACAGCAGCTGTACGTGAAGCCTCCCCCCACCAGCCAGAAGAGCCACCACAGCTGTGAACAACACCCACCAGAGGAGCTGCTGCCAACTGAGGAGCAGCTGCTACCGCAACCACCCAAGGAGCAACCACAGCCCAAGGAGCCACTGCCACCCAGGGAGCAGCCACTGAACGACTCAACATCTAGATATGTCAGTGAGATCAAACATGGGTAGGCAAAGAAACCCCCAAAGGAAAGAAAAGGAGGACTCGCCAGAAAAGCAGCTAAGTGAGACAGAGGCATGCAACATGACAGAAAAAGAATTCAGAATAAGGGTCCTAGCGTGCATAAACCGGATGGAGGAAAAAATCAACTACTTATGCAAGAAGCAAGAAGAAACAGATGAAAAAATCAATAACTTATGCAAGACCCAAGAAGAAATGAAGAGCGATATAGCTGCAATAAAAAACACCATTGAAAGCATCAACAGTAGACTAGGAGAAGCGGAGGACCGAATTAGTGAATTAGAAGACAAGGAAGCAAAACACACCCAAACTGTACTGCAATTGGAGAAAAAAATTAAAAGACAGGAGGAGAGCCTAAGGGAGCTTTGGGACAACATGAAACGAAACAACATACGAATAATAGGGGTGCCAGAACAACAGAAAGATGAACAAGGATTAGAAAACCTACTCGAAGAAATAATATCAGAAAACTTCCCTGAAGTGGGGAAGAAAAAAGTCACACAAGCACAGAGAGTCCCAAACAAGGTGAACCCGAAAAGACCCACACCAAGACACATCATAATTACCATGGCAAATGTTCAGGACAAAGAGAGAATCTTACAGGCTGCAAGAGAGAGACGGAAAGTTACATACAAGGGATCTCACATTAGATTATCAAATGATTTCTCAACAGAAACACATCAGGCCAGAAAAGAATGGACAGAAATTTACAAAGTGATGCAAAGCAAAGGACTGAACCCAAGAATACTCTATCCAGCAAGGCTATCATTCAAAATTGAAGGGGAAATAAGAAGCTTCACAGACAAAAAAAGGCTAAGGGAGTTTATCACCACCAAGCCAGCAATGCAAGAAATGCTAAAGGGACTGGTGTAAAAAGAAGGAATAAAAAGCTCAGAAAGAAAACAGCCACACAAAAAAAGAAATGGCTACAAACAAGTACCTTTCAATAATAACTTTAAACGTAAACGGACTAAATGCTCCAACCAAAAGACATCGAGTGGCTGAATGGATAAAAAAACATGACCCATACATCTGCTGTCTACAAGAGACCCACCTCATTAGAAGGGACTCACACAGACTGAAAGTGAAGGGATGGAAAAATATCTTTCAGGCAAATGGAAAGGAAAAGAAAGCTGGGGTAGCAATACTTATATCAGACAAAATAGACCTCAAAGTGAAGGCCATAACAAGAGATAAGGAAGGCCACTTCATAATACTAAAGGGATCAATACAACAAGAAGATATAACCCTGGTAAACATATATGCACCCAATGCAGGAGCACCCAAATACATAAAAAAACTCCTGGAAGATATCAAAGGAGAGATCGACAACAATACAATCATAGTAGGGGACTTTAATACACCACTGACATCACTGGATAAGTCCTCTAGACAAACAATCAGCAAAGAAACAGCAATCCTAAATGACTCACTAGATCAGATGGACTTAATAGACATCTTCAGAACACTTCACCCAAAGCCGCGGAATATACATTCCACTCAAGTGCTCATGGAACAGATTCAAAAATAGACCACATATTGGGTCACAAGCAAAGTCTCCCCAAATTCAAGAAGATTGAAATCATAAAAAGCATCTTCTCAGACCACGATGGCATAATATTAGAAATAAACTACAATAAAAACAACCCAAAATACTCAAACACTTGGAAGCTGAATAGCATGTTATTAAATATTGATTGGGTTACCAATGAGATCAAAGAAGAAATTAAAAACATCCTGGAAACTAATGACAATGAAAACACAACAATCCAAAACCTATGGGACACAATGAAAGCAGTCCTGAGAGGGAAGTTTATAGCTCTACAGGCCTATCTCAAAAAACAAGAAAAAATGGTAGTAAATCATCTAACTCTTCAACTCAAAGAATTAGAAAGAGAGCAACAAGAAAACCCCAGAGTGAGCAGAAGGAAGGAGATAATAAAGATTAGAGCAGAAATAAATGACATAGAGACCAAAAAAACAATACAGAAAATCAATGAAACCAAGAGCTGGTTCTTTGAAAGGATAAACAAGATTGACAAACCTCTAGCCAGGCTCACCAAGAAGCAAAGAGAGAGGACCCAAATAAACCAAATCAGAAACGATAGAGGCGAAATAACAACAGACCCCACAGAAATACAAATGATTGTTAAAAAATACTATGGACAGCTCTACTCCAACAAACTAGACAACCTGGAGGAAATGGACAAATTCCTAGAAAAATACAACATTCCAGCACTCAATCAGGAAGAATCTAAAAATCTCAATAGGCCAATAACTATGGAAGAAATTGAAGCAGTCATCAAAAAGCTTCCAGCAAACAAAAGCCCAGGACCAGACGGCTTCACAGGGGAGTTTTACCAAACATTCAAGGAAGAACTAAAACCTATCCTCCTCAGACTACTACAAAAAATTCAAGAGGAAGGAACACTTCCAAGCTCATTCTATGAAGCCAGCATCACCCTAATACCAAAACCAGGTAAAGACAACACAATGAAAGAGAATTACAGGCCAATATCCCTCATGAACATAGATGCCAAAATCCTCAACAAAATCTTAGCAAATCGGATCCAGCAGTACATCAGAAAGATCATACACCATGACCAAGTAGGATTTATCCCAGGGATGCAAGGATGGTACAATATCCGCAAATCAATAAACGTGATACATCACATAAACAAATTGAAAGAAAAAAACCACATGGTCATATCAATTGATGCAGAAAAAGCATTTGACAAAATCCAACACCCATTTTTGATAAAAACTCTCAGCAAGGTGGGAGTAGAAGGATCATACCTCAACATAATAAAAGCCATATATGACAGGCCCACAGCCAACATCATACTCAATGGACAAAAACTAACACCATTTCCCCTAAGAACAGGAACAAGACAGGGATGCCCACTCTCACCACTCCTGTTCAACATAGTACTGGAAGTATTAGCCATTGCAATTAGACAAGAAGAAGAAATAAAAGGCATCCAAATTGGAAAAGAGGAAGTAAAACTGTCCTTATTTGCAGATGACATGATATTATACATACAAAACCCTAGAGACTCCATCAAAAAACTACTAGACTTAATACATGAATTTGGCAATGTAGCAGGATACAAAATTAACCCCAAGAAATCTGAGGCATTTCTATACACCAATAGTGAACTTTCAGAAAGAGAGATTATAAAAACAATCCCATTTACCATCGCACCAAAAAAATTAAGATACCTAGGAATAAACTTAACTAAAGAGGTAAAAGACCTCTACTCAGAAAACTACAGGACGTTGAAAAAAGAGATAGAGGAAGACATAAACAGATGGAAGAACATACCGTGTTCATGGATTGGTAGAATCAACATAATTAAAATGTCCATACTACCCAAAGCAATCTATAAATTCAACGCACTTCCCATTAAAATACCAACGGCATACTTCACAGATCTAGAACGAACTCTCCAAAAATTCATCTGGAATAAAAAAAGACCCCGAATAGCTGCAGCAATCCTGAGAAAGAACAAAGTAGGTGGGATCTCAATACCAGATATCAAGCTGTATTACAAAGCCACTGTTCTCAAAACTGCCTGGTACTGGCACAAGAACAGACATATAGATCAATGGAATAGAATAGAGAGCCCAGAAATCAGCCCCAACCAATACGCTCAATTAATATTTGACAAAGGAGGCAAGAACATACAATGGAGTCAAGACAGTCTCTTCAATAAATGGTGCTGGGAAAATTGGACAGATACATGCAAGAAAATGAAACTAGACCACCAACTTACACCATACACAAAAATAAACTCAAAATGGATAAAGGACTTAAATATACGACGGGAAACCATAAAAATACTAGAAGAATCCAAAGGCAACAAAATCTCAGACATATGCCAAAGCAATTTCTTCACTGATACAGCTCCTAGGGCAGTTGAAACTAAAGAGAAAATGAACAAATGGGACTACATCAAAATAAAAAGCTTCTGCACAGCAAAAGAAACCATCAACAAAACAACAAGAAAACCCACTGCGTGGGAAAACATATTTGCCAACGTCATATCTGATAAGGGCCTAATCTCCAAAATTTATAGGGAACTCATACAACTTAACAAAAAGAAGATAAACAATCCAATCAAAAAATGGGCAAAGGATCTAAATAGACACCTTTCAAAAGAGGACATTCAGAAAGCCAAGAGACATATGAAAACATGCTCAAAGTCACTAATCATCCGAGAGATGCAAATCAAAACAACAATGAGGTACCATCTCACACCTGTCAGAATGGCTATCATCAACAAATCAACAAACGACAAGTGCTGGAGAGGATGTGGAGAAAAAGGAACACTTGTGCACTGCTGGTGGGAATGCAGACTGGTGCAGCCACTATGGAAGACAGTATGGAGTTTCCTCAAAAAACTGGAAATGGAACTCCCATTTGACCCTGTGATCCCACTTCTAGGAATATATCCCAAGAAACCAAAAACACCAATCAGAAAGGATATATGCACCCCTATGTTCATAGCAGCACAATTCACCATAGCTAAGATTTGGAAACAGCCTAAGTGCCCATCAGTAGATGAATGGATTAGAAAACTGTGGTACATCTACACGATGGAATACTATGCTGCTGTAAAAAAGAAGGAACTCTTACCATTTGCAACAGCATGGATGGAACTGGAGAGCATTATGCTAAGTGAAATAAGCCAGTCAATGAAGGAAAAATACCACATGATCTCACACATTCATGGATAATAGAGACCATTATAAACTTTTGAACAATAATAGATACAGAGGCAGAGCTGCCTCAAACAGATTGTCAAACTGCAGCGGGAAGGCTGGGGAGGGTCAACAAAGTTAGGGAAAAAATGAACTCAGTGAGAACTTAAAAAAAGAGAGATAGTAAACATTAAAAAAATCACACACAAAAAAGAACCAGTCAGAAATAAAGAATACAATATCTGAAATAAAGAATACACTAGAAAGAATCAATAACAGATTAGGTGAAGCACAGGATGGAATCAGTAATTTGGAAGACAAGGTAGCAGAAAACACCCAATCAGAGCAGCAAAAAGAAAAAAAATTAAATGAGGAAAGTCTAAGGGACCTCTGGGACATCTATCATAGCAACATCCGCACCATAGGGGAACCAGAAGGAGAAGAGAGACAGCAAGGTATTGAGAACATGTTTGAAAAAATAATGGCTGAATATTTCCCTAACTTGCTGAAGTTCAAAGTCACACAAGTCCAGAAAACGTAGAGACACTCAAACAAGGTGAACCTAAAGAGGCCCACACCAAGACATGTCATAATTAAAATGGCAAAGGTTAAAGACAAAGAGAGAATCTTAAAAGCAGCAAGGGAAACACAGTTAGTTGCCTACAAGATTGTTCCCATAAGACTGTCAGATGACTTCTCAAAAGAAACATTTCAGGACAGACGGGATTGACACAACCACAGTGGTATGAAACTAGAATTGAACCACAAGAAAAACAAACAAACAAAAAACAGAAAAACACACAAACACATGGAGGCTAAAGAGCATATTACTAAACAATAAGTGGGGGCCCATTCAAGAGGAACTTATTATGTCCATATGTTGGATGAGGAGGGACTGGAAGTGGAGTAAAGCCAGGAAGGAGCCTGCTGCATAAATCTAGATAGGAAACCCTGTAAGTCAGAGTGGTGGTAATGGGAAATCTGACATTTATGACCCAGAGTAGAAACAACAATGTCTGTGGTATCAGGGGAAGTGAGTCAAAAATCCTGGCTCTATCATCTGCCAAGGATTTGATATCAAGCCAGTTATTATGTTTGTCACGACATGAGATGCCTCATACTTACATTGGGCATTCTAATGAGTGTGACCACCTAGAGATAATGCACATTAAGAATGGCAGAAGGCCCTATGTTCATAGTGGCACAATTTACAATAGCTAAGATTTGGAAACAGCCTACGTGCCCATCAGCAGATGAGTGGATTAGAAAACTGTGGTACATCTACACAATGGAATACTATGCTGCGGTAAAAATAGAAGGAATTCTTACCATTTGCAACAGCATGGATGGAACTGGAGAGCATTATGCTAAGCGAAATAAGCTAGTCAGTCAGAGAAAGATAAATATCACATGATCTCACTCATTTATGGAATATAATGAACAACATAAACTGATGAACAAAAACAGATCCAGAGACAATGAAGCATCGATAAGACGGTCAAACCTCAGAGGGAAGGTAGGGGAGGGTGGGGGTAAGGGGGAGAGATCAACCAAAGGACTTGTATGCATGCATATAAGCCTAACCAATGGACACAGACAATAGGGGGGGTGAGGGCATGAGTGGAGGTAGGGGGGCAATGGGGGGATAAGGACACAGATGTAATACCTTAATCAATAAAGAAAAAAGTTATGACCATAAAAAAAGAATGGCAGAAGGAAGTTATTTATTATTGATATTATGAATAACAACAAGCTGAATCCAGTATATATGATAAGGAAAGAAACACAACATGGTTAATAATAAGTGTTTTTGTTAATGGTTATGAATAACTGTTATTTCAGTTAACAGCTGAGAGAGCTTTAACGTAATTGCTTACTTATTTTATTTTCAGGAGGCAGATATTTCACCTCCCTCTCAGAGTCATTCCAACCCTTAAACAGAAAGCATGAAGGACTAGAGTTCCCAAGGAAAAGGCATGTCCAGGAGTAATCGGGGAGGGACTTAAAGCCTACCAGTGATATGCAACTAGGGTCCACAAGAGCACACAGGCTGATTTCATGAGTATAATATTTGGCAGCTTTTGTTCATATTATCCCTGATACCACTTGACGTGAGTCAGTACCCTGAAGACCCCAGAGAATCTTAGGGTGAATTTTAGGAAGTACCATCACTCCTGTGATAATGCAGAGTTGGCTAATCAGCTCACTTTGAAGTGAAAAAGATAAAGGTATTAAGAAAAAAAAAGAAAAGGAACTCATAGACACAGACAATATGATGATTACCAGGGGGAAAGGGGCGTGGGAGGAGGTAGAAGAGGGTAAAGGGGGGAAAAATGATGATGGAGGAAAACTTGACTTTGGGTGATGGACACACAATGCAATGTACAGATGATGTAGTATTATAGGCTTGTACACCTAAAACCTATATAATTTTATTAACCAATGTCACCCAAATAAATTCATTAATTTTTTTTAAAGAAAGATACACGGTGCTTTCCCTAAATACTCCTTTCTCAGCGGGAGCGGGGGGCAAATATTGACTCCTTGCCCTTTGGGGCAGACCAAGACAAGCTTCAGGGACAGAAAGGCCTGTGAGCAGACAGGTGGAATGTAGCTACTTGGAGATGAGAGGAAAGGAAATTCAGACAGAGGAAACGGTGAGCAAAGACCTGGGGTGGGTAACTTCCGAATATGCTCCAAATTACATTCGGATAACCGAATGAAAGAAAGAAAGAAGCAAAAAATCAGGTATCCAGGCAGACTGGAGCCTAGAAACCTCAGAGCCAACCTACACTCCACCCTCTCCCCATTTACCACTTTCACCCAATCAGACTCGAAAGCCTGTCCATCATCACCCTAAAATGCCTTTCTGCCTCTCCATCTCCATGGCAACCGCCCTAAGGCTCATTTTCATCCCCTCTTGCTTTTTATCCTAATTGCTTCCTGAGTGACCTTCCAGACAATAGTCTGCTCCTCTGTGAGGCAGCCAATCAGTGCCCTGTTTGATCATCCCCTGGATACACAACGTTTTCAAGGCCCTGCGTCTCTTGTGCGCTGTTTGCTTTTGCAGTTCTACGTCCTCTCGTCGCCACGTTATCTGGGTCTTAGATGGGCCCACGAGTTAATTAGTATACACATGAATGCCTTCTGAAAACAGGGCGAGTGGATGAATGCGCTGTGTAAACCAAGACAGGAAGGGAGAGCTGGGAATAGCTGATTCCTTCCAAGAATCCACGCCCCTTCCCCACCACCACACAAATACACCCTGCCTGCCTTCCGTGGGAATGGAGAAAGAGACACATTCCTTCCCAGGGCCTGCGAGCCAATCCTGCACTAGATTGAAAAAATACATGATCCCTGTGCATTTCTCCTCTGCATACCCCTCACCTCGCCAATCCCTGGTCTTCATTTGGGATCTAGCCCCACCCCTGCAGGGGCCAGCCCCCGTTCCTATCTGACAGCGGAAGTCTGGGTGGCGGAGCCGCCCACTTCCTTTTGAGAGTTCGGGGAGTGCGTGGCAGGAGAGGCGGGGCCGATTCAGCCGAGCCTTCCCTTCTCGCGCGCTCGCGGCTGGGGCGCGTGCAGGTGGCGGTTGTCCCCGCGAGTGGGCTTGCGTGGGGGTGAGCGCTGTCGCTGAGACCGTCTGGCTTCGTGCTACAAAGACTCTAGTGGCGTTGGTGGCTTCCGCGGTAGCCCCTTCTGAAGGTAGACAGTCGCTTTCTGCAGGGGTTCTAGGCATCCTTCCCTTAGGATTGCTGTAGGCTCAGCGCCCCTAGCCAGCGACATGCCACGGGGACGAAAGAGCAGGCGCCGCCGTAACGCGAGGGCCGCCGAAGAGAACCGCAACAATCGCAAGATACAGGCCTCAGAAGCCTCAGAGACCCCGATGGCCGCGTCTGTGGTCCCGAGCACCCCCGAGGACGACCTTAGCGGCCCGGAAGAAGACCCCAGCACTCCAGCGGAGGCCTCCACCACCCCCCAGGAAGCCTCCAGTACTGCTCAAGCGCAAAAGCCCGCGGTAGCCCGGAGCAATTTTCAAGGCACCAAGAAAAGTCTCCTGATGTCCATATTAGCCCTCATCTTCATCATGGGCAACAGCGCCAAGGAGGCTCTGGTCTGGAAAGTGCTGGGGAAGTTGGGGATGCAGCCGGGCCGGCAGCACAGCATCTTTGGCGATCCGAAGAAGGTCGTCACGGAAGAGTTTGTGCGCCGAGGGTACCTGATTTATAAGCCGGTGCCGCGGAGCTGCCCCGTAGAGTACCAGTTCTTCTGGGGACCTCGAGCACACGTGGAATCAAGCAAGCTGAAAGTCATGCATTTCGTGGCAAGGGTGCGTAACCGCTGCTCCAAGGACTGGCCATGTAATTACGACTGGGATTCGGATGATGATGCCGAAGTTGAGGCTATCCTCAATTCAGGTGTTGCAGATTACTTCGCCCCTTAGGGAAATCGGGCACACACCCTTGGGTGTGTGCGTGTGTGTGGGGGGGGGGCGGGGTGTAAAGAGGTTCACAGGTACCGCAAGGAGTATATCACCTGGGTTCTCGGTTGGATATTATGGGGAAGCGGGCGCGCTGTGTTTGTATATGTGATCAGTGCTAATAGTTGGAAGTGCGAAAAAGACCGTTTGCTTTGGATATTGTAAAATTTTATTCGCTTTAATACAATGTTGTTTAAGGCCACACAATACGTTTAAAATACCATTGAAGAAAAGGTATTTTTCTTTTTTTTTTTTTTTTTGTCTTTGAGATTTAGTGTAACAGTTTTCCTAACGTTATACAATGAAGTCTTTTCATCATATTCCGTGATCTGGTACCTATTTTATAGCATTGAGTAGTCTGTTCTTTGAAATAACCAGTAAAATGTGAAAGAGGGATGGGAGGGGGGGTGGGATTTGTTTATGTCTGACCTTTCTGAAAACCTTTGTGTCTGCTGTTGTGTAAAGAAGACTTAAAACTACCGTGATGTTGCTTAGTTATTGCAGAATATTGGGAAAAAATAAAAGCATAATGTCCAGGACACCTTGCTCATTTATTGACCATCAGTCATGTGTGAATCACCAGTGTACATCCTGAAAATACTCATTGACACACAGCCCCCAGTTCTAAAGGATGTTATAGATGACATGGGAGAGATGAATACATAAACTGGTAGTGTCGTAAGTGCTGTAACAGAGATGAGCTTGGGGTGCCATGAACATGTAGAAAAGCTAATGTGACCAATCTTGGGTTGGAACAGGAAGAAGACATCACAGGGAGCCATAAAAATCCAAGAGTTGGCTTGGGGCGATTTGAAAGGGGCATCAGAGCGTACTATGAAAATTCTGTACATTGGGTACTTTTGGGATACTTAACCCAGCTGGGAGGAAGTGGCATTGGCAAAGGGAAGGGAGCATGATGGGGTGCAGTAGAAACAGGAAGTACACCTAATTCAACTTGATAGCAGGGCAGAGGAGAGAGGGGTGCTTGCAGGAAATAGGACATTGTGAGGCACTACAGAGATTAAAGATGTGACTGTCAGAAAACTCTGGGTGATATAACAGCCTGCGGTCTGCAAATCATATTGGAGATGGGGAAAGGAGTAATATGGAGGCACTAAAGGCAGCGTGGACATTAGGGATAACACTCTTCACTGAACTATTAAGGATAAGTCAAGGGAAAGTGGAGAAAACGAAATGAGACGGGAAGGAGGTGAGCAGGGTCTACGACATTAAAGGGAGGGAGTTATGTCTGGTTATAATGAGAACACACGTGATTAATAATAATGATAATCCTGGAATAATGAGAAGAAATGGCTGAAGAAAAGCATACGCTCTTGGATGAGGCAGAGAGATTGGACCTGGGACATGCCTGAAAGGTGACCTGCCATTTCTCTCAGGAACTAGCCTTGGTGAGGGTGTACAAATTGTTTGAAAAGTGCAGTGC
>NW_005371641.1:0-10472 GCF_000412655.1 Myotis brandtii
TCATGACTTCCAACCAGGAGATGAGCCTCTTTCCTTTGCCCCCATCCCTCCCCTGCATAATGTTCTGTGGTACACACACCCAGGGGACTGCCCATCCCACACAGGGATTTGGGGCAGGGGCAGAGGAGGGGGAGGGGCTTAGCAGAGGGCCAAATGCAGAGAGGCCTGATGACTTCCAGATGAGTCACTGTGGGAGCTGTGGGAAGGTTCCAGAAGAGCCCCAGCCTCCCTCTTTGGGTGAGAATGGTCAGATAGACTGGGCCCAGGGAGGGCAGGTCTCTGTCCAAGGTCACACAGTAGGAAGTTAGGACACAGCTAAGTTAATGGCACAGACCCCTGTCCAGTAGCAGCTGTGCCCCTCCATGGGGGGCAGAGCATCCAGGAAGGAGGGCCAGAAGGAAGGAGGGAGGAAGGAAGGAGGGAGAAAGAAAGGAGGAAGGAGAGAAGGAAGGAGGGAGGAAGGAAGGGTCCCTGTGGCTCCCGAGCACAGGAGGAGCAGCAGGGGAAGCGGCCAGAACCTACCTGTGATCTGCTGGGTGTATGTCCCACAGTCTTCAGCCTCTGACTTGTTGCAGTCCTTGGGGATGAGGAATATCCCCGAGGTCTGGCAGCACCTCTGTGTGGGGCGGTGGAAGGGGTACAAGTCTCTGCAGCAGCTCCACGTGGAGTCCTTGGGGTCCAGGGCCACGCTGCCACAGAGTCGCCACTTCTCCTTTTCACCACCTCCACCTCGCCTGGGGCCAGACAGCTCAGCATAAGGCCTGGCCGGTCCTGGGTGGAGGCCTGCCCTCCTCCTGGGCCTTATCTCTCCCACATCCATTCATCTTTCCCCAGCACCCAGGTCCCAGGTCCAGTGGCCTCTGTCCAGCCCACGGGTGGGGTCTGCACTGAGTGCTCACACCCCCATGGGCTCCTGACCTGACCTTGTGAGCGGGGCTACCAACCGCCCACCTTGGGTGCCACCCGGGTCACAGCCAGTGGCCCTTGGAAGTGATGCTCAGCCTCACTCAGGCCAGTGACATGGCCCTGTCTACCCATGAGACTGGCCATGTGACTAAGTGGATGCTGGGCCTGGGCACTGGAGGGAGAGCAGATTGGGCAGGGCAGGCAGGAGGTCAGCATCTTAAAAAAAAAATCTGTCTTTTCCCCCCCATTTATTTATTTATTTTACTTTATTTTAGAGAGAGGAGGCTGAGAGAGAGAAACATCAATGTGAGAGAGAAACAGGGAAACATTGATGGGCTGCCTTGTGCAGGTGCCCCAACCAGTGGCCAGGGCGAGGTCAGCATCTTCAGGCAGCAAAGCCAGGGAAGGTGGGGGAGATGGTAGTGGGGGCACGGGGAGCTTCAAAGGCTCAGAGACCCTGGTCTCTGCCCCTCCATTCTTGCCAAACACTGTCAGGAGCTGGGTCACCTCCTCCTCACTCCCTCCCACATTCCTTCCATCCCTCACCCCCTCACTGCACTTCCCTGGTCCTTGGGCTGCTGCCGGGCCTGAAACTCATGGCACCTCATGTTCGGAGTTTGCTTAGAAAAGTAGAAGACAGAGGACTCCTCAGCCAAGTCAGGGTTCAAGGCCCATCCTTCCCTTCACCTGCTGTGTGGCCTCGGACATGAGCTTCCCCTCTCTGAGCCTCACTTTCTCCATTTCTAAAAGGGTCTGTTTTGCTTCGTGGGGTGTCACACAGACTGAGGGTGACAAGTGGGGCTGAATGAATGGAGTTTTAATAGAAGAGTCACCGCTGGGCCTGTGGTGGGAGGAGGCCCTTGACTTTGGTTCTTGACTCAGCAGATCACTCCCTTCTCTCGAGTCCCCATTTCTGCTCCCTCCCCAGGGGCTCTCCCTCCGCCCTGTCCTGCACCACATTCAGCACTAGGAGAGGCCATGGGGATGGGGGGATGCTCACAGGGGCTCGCCCCCCCGAGCCCCGGTGGGAGGTGGGTCTGAACTCCTCCCTGAGGCTGGCATTTCCGCTGAGCAGGATCACAGGTAGAAGTTGCACCCTCACAGCTGCCAGGCACCCAGAGGGGACAGGCTTCCCTCCCCCACACCCATGCTCACCTTAGGAGGTTTGGTGTCCTCCATGCACCAATGGTAACAGCAGGAAGAAGAGGGCTGCAGGGGAGAGAGGTGTGAGGGTTGGGGTCCCAGCTGGCAGAGGAGGGTGGTGGGAGACTCTTACCCTGGTACCTTGGGTGATGGGAGACCCTTACCCTGGTACCTTGGGTGATAGGAGGCCTGCACCTTAGAAGATAAGGAGTCCTGATTTCTCCTGTTGGGTCCTGGCCAGAATCTGGCTTCTCCTGTTCGATGCATGTTGTGGAGGCCACAGCATTTGGGGGAAAGACAGTTTTTATATCCTATTTTATGCTAATGAGGTGATTTTGATTGGTGCTTAATCCCAGAAAGAGGTGGGTAGATGTTGAAATTCCTGACCTTTGGGGAGGTGGGGCTCTGTAGACATAGGTAAATGACCTGGGGGACTGAGAGGGTACCTGAGGAACTGAGTCACTTCCTGGTTGTCTGGTGCCTCTGTGGGGAGGCGGACTAGGGCGCCTGAGTAGGCGGGCTTGATGCACCCCCCAGAAAAGTTTGTTGTGGACCCTGGAGTTGTGCTTCTCCGAAAGATTGCTCCTGTTACATTTTCTGCTCTGTAAAGCCTGCTCATTTGAAACTGAATCAGCCAGCAGTGGTACCGGTGTTGTGGAGTACTAGCGACAGAATGACCAGAACTCCAGACTGATTGAAATTTAGAGAACCTTTATTGACTGGCCAGTGTCCGCTCCTCCACTGGGGAAGCCCAAGAGAGAAGTGGCCATGACCATCTGCAGAGTCCAATATTTAAAGGGGACAACTACATCCATGTTCGGGTTCCCATAGCAAGCAAAGTCAAGTTACAAAAGCTAATTGCGTAGTTTTAGCCAAGCTATTCATCATACTCCTGTTATTCATTTCTGGGTAACTTAAAGGTCAGGACTATTCTTAATTTTTAACTTAAAGGTCAGGACTATTCTTAATGTTGATCTATTTGTTCTTTGTAGGCCGTTGCTCAGGTGTGTGAGCTCAGTTCCTAGAAACTTTGCACAGGCTGTCAAACTGCTGAGGTGGCTAGGTAATTAAGCAGGCCTAAAAATGTTCCTACTCTGTAACATTCCCCACTGGCCAGTGTCCACCCCTCCACTCGGGAAGAATCAAATCATTGTTTCTTCATTTCTAATTCTTTGATAATGAGTTCTTAGGACCATTAATTTGACTGCTTGTATTCTGTGTTGAATATAATTCATTAAGCAGTTCAGTATGCATGGGCCGAAAGTTAGTGTTAGTAGTAGGAGTACTAATGGCCCAGCTAAGGTGGTTAGGAGAGTGGTGAGCCAGGGGGACCAGGAGAAGAGGTTTTCATACCAGTTTCCTTCAGACTTTCTCCTTTCCTCTCTATCTTGTAGCCTCTTCCTTAGGCTGACTGAGGCTCTCCCTGATAACTCCTGAGTGGTTAGTATAAAAACATCAGGTCTCCCCTAGGGCCATGCATAGTCCTCCCTGTTTTAGAAATAACAGGTCGAGCCCTGTCCTATTTTGTAATACTACCTCGGCTAAGGAACTGAGGGAATCTTCAAGTCTTTCTACATTTTGCTCTAATGTGCTCAGATCTTGATCTACTTGGCTGCTGAGGGCCTTATACTAGAGCTGCTGTTCCCACCGTAGTGGAGCCGGCAACCCCTAACCCTACTAAAAGGGGAATCAATACCGGGCCATTTCTCTCTGCCTCCCTCCCCAGAGTAATAGTATACCTGAGGCAAGATGTGAGGATCCATAGAGAAGGCTCCCCCGGGGGGACGGGAGGGATGAGAGTCAAGGGGAAATTCAAGCGGTGATACGGAGGTACAGACAAACCAGGTTCCCTGTACATTGGATGGCCCATCGTTCAGTGGGGTCCTCGGATTCCGCCTTTTTTACTTGAGTTCGGTGAATCCAGTGTCTCTTTCTGGCAACCTTTACGGCCGATGGGGTGCTGAGGATGACAGTGAAGGGCCCAGTCCACCTGGCTTCCAGCGATGATGGCTCGTGCTTCTGAACCCACACCAGGTTTCCCGGTTGAAAGAGAAGTGGTCCAGGCCTTGTCCCGAGGGTGGGTCTCGGTGAGCCTCTTGGACCAGCTGGTGGTTAAGCCTGGAGCTCAACTGTAAAGCCTGTAAGGACTTCAGGAGGTTATGATTAGAAAGGGATGCTAATATTTCTTCCCCTAGCTTGGGAAGTAGCAGTGGGGGTTGGCCAAACAGAATCTCAAAAGGGGTGAGGCCCTTTACATACGTGGTGCAACAGGCCAGAGTAGGGCAAAAGGGAGGAGGCTTACCCAGTTTTCGCCAGTCTCCAGTTTTAGTTTTGTCAGGGTTTCCTTCAAGGTCTGATTTATCCTTTCTACCTGTCCAGAGCTCTGAGGTCTATAGATACAGTGTAATTTCCAATTTATACCTAGTATCTTTGCCAATAACTGAGTGATGTGGGCAATGAATGCCCACTGCTAAAGTCTACTTCCCAATGCTCTCCAGGACTTTTCCCTCTGAGTCTGGTTCCCTCAACTAAAGGGGACCGCTTCCTGGGGTTTATCTGTGCACAGATGTGACATCTCCTTGCGATGTCCTTTGAGACCTGAAAGAGCTTAGGAATATAATAATCTCGTTTAAGCAGTTCTACCAGCTTGGTTCCCCCCAGATGAGTACTCTGATGGATCTGGGAAATGAGTTCCTTTCCCAGGGCCTCCGGAGTGAGCAGCCTCTGGTCCGGCAATTCTTTCCATCTTCCAGATGTTTCTTTTGCCTAGAGTCTTTTCCCCAGCGCAGTAACCTCCTCCGAGTAGACTGGAGTCTCCTCAAAGACCCTTGCAGGGAGGGCTGGTAAAATAAGGAGGGGCCCCACTGGTTTTTGGGCAACTTCCCTGGCCGTTTTATCTGCGAAAGTGTTTCCCCGTGCCTCCGGGGTGTCAGTTGACTGATGTCCTTTGCAGTGTATGACTGCCACCGCCTTTGGCATCCAAAGGGCCACAAGGAGGGTAAGCATTTCTGGGACATTTTTGATTTCCTTCCCTCCTGACGTTAGGAGTCCCCTTTCTTGGTATAAGGCCCCGTGAACGTGAACAGTGGCAAAAGCATATCAGCTGTCCGTGTATATATTCACTGCCTTTTCCTTCCCCCACCGTAGTGCTTGGGTGAGGGCTATTAGCTCTACCTTCTGAGCTGATGTCCCGAGCCCTAGTGCCTGTGCCAGATTACCTTGTCAACTGTCACGACCGCTGCTCCTGCGTACCTGGTCCCTTCGACCACAAAGCTGCTTCCATCAGTGTATATAGGGTCTCGTCAGGGTCTGGCAGGGGCTGGTCCATCAGGTCCTCTCAAAGGTTCTTGAGCGAGGACAGGGTTTCAGTGCAGTCATGGAGGGGCTTCTCAGGGTCGTCATCAGGCAACAAGGTAGCAGGGTTTAGTGCCGCCGTTTTGAGAAAGCTGACTCGCGGGGGGTCAAACAAGAGTACCTGATACTGGGTGATCCGAGTATTCGAGAGCCAGCGCTCTGGTGGGCTTTGCAACAGCGCCTCCACGGAATACTACTTGCAAGTCCTGCCTGAGGGTGAGTTTTGAGGCTTCCTTTACCAATATAGGTGTAGCTGCTACTACTCTCAAACACCCTGGCCACCCTGCAGCCACGGGGTCCAGCCGCTTGGATAAGTATGCCACAGGCCTTTTCCATGGTCCCAGAGATTGGGTTAACACCCCCTTTGCGATTGCCCGAGCCTCTGCCACGTGTAGCTGAAATGGCTTTGTGAGGCCTGGCAGCGCTAACGTTGGTGCGCTGACTAAGGTTTGTTTAAGATCTTGAAAAGCCTTAGTTTCAATTTCAGTCTAGTTTAGTTTCTCAGTCTTTCCCCAGTGCAGGTAACAGGCTCAGGAGGGTATATGGATTAGGCACCGTGGGATGTATAGTTTCTACCCTCTTATTGACCTCTCTTAAGTCCTGAACGGGTCTGAAGTCCTCTGTTCCTGGTTTCTGTACAGGAAGCAATGGGGTATTCCACGGGGAGTGGCAAGGGACTAAGATTCCTGCTTTTTTCAGTCTTTTTCTGTGGACTGCAATGCCTTTTTGGGCCTTTTGGTTTATTGGATATTGCTTAACCCATACTGGAATTGCTGTGCTGGAGAGTTGTACCACAATTGGGGCTCTGTGGACTGCCAATCCTGGGGGTTACTCTCTGCCCATACTCCAGGTATTTTCTGTTGCAGCTCTTGGAGTAATGGGGCATCTGGGACCGGATTGTTGTTCTCAGTTCCCTCAGTGAGGAGATATTCCTCGTTCAAGGGGCAAGTCAAAAGCACAGCTCCTGGAGGCACCCCGGAGGCACGGGAAACGCCTTCGCAGATAAAATGGCCAGGGAAGTCGCCCAAAAACCAGTGGGGCCCCTCCATATTTTACCAGTCCTCCCTGCAAGGGTCTTTGAGGAGACTCCAGTCTACTCGGAGGAGGTTACTGCGCTGGGGAAAAGACTCTAGGCAAAAGAAACATCTGGAAGATGGAAAGAATTGCCGGACCAGAGGCTGCTCACTCCGGAGGCCCTGGGAAAGGAACTCATTTCCCAGATCCATCAGAGTACTCATCTGGGGGGAACCAAGCTGGTAGAACTGCTTAAACGAGATTATTATATTCCTAAGCTCTTTCAGGTCTCAAAGGACATCGCAAGGAGATGTCACATCTGTGCACAGATAAACCCCAGGAAGCGGTCCCCTTTAGTTGAGGGAACCAGACTCAGAGGGAAAAGTCCTGGAGAGCATTGGGAAGTAGACTTTAGCAGTGGTTCTCAACCTTCCTAATGCCACGACCCTTTAATACAATTCCTCATGTTGTGGTGACCCTCAATTTCATTGTTACAAATTGAACATATTTAAAGCATAGTGATTAATCACAAAAACAATATGTAATTATATGCGATGTTAACTGCCCGCCGATTCTCAGGCGCATCAGGGTCTATGGGTGTGTAGAGCCTGTAGGCTTCACACAGGCGCTCTAGAAAAGCAGAAGGAGATTCATTCGGTCCCTGTACAGTTTGAGTTACCTTAGACAAATTGGTGGGTTTCCGGGCAATCACTCGGATTCCCCTCAGCAGAGTCTAGCGATACCGACTGAGAGCCTCCTTACCTCGCTCCATGTTGGGGTCCCACAAGGGGCGGGAGAGTGGGAAGATAGCCTCGAGCTGTGCTGACTCTGAAGAGGGTTGGCCGGGGCCAGGAACCAATTTCCTTCCCTCTGACCTGACTCGCTCTCTCTCCTCCGAGGTGAAAAGGGTCTGGAGGAGCTGTTGGCAATCATCCCAAGTGGGCTGGTGGGTGAAAAAGACAGACTCCAAGAGGGAGATTAATCCCTGCGAATTCTGAGAGAAAGAGGGATTTCCAGTTATAGAGGTCACTGGTCGAAAAAGGGACGTAAACCATAAAAGGCTGTTCCTCCCCGTTGGGGGCGGCCACCTGGCGCAAAGGCAACATCGGGGCTCCAGAGGAGCCCGGAGAGGGTGCTGAATGTGGGGGTCAGTACTCTGCTCCACTGTGGGTATGAGATGGACTCAGAGGATCCTCAGGGGGAGCTGCCATTTGGGCTGACAGATACAGGGTGGCTCTGCCAGGATGGGGTCCTCCGGGGGAGGTGGGAGAACAAGGGGGTTCCTCTCAGCCTCCCTAGGAGGTGTAGTGAGGAGGACAGTCCACCTGTCCCAATTTCTTTTTCTTTTCTGAGGGTTTCTGGCAATCCCGGAGCCATTTAGGATTTTTAGTTAAGACATCTATCCAAATTTGAATATACACCATTTGGTCCGGGGGCCCGGGGTTTCCAAAAATTATAGCCTGGACCTGATAGGCTAAATCCAAATCGGTCGACCCCTCAGGAGGCCACTCGATCTGCGGGAACGTTGGCCATTTACGCTCACAGAATTTCTGTAAAAATGTTACAGGGGCTCCGTAGCCCTCGGCTCTTCACTTGAAGTCCTGAAAATTTTTCAAAAAACATTGAAGGGGGTTACAGACAGTACATGAAGCTGATTGACCGATTCTGACAACAAAAAACAAATTGGACACAACAATAGACACAGACAAGACAAATAACAACCAGACTCAGGATCACCAGGCACCGTCGTGCACCGGGATCTGGTCTCAACGAAAGTAGTGCTGCGTCCAGCCTTCCGGAGACCTCTGATGGGCCCACAGAACCAGAATTAGACTCAAAAGAATTGAGTCTTCTTACCGGTAAGATTCAGATCCAGATGGCTCCAAGTGAAGTCAATTAGACAATTTTTGGACAGACCTGCCAAACTCTATCGGTCCTGGGGCTGAGGAACGTCTCTCAGAGATCTCCCCCTAGGTCCAGGAGTTTGGATGTCTTCCCTAGACTCTGGTCACGGGACCAGTCAATAGCCAGTTATCTCGCTGGGGCCTCCAAATGTTGTGGAGCGCGAGTGACAGAATGACCAGAACTCCAGACTGATTAAAATTTAGAGAGCCGTCCTAACTGGTTTGGGTCAGTGGATAGAGCGTCGGCCTGCAGACTGAAGGGTCCCGGGTTCGATTCTGGTCAAGGGCATGTACCTTGGTTGTGGGCACATCCTCAGTGGGAGGTGTGCAGGAGGCAACTGATCGTGTGGGCTTCTTGCAGGAAAAATGTCACCATAGGAGTCCAACCCAAGGACCTACTGGTCTGGTGCACTCGCCCGCCGGTCGCTCAACAAACTGAGCCACAGGGGCCAGGGGGAGAGTATGTGTATTAAAGCTGGGGACAGTGAAGCAGGAAGGCTTAGCATAGAAGCAAGGGGAGACCCAGGCGGGGCTGCTCTGGTCACTGAAAATGTTCTGTAGGAAAGACATGAGCCTGGGCGGGGCTGCTTGAGCTCCCTGGGGAATGAGGAAAAGGGGGCCTTTTTCCTTTTTTAAAAATATATTGTATTGATTTTTTACAAAGAGGAAGGGAGAGGGATAGAGAGTTAGAAACATCAACTCGAGAGAAACATCGATCAGCTGCCTCCTGCACGCCCCCTACTGGGGATGTGCCCACAACCAAGGTACATGCCCTTGACCGGAATCGAACCTGGGAGCCTTGGGTCCACAGGCTGACGCTCTATCCACTGAGCCAAACCAGTTAGGACACCTTTTTCCTTTTGAGAAGCAAATATTTTTATTGATGTCAGGGAAGAAGAAGAGGGAGAGGGCACCCAGGGGACTGCCCATAGATGTTTCTGTTCATAGAAACATCAGTGATGAGAGAGAATCATGGATCTCCTGCCTCCTGCACACTCCACACTGGGGATAGAAACCACACCCCAGGCAAGTGCCCTCCTGGTTCCTAGGTCCACGCTCAACCACTGAGCCCCGCCGGCAGGGCAGGAAAAGGGGGCCTGGAGACAGGTTCAGGGGGTCAGCCTGGGTGCACCTGTCCTTGTCCGTTGCACCCCTCCTTGCAAATCTCCTGAGGTCCCTTAGAATTTGGATGAATGCCTGTGGGGGAAGAAGGGGGGAGGGGAAAGATGTACATGACTAGCCTATTACTAGTAGGACTTACTTTTCATCCGAGTATATAGAGAAGAGAAAACCAGACATTCAGGTCACGACCAGCCCAGGGCGGCCCAGCTCCCCTGACCTTGTGAGCGCCTCTGTGGGACCTGTGAAGGGGCAGCAGGTGCCACTACTACATGGGGACCCTCACGAGATCCCCACCTGGTCATGACTTCCAACCAGGAATGAGCCTTTTTCCTTTGCCCCCATCCCTCCCCTGCATATGTTCTGTGGTACACCCAGGGAGCTGCCCATCACACACAGGGATTTGGGGCAGGGACAGGGGAGGGGGAGGGGCTTAGAAGAGGGCCAAATGCAGAGAGGCCTGATGACTTTCAGATGAGTCACTGTGGGAAGGGACCAGAAGAGCCCCAGCCTCCCTCTTTGGGTGAGAACTTCTTGTGCATACTTCTTCTCCCCCCTCACCTGGGGTCAGATAGACTGGGCCCAGGGAGGGCAGGACTCTGGCAGGAAGTTAGGACACAGCTAAGTTAATGGCACAGACCCCTGTCCAGTAGCAGCTGTGCCCCTCCATGGGGGGCAGAGCATCCAGGAAGGAGGGCCAGAAGGAAGGAGGGAGGAAGGAAGGAGGGAGAAAGAAAGGAGGAAGGAGAGAAGGAAGGAGGGAGGAAGGAAGGGTCCCTGTGGCTCCCGAGCACAGGAGGAGCAGCAGGGGAAGCGGCCAGAACCTACCTGTGATCTGCTGGGTGTATGTCCCACAGTCTTCAGCCTCTGACTTGTTGCAGTCCTTGGGGATGACGAATATCCCCGAGGTCTGGCAGCACCTCTGTGTGGGGCGGTGGAAGGGGTACAAGTCTCTGCAGCAGCTCCACGTGGAGTCCTTGGGGTCCAGGGCCACGCTGCCACAGAGTCGCCACTTCTCCTTTCTCACCACCA
>NW_005371641.1:10803-13206 GCF_000412655.1 Myotis brandtii
TTGGTGTTGAGCAACATGTTCCAGCCCAAACCCAAAGGATATCCCTCTGTCCCTTTCCCGTCACAGAGCTAACTGCATCCTGGCCCCACAACCACAAAGGAGAGGAGAGGGCAAGAGCAAATGAAAGGCAGGCCGGCCCTATGCTGCTTCTTCTGGGAGGGTCATCTTTAAAAAAAAAAAGATCTGTCTCCCCCCCCATTTATTTATTTATTTATTTATTTTACTTTATTTTAGAGAGAGGAGGGTGAGAGAGAGAAACATCAAAGTGAGAGAGAAACAGAAACATTGATGGGCTGCCTGCTGCAGGTGCCCCAACCAGTGGCCAGGGCGAGGTCAGCATCTTCAGGCAGCAAAGCCAGGGTGGAGGGGTAGGGGGTTTGGGAAGGGTGGATGGGAGTGGGGGTGGGGAGCTTCACAGGCTCAGAGACCCTGGTTTCTGCCCCTCCATTCTTGCCTCACACTGTCAGGAGCTGGATCACCTCCTCCTCACTCACTCCCACATTCCTTCCATCCCTCACCCCCTCACTGCACTTCACTGGTCCTTGGGCTCCTGCCGGGGCTGAAACTAATGGCACCTCATGTTAAGAGTTTGCTTAGAAAAGTAGAAGACAGCCCTAGCTGGTTGGCTCAATGGATAGAGCGTCGGTTGGTAGACTGAAGGGTCCCAGGTTTGATTCCAGTCAAGGGCATGTACCTTGGTTGCGGGCACATCCCCAGGACGGGGTGTGCAGGAGGCAGCTGATGGATGTTTCTCTCTCATGGATGTTTCTAACTCTCTATCCCTCTACCGTCCTCTCTGTAAAAAATCAATAAGATACATTAAAAAAAAAAAAAAAGTAGAAGACAGAGGACTCCTCAGCCAAGTCAGGCTTCAAGACCCATCCTTCCCTTCACCTGCTGTGTGGCCTCAGGCAATGAACTTCCCCTCTGAGCCCCACTTTCTATGTTTCTAAAAGGGTCTATTCTGCTTCGTGGGGGTGTCACACAGACTGAGGGTGACAAGTGGGGCTGATTGAAGGGAGTTTTAATAGAAGAGCTCACCGCTGGGCCTGTGGTGGGAGGAGGCCCTTGACTTTGGCTCTTGACTCAGCAGATCACTCCCTTCTCCCAAGTCCCAATTTCTGCTCCCTCCCCAGGGGCTCTCCCTCCACCCTGCCCTGCGCCAATATTCAGACAAGGAGAGGCCATGGGGATGGGGGGATGCTCACAAGGGCTGGCCCCCCAGGGCCCCGGTGGGAGGTGGGTCAGAACTCCTCCCTGAGGCTGGCATTTCTGCTGAGCAAGAGCACAGGTGGAAGTTGCACCCTCACCATTGCCAGGTACCTGAAGGGCCAGGCTTCCCTCCCCCACACCCATGCTCACCTTGGGAGGTTTGGTGTCCTCCATGCACCAATGGGAACAGTAGGAAGAAGAGGGCTACAGGGGAGAGAGGTGTGAGAGTTGGGGTCCCAGCTGGAGGAGGTGGGTGTGGGTAGACCCTTACCCTGGTACCTTGGGTGATGGGAGGCCCGCACCTGAGAAGATAAGGAGTCCCGACTCCCTCCCGCTGGGCTCTAGCCTGTATCTGGCTGCTCCTGGTTGATGCATGTTATGGAGGCCACAGCATTTGGGAGAAAGACAGTTTTTATATCCTATTTTATGCTAATGCAGTGATTTGGATTGGGGCTTAATCCCAGAGAGAGGTGGTGAGATATTGAAATTCTTGACTCTTTCTGGAGGTGGGCCTCTGGAGACTTAAGTAAATGAGCTGGGGAACAGAGCTCATACCTGACAAATTGAGTCACTCCCTGGTTGTCTGATGCCTTCTGTGTGCACCTGAACAGGTGGGCGGGGCCCACTCCCTGGAAGAGTTTGCTTTGGACACCAGGTTCTTTTCTGCTTCTGTAAAGCCTGCTCATTTAAATCTGAATCAGCCAGTAGTGGTACCGGGCAGGAACCCTGCCCTGCGTGGGTCTGCCTAGGGCAGCCGGAGATGTGTGGGCTTCTTGCAGGAAAAATGTCACCATAGGAGTCCAACCCAAGGACCTACTGGTCTGGTGCACTCGCCCGCCGGTCGCTCAACAAACTGAGCCACAGGGGCCAGGGGGAGAGTGTGTGTATTAAAGCTGGGACAGTGAAGCAGGAAGGCTTAGCATAGAAGAAGCAAGGGGACACCTAGGCGGGGCTGCTCTGGTCTCTGTAAATGTTCTGTAGGAAAGACATGAGCCTGGGCGGGGCTGCTTGAGCTCCCTGGGGAATGAGGAAAAGGGGGCCTTTTTCCTTTTTTAAAAATATATTGTATTGATTTTTTACAAAGAGGAAGGGAGAGGGATAGAGAGTTAGAAACATCAACTCGAGAGAAACATCGATCAGCTGCCTCCTGCACGCCCCCTACTGGGGATGTGCCCACAACCAAGGTACATG
>NW_005371641.1:13368-14607 GCF_000412655.1 Myotis brandtii
ATAGAAACATCAATGATGAGAGAGAAGCATGGATCTGCTGCCTCCTGCACGACCCACACTGGGGATTGAGACCACAACCCAGGCATGTGCCCTCCTGGTTCATAGGCCCACGCTCAACCACTGAGCCACGCCGGCAGGGCAGGAAAAGGGGGCCTGGAGACAGGTTCAGGGGGTCAGCCTGGGTGCACCTGCCCCTGACCATTGCTCCCCTCCTTGCAAATCTCCTGAGGTCCCTTAGAATTTGGATGAGTGCCTGTGGGGGAAGAAGGGGGGAGGGGAAAGATGCAAATGAGTAGCCTATTACTAGTAGGACTTACTTTTCATCCGAGTATATAGAGAAGAGAAAACCAGACATTCAGGTCACCACCAGCCCAGGGCAGCCCAGCTCCCCTGACATTGTGAGCGCCTTTGTGTGACCTGTGAAGGGGCAGCAGGTGCCACTGCTGCATGGGGACCTCTTGTGATCCCCACCTGGTCATGACTTCCAACCAGGAGATGAGCCTCTTTCCTTTGCCCCCATCCCTCCCCTGCATATGTTCTGTGGTACACCCAGGGAGCTGCCCATCACACACAGGGATTTGGGGCAGGGACAGGGGAGGGGGAGGGGCTTAGAAGAGGGCCAAATGCAGAGAGGCCTGATGACTTTCAGATGAGTCACTGTGGGAAGGGACCAGAAGAGCCCCAGCCTCCCTCTTTGGGTGAGAACTTCTTGTGCATACTTACTCCTCCCCCTCACCTGGGGTCAGATAGACTGGGCTCAGGGAGGGCAGGACTCTGTCCAAGGTCACACAGTAGGAAGTTAGGACACAGCTAAGTTAATGGCACAGACCCCTGTCCAGTAGCAGATAGTCCAGTCCATGGAGGGCAGAGCTTCCAGGAAGGAGGGAGGGAAGGAGGGCAAGAAAGAAGGAGGAGGAAGGAAAGAAGGATGGATGAAGGGTCCCTGTGGCTCCCGAGCACAGGAGGAGCAGAAGGGGAAGCGGCCAGGACCTACCTGGGATCCGCTGGGTGTATGTCCCACAGTCTTCAGCCTCTGACTTTTTGCAGTCCTTGGGGATGACGAATATCCCCGAGGTCTGGCAGCACCTCTGTGTGGGGCGGTGGAAGGGGTACAAGTCTCTGCAGCAGCTCCACGTGGAGTCCTTGGGGTCCAGGGCCACGCTGCCACAGAGTCGCCACTTCTCCTTTCTCACCACCAACACCTCGCCTGGGGCCAGACAGCTCAGCATAAGGCCTGGC
>NW_005371641.1:14939-17440 GCF_000412655.1 Myotis brandtii
ACTGGAGGGAGAGCAGATTGGGCAGGGCAGGCAGGAGGTCAGCATCTTAAAAAAAAAATCAGTCTTTTTCCCACATTTATTTATTTATTTATTTATTTTACTTTATTTTAGAGAGAGGAGGGTGAGAGAGAGAAACATCAAAGTGAGAGAGAAACAGAAACATTGATGGGCTGCCTGCTGCAGGTGCCCCAACCAGTGGCCAGGGCGAGGTCAGCATCTTCAGGCAGCAAAGCCAGGGAAGGGGGGGAGATGGGAGGGGTGGCACGGGGAGCTTCAAGGGCTCAGAGACCCTGGTCTCTGCCCCTCCATTCTTGCCTCACACTGTCAGGAGCTGGGTCACCTCCTCCTCACTCATCCCACATTCCTTCCATCCCTCACCCCCTCACTGCACTTCCCTGGTCCTTGGGCTCCTGCCTGGGCTGAAATTAATGGCACCTCATGTTCGGAGTTTGCTTAGAAAAGTAGAAGACAGAGGACTCCTCAGCCAAGTCAGGGTTCAAGGCCCATCCTTCCCTTCACCTGCTGTGTGGCCTTGGGCATGAACTTCACCTCTCTGAGATCCACTCTTTCTGTTTCTAAAAGGGTCTCTTCTGCTTCGTGGGGGTGTCACACAGACTGCGGGTGACGAGTGGGGCTGCTTGAAGGGAGTTTTAATAGAAGAGTCACCGCTGGGCCTGTGGTGGGAGGAGGCCCTTGACTTTGGCTCTTGACTCAGCAGATCACTCCCTTCTCCCGAGTCCCCATTTCTGCTCCCTCCCCAGGGGCACTCCCTCCACCCTGCCCTGCACCACATTCAGCACAAGAGGAAGGCCATGGGGAGGGGGGATGCTCACAAGGGCTGGCCCCCCAGGGCCCCGGTGGGAGGTGGGTCAGAACTCCTCCCTGAGGCTGGCATTTCTACTGAGCAGGAGCACAGGTGGAAGTAGCACCCTCAGAGCTGCAAGGCACCCGGAGTGTCAGGCTTCCCTCCCCCACAACCAGGCTCACGTTGGGAAGTTTGGGGTCCTCCATGCACCAATGGTAACAGCAGGAAGAAGAGGGCTGCAGGGGAGAGAGGTGTGAGGGTTGGGGTCCCAGCTGGTGGAGTTGGGTGGTGGGAGACCCTTACCCTGGTACCTTGGGTGATGGGAGGCCCTTACCGGAGAAGATAAGGAGTACAGACTCCCTCTTGCTGGTTCCTGGCCTGCATCTGGCTTCTCCTGGTTGATGCATGTTGTGGAGACCACAGCATTTAGGGAAAGACAGTTTTTATATTCTATTTTATGCTAATGAGATGAATTGGATTTGGGCTTAATCCCAGAAAGAGTTGGCGAGATATTGAAATTTCTGACTCTTGGGGAGGTGGGGCTCTGGAGACTTAGGTCAAGGACCTGGCAACTGAGCCCATACCTGACTCACTCACTGGTTGTCTGGTGCCTGTGTGCAGCTGCGGTCTAGGGCACCTGAGCAGGAGGGCGGGACCCACTCCCTGGGAAAGTTTGCTTTGGACCACCAGAGTTGTGCTTCTCTGAAAGATTGCTCCTGTTCCTCTCCGCTTCTGTAAAGCCTGCTCATAAAAAACTGAAATAGCCAGCAGTGGTACCGAGCAGGGACCCAGCCCTGGGCGGGTCTGCCTAAGGCAGCAGGCGATGTGTGGGTTCTTGACTTCTTGCAGGAAAAATGTCACCATAGGAGTCCAACCCAAGGACCTACTGGTGTGGTGCACTCGCCTGCCGGTCGCTCAACCACCTGAGCCACAGGGGCCAGAGGGAGAGTGTGTGTATTAAAGCTGGGACAGTAAGGCAGGAAGGCTTAGCATAGAAGAAGCAAGGGGACACCCAGGCGGGGCTGCTCTGGTCTCTGTAAATGTTCTGTAGGAAAGACATGAGCCCGGGCGGGGCTGCTTGAGCTCCCTGGGAAATGAGGAAAAGGGGGCCTTTTCCTTTTTTAAAAACAAATATTTTTATTGATTTCAGAGAGGAAGGGAGAGGGAGAGGGCACCCAGGTGACTGCCCATAGATGATTCTGTTCATAGAAACATCAATGATGAGATCGAATCATGGATCTCCTGCTTCCTGTACGCCCCACTCTGAGGATTGAGACCACAACCCAGGCAGGTGCCCTCCTGGTTCATAGGCCCACGGCTCAACTACTGAGCCACGCCAGCAGGGCAGGAAAAGGGGGCCTGGAGACAGGTTCAGGGGTTAGCCTGGGTGCACATGTCCCTGTCCATTGCGCCCCTCCTTGCTAATCTCCTGAGGTCCCTTAGAATTTGGATGAGTGCCTGTGGGGGAAGAAGGGGGGAGGGGAAAGATGCACATGACTAGCCTATTACTAGTAGGACTTACATTTCATCCGAGTATATAGAGAAGAGAAAACCAGACATTCAAGTCACCACCGGCCCAGGGCGGCCCAGCTCCCCTGACCTTGTGAGTTTCTTTGTGCGACCTGTGAAGGGGCAGCAGGTGCCACTGCTGCATGGGGACCCTCTCGAGATCCCCACCTGGTCATGACTTCCAACC
>NW_005371641.1:18203-18983 GCF_000412655.1 Myotis brandtii
CACCTCGCCTGGGGCCAGACAGCTCAGCATAAGGCCTGGCTGGTCCTGGGTGGAGGCCTGCCCTCCTCCTGGGCCTTATCTCTCCTGCATCCATTCATCTTCCACCAGCACCCAGGTCCCATGTCCAGTGGCCTCTCTCCAGCCCATGGGTGGGGTCTGCATTGAGTTCTCACACCCCCATGGGCTCCTGACCTGACCTTGTGAGTGGGGCTACCAACTGCCCACCTTGGGTGCCACCCGGGTCATAGCCAGTGGCCCTTGGAAGTGATGCTCAGCCTCATTCAGGCCAGTGAGATGGCCCTGTCTACCCATGAGACTGGACAAACGACTAAGTGGATGCTGGGCCTGGGGACTGGAGGGCGAGCAGATGGGCAGGACAGGCAGGAGGTCAGCATCTTTAAAAAAGAAAAATCTGTCTTTCCCCCCATTTATTTATTTTAGAGAGAGAGGAAGGTGTGAGAGAGAAACATCAATGATGAGAGAGTATCATTGATCGGCTGCCTGGGGATTGAGCCCACAACCCGGCCATGTGTCCTGACCAGGAATCGAACGGTGACCTCCTGATTCATAGATCGGTGCTCAACCACTGAGCAACACCAGCCGGGCTCATCTTTTTTTTTTTCTTTTTAATTGAAAGAGAGAAACACAAGTTTGATTTATTCATTCATTCATTGGTTGATTCTTGGATGTGCCCTGACCATGTTCGAACCCACAACCTTGGCCTATGGGGACGACTCTCTAATCAACTGAGCTACCCAGCCAGGGCCTGGATGGGCTCAT
>NW_005371642.1:0-534 GCF_000412655.1 Myotis brandtii
TCTTTAGGAACATACTGAGATTTGAGTACATTTATAAGTCCAGAAGCAAAGAGAGATGGTGGAGTGTGTCCTGAAGAGAAAATGCTGTGTCGTGCAACACAAATATTTCAGGAAAGGTAATTATAGTTTCCTAGGGTTAATCTCCTCAAATGGGGGTGGAATGGCTGCTTATACTGGCAAAAATAGATTTGGCAGAATTTAGAAATTCAACATCCCACCTTTGTCTTTTCAAACATCTTGATTCTAATTTTCAGGATCCCAAGATTGGGACAACTGGACACCATATGAAGTTTCATCTTGGGCTCTAAGGACACAGCACCACTTCTGTGGGGTCCCTGCACACATGCAGAACCGAATCCGGGCAAGAAGAAACAACAGACAAACCTAAATTGGACATTCTACAGAAAAAAAACCACTCTTTAAAAATCTTAAGGGCTGGAAAGAAAAAGAAAGCCTGGAGGACTTTTACACATACGAGGAGACCAATGAATCATAGCAACTAAATGAAATATTGGATCCTGAATTAGATTCTGA
>NW_005371643.1:0-805 GCF_000412655.1 Myotis brandtii
ATCTAGGCATGTAAACCATTCTGCCTCTGATGGGATGGGTCCCAGAAGAGTGTAGGGGTTTGGCTGTACTGAATGCAGGGTTAAAACAGCCTCATTAACAGCCCGTAGATGCTGTACAGTGTGGTAGTCATTAGTCGCAGGTTTTTTCACAGGCAAGAGTGGCGTGTTCCATGGAGACCTGCATCATTTAACAAGTCCCCACTGAAGCAACTGGTCTAAGTGGACCTGGATTCCTAGGCGTGCTTCCCTTGGAATTGGATATTGGTGGATTTTAACAGGCTGTGCGCCAGGCTTTAAGTCAATCAATATGGGGGTGCTGTCCTTAGCCAGGCTTGGAGGATTCCCTTCTGCTCAGAACAGCTGGAACTCTTTCTCTAATTCAGGTTCTAATGGTGAGGCCTTTACTCTGGGGGGATAAAGTCTCCATTCTTCCTCCCTTGGCACTGCAAAAGACAGGATCATTGGGGAGGTCTCTTTCCCTAGGCAAAGCTGTGCTGAGCCATCTGAAGAAAAGTGGTTTCTGCTCCCATTTTTGCTAAAAGGACTCTGTCTGTTAGAGGGACCAGGCAATCTGGCAAATACAGAAATTCATGAACCACCTGGAGGCCGCCTAAGTGACATCGGTTGGGGCGGCAGAAGGGTCTGCAGCTGTGGTCCCTGGTAGCTCCAATAATGGTGACTTCCTGTCCTCAGAGGGGAGCTACCTTCTGAGTAACTACCGAGTGCTCTGCCCCTGTATCAACCATAAAGTTGACAGTCTGGCCTCCAATTTTCATTTCGACCATGGGCTCATGGAGGCCCAGTT
>NW_005371643.1:1862-5581 GCF_000412655.1 Myotis brandtii
ACACCAAAGCCATATTTTCTAGTTAGTTAGAACTCTTAGCCTTAATTTTTAGGTGACATGTAAATATTTAACATTCCTCAGATTAGCAATACATTCATATTTTTTGAAGAGACACAAACAGAAATTTCACTTGCTGAACAATTTTAAACAAACAACAAAGACACATATTTAAACAATAAAGACAGATAACATTCCCCATTAAAAACTTTGAATGACCATGGAAACACAGGAGAGCTTTAGAAGGGTTTTTTTAAAAAAAAAAAAAAACAGAAACAAAGATAAAGAAAACAATTTTACACTGGCACACAGCACATTTACACCACAGAATACCACCAAATCAGTTTCAATAGTGCAGAGATACAGAACAAGTCCCTGAACAGAGGCAGTAGAAAACTGCCTAGCAACGCTTCTCTCCTACCTTTTTTTTTTTTTTTAAAGACAGGCCAGACTTGAACCCTTAGCCAATCCTAGTTTTGACTTCCCTCCCAGAAGTCTCAGAGACAGTGAATACCATCTAGAAGCCATTCCTCCAGATACAGGACAAGTCCGTAGTACAGAAACATAGACAGAAATTTTTACTAAGTGGGCTGATTACTTCCAAGATATAGAGCAAACACCTCTGAGAAACCTAACTCAACAATGCTGCTTGCGACTTTTGCAGACCATCACAGGTTCAGCCTTCAGCAAATCAAAGGTTTTAACCAGATGAGCAAACAGAAAATCAAAATAACTTTTGCTTTCATACAGACCAGTTAATCAGCAAACATCCGAATCCACACTCTCTCAGACTAGCCCAGACTTCAGCTGAGCAGATAATGCCCAATTCCCCAGATGGGCATGGGGGCACTCCTGGCACCCATGCCCTAGACCAGAATTCTGGACCGACGTCTTGGTCAGAACCTACCTGAGGAGTTACAGCTGCATCCAGCCCACATTCTTGGTAGCAAATTGGCTAGTCCCACACACAAACAAATAAAAGAGTGAACCCATAATTCCTTAATTGAATCTGAATTCACTCAACTCTAGAGTCCTGATTCCTGATTTACCTGACGAAGTCCTATGACTTCCGGGGAGGTGATCAAGCTCCCCCTTCCACTCACTTGGAGTGGGCCTGACTGACTGGGGCCCCCACATTATAGATTCTGTCTACAGGTCCAGAGGTGTCCATCCACTTTCTCCAGATGCTGGCTGGGTCCTGGGCTGAGGTGCGGGAGCTCCTGGAGTTCCCCCGGGTTCAAATCTGCTAAAATCATCAGTGTGAGCCTTCCGGAGGCCTGTCCTGCAACCCCGGGCCACAAACCTCATCCACTCACCAGAGGCAAGAGCCAAACGCGGTTAGTTTCCGGGTTCAGGGAACTATATGATACAGAAGAGCAACAAAATACCAAGCACGCTTCCTAGAGAAAGGGAGGGACGCCATTTATTAACACTAGTGAACTCCCAGAATAATTTCCAAATCAGAGTGAAGTAACATGCAGAGGCTTCACTTTTTATAACCTTCTGAGGTATTTGTCTTGCAGATATGGTTCTGCCCCCTTTCTTGGGCTTACAGGAAAGCCCCCAGGTGTTGATGATCTGTCCTGGGGCCAGCATTAATGACCTTTCCTCCCCCACAGGGCAGTGCATTGTTCACAGTTTTTATGGCTTGACACACCTTGCAAGACCAGTTTCCTCCTCAGAGAGAGTAGACAGGCCTATATGTAGTAAGTGAAACAAGTTAAAAATTAGTAAAAGAAAAGTTAGAAAATTTATATTTCAGGTGTCCCAGAGCATGAGCTTCAGATAATTCTTTAAAGATTTTATAGCTTATTTTCCCTCTCAGTTCCACTGAGTTAGAACAGGTCAATTTGACTTTAAAAGGACATATAGACTCTGGGACATTAATGAAAAACTTGAAACCCAATTGAGACAATATCCAATCACAATTGAAACAATATCCAATCCTCTAAGCTTCTATCTTGGTTTTGGAAGAGGAAATGATAGAAGCCCTCTGATTCTTTCAGAGTTAATCATTAGCCCATGCCATATCATAAAAGCCTAATATGCAAATTGACCAAATGGCAAAATGACCAGTCCCTATGACGTGCACTGACCGCCAGGGGGCAGATGCTCAATGCAAGAGCTGCCCCCAGCCTGCTGCCCCCAGGCCAGCCAAGGTGGGTGGGTGCCAGCGGGGACCCTCCGATCACTCCTCTGGTCGCCACACAAATTGGCCCTGATCACCAGCCAGGTCTAGGAACCCTAACTGTGCACAAATTCCATGCTTTGGGCCTCTAGTCTTTATATAAGAGATGGAAAGGTAATTTACTTGAGCAAAGAAAAATAAAAACTTGTCCTTTGAGACCTTATGTCCTTTTATAGCTGGCTGTTATAATGGGTAAATTTTGTCTTTTGGGGAGTTTAGTAATAACATAGAGAATAAAAGTAAGTCATCCACATATTGGATGAGAGGGCAATTTCTAAGAAATTTAACATAATATCAACTTTTAATATCTTGGAGAAGTAGGTGGGACTCTCTGTATATCGCTGTGGCATTTCAGTCCAAATAAATTGTAGATCTTTTCAGGTGAAAGCAAAGGTGTATTCACTGTCATTTTCTGCTGGAATGCCGAAAAGTCACTCACTCTATAAATCTATCGCTGAAAAATATTGTCAATCCATAGGCATAGCTGATAATGAGATATGTGGATCTGGAACCAAGGATCCCTGGGAATAACTATCTTATTTTTAGCTCTGAAATCCTGTACACATGTTTACATTTTTGGCTTTGGAGTCTTCACTGTAAGGATAAAAGTATTACATAAATTATAAATCCCCCTTTGAGGTAATATTGTATAATGTGCTTAAATGCAGCTGGCACATCAAGTCTTAAATGATATTGGTGAATATTTGGAAAAGGCAAGGTATTATGAATAGTTATTATAATGGGAGTGGCTAACTTAACCTTCCCAATGTGCATACTAGAAAGGGCTCAAAGTTGCATTGGATTGTCCTACAACAAATGTTCAGCTCCTTCAAGAAGTTCCTTTATAATCATCTACCCACTTGGTTTATAATTGGTTCATCTAGTTCTAAAAACATTTCACCCATTCAGGAAAAATGATATGTGAGTTTCAAGAAAATCTCTCCCTACCAGGTGAATTGGAACTGGTATGACCACTAAAAGTATATGTTGTATCATAACACTAAAGAGCTGAAAATGAATGGGTTCTGATTTAAAAACAGTCATTGGTTCATTAGATATATCTACCATTTGCACAGAAGCTTTGCTTCAAAGATGAAGGCAATTTGGTCGGGGATGGTTTAAAATAGATAAAGTATCCACAGTATCTGCAAGGGCCTTAATAAGTTCCCCTTTTATGCTAATTTCAACTTCTCCTAAACTATTAGTAAGGAGAAGGGAAACACCCTCTCATAGATTTCAGAGCAGCCACATGCTTGCTTCTGTTTCTCTTCTCTTTCTAAATCCCACTTATGTTTTCTATAACCCTTCTTATGTTGAACAGACTGCTCTACAAAAGTTTTCTGGTGAACCTTACTTAGTAATTCTGTTGCTTTGCTCCCAGAAACCATTCGGTATATTCATTTAAATTGGTCAGAATAGTCAGGATCACATATTCTGACGGTTGAATTAAATGACTTTACAAACACATCAGTGTCCTAAATAAAACTGAGAAAATCTTTACGTAGATTTCTTAATTCTGGTCCATTCCAAGGGA
>NW_005371644.1:0-2186 GCF_000412655.1 Myotis brandtii
GGGTAAGAGCCCACGTATGGCCTCACACCTCCTGGCTCCTGTGTGCCACTGCCCCATGCACCCCAAGGCCCCTATTTCTGCCGCTGTTCCAACCGGGACCAGATGCCCAGGTGCTGTGCGTGGCCAGTGGGGACTGCTGTGGCCACCAGGAAAGCCTCCCCACCCCATCCCTGACTCCAGCGCTCTGATCCCAGTCCACTTCCGCCAAAGGAGAGCTTTGCCTGCGCAGCTGCCCGAGACTGAGACCGAGCAACTCCAAGGTCCCCAGACCCCAAATTTCTGCCAGTCAAGGCAGTTGGCCGGCAGGCCCCATCCTGATCGGGGTGTTGGGGGCGATCTGGCCCGGATCAGGCCAGTTCGCTGGCCACAGTGGGTGTCAGCGACTGGTCGTTAGGTCGTTATGGTCTCTGGCTTTTTATATATATAGGTATCTTAGGCCACTTTGGCCTGCCCATCTTTAAGAGCTTCCACAAATATGAAAAAGCTAAAGGATTCAAAACCACCAAACCAGTATTACATGACATGTTGAAGGGTCTTCTTTAAGAAGAAGAAAAAAAGATACAAAACATAAATAAAATGGCAATACATATCAACCAACAATTGAATCTATAAAGCAAAATAAACCAACAAGCAGAACAGAAACAAATTCAGAGAACTTTGACAGTTGCATGGTGGTGGTGGTGGTTGAGGGGATTGGTGAAAAGGTGAAGGGATTAAGATGTACAAATTGGTTGTTACAGAATAGTCATGGGGATGTAAAGTACAGGGAATGTGGCCAATGATGTTCTGGTAGTATATGTAGTGTCAGATGGGTGTGGGATTTTTTGGGATGTTCACTTAGTAAGTTATGCAATGGTCTAATCACTGGGGTGTACACTTGAAACTCATAATAATGTATGTCAAGTGTAAATGAAAAAAATGATTTTAAAAAAGTAGGTTTATAATTGTGACTACACAAGTTTATTCTTATATTACTTATTGTATTACAACTGTAAATGTACTTTTACCCACCCCTGAATTTTTAGGTTTCTTTGGATATATTCACAGAAGTGGACTCGCTGGGTCATAAGGCAGTTCATTTTTAACTTACTGAAGTAACTCCATACTGCTTTCTACGGTGGCTGCATCAATCTGTATTCCCTTCAACAGTGCACAATGGTTCTCTTTTCTCCACATGCTCACCAACACTTGATTTATTGATAGCCATTCTGACAGGTGTGAGGTGACATCTCATTATGGTTTTAATTTGCATTTTTCTGATGATTAGTGATGTTGAACATCTTTTCATATTTCTTTTGGCCATCTGTATTGTCCTCTTTGGAGAAGTGTCTATTCAGGTTCTTTGCCCATTTTTTAATTGTGTGTTGAGTTTTATAAGTTCTTTATAAATTTTGGATATTAACCCCTTATCAGTTGTATCATTGGATGTTCTGGAGAAATAACTTGTGAATATCCAACAACAGTAAGATGGTTGTCTAAATTGTTCATAGAATATAATGTATATTTATTAACAGGCAAGTTTAGATAATAAAAATGTACAAATTCACTTGAAATGGAATACTTTAAAATAAAATTTAAATTGTCAGACCAAGAGTGCTATTATTTGCATAGAAATGAATTTCATTCATGACTGGCACAGAAATCTAAAGCTTAGTGTAACAGTATTTACCATATCACTTTTACCAATGGTTTAGAAATTGTGTTTAGTTTCTAAATTTTAATTTATGTTGAACTGAACACTTATCTATGTGGATGTCTCAGAAGATTGTTTTATATCAAGTTAACACAAGACTGAGATTAAGTATTACAATATGATAGTCACAGCTTCAGCAGTTTCTATATTCCAACTGTACAGTTATGAGAAAGTCCAAACTCAGAACTGTGTAGTTCAAATGCTACTTTTCCAAGCATTCCTAAAGCATTACATGTAAACTATTGGGAGTCAGGTTGATTAACTCATTACAAAATTAAAATGGTGTCAAAAACAGGTATAATATCAAGTAAAAACAACTTAAAGTTTGTACTTTAACTGTTACGCTTTTTATTATCTTCTCCCACAACCTAAATTCTGGAGTCTTAAAACTCTTCTTTTTTAATCCTTACCCGACGATACTTTTTCATTGATTTTTAGAGTGGAAGGGAGGGAGGAGGGGGAGGGATAGTGAAACATCGATTGGTTGCCTCCC
>NW_005371644.1:3811-5475 GCF_000412655.1 Myotis brandtii
TCAAGCTGGAAGCTGGAAATCCAAGCCTGGAGCTCAGGAGAGAGGTCTGGATAGAGACACGGACTTGGCAATGATGACCATGCATGGTGTATAACACCCAGGATAATGGACTGATCTCTCCCAGGGAGAGCTGATAGAGCAGAGTGATGGACTTGGCTTCAGTCTGGAGGCTCGCCAACATTTAGAGTTAAGCCAGAAGTCAGCCAAGGAGACTAAGGAGGGGTGACAGGTGCGGGAGGAAAACGAGGATGTATGCTGTCTTGGGAGCCCAGGGATGGGGGAGTTGGCAGTGGAGGGAGTGGTCAGTGCCCTGGATGCAGTGAGGAGTCAGAGGGGCATGGGCTGGTGGTGGACTTGACCTGAGCTTTTCAGTGGGTGACGGGCATGACGCCAACTGAGGTGGACAGTGAACTGGGGATGAGGCAGGAGGCTAAAGTATTCTACTCAATTGACGTTATTTGAATTCTCAAGTACAGAGAGTAAAGCTATAGAACGGCCTGTTTGAATCGAGTTGGCATTTGCTAAAGGGTCTCAGCACTTTCAATTTGTCTGAGTGAAGATGCTGCTGCCCTGGGGACAGAATGGGTGCCTCACCTCCAGAAGCCAGGAGGACCCCCCCCACCCCGGTTTCCTTCATCTCCCAGCCCTCCCCATCCCCCACTCATACTGCAGCTCAAGGGCACAGTTACACACCTGGGGTGCTGGCAGGCCATGCTCTGAACTACTGAGGCCTTTCAGCCAACTGTTTCTATTTAGAACGTGCCTCCTTGAAAGGCCTGAACTGGCAAAGGAAGATGACGATCTCCTCAAAGGGGAGAAAACTACGGTATATGTGCAACTTCATTCTTCATAAACCTCATGGCACCACACACAAAACTCCCCAAACAGGACACACAGCTGAAAACAAGAGGAAAGATGTAAGGAATGCCACCAAACAACAACAACAGACAGAAGCATAAAGGAGAAGAGCTACCAGGAAACAAAAGATAAAATGGCCATAGGAAATCCTCAAACACCAATAATTACCCTAAATGTAGATGGTCTGAATCCACCAATAAAGAGGCACAGAGTAGAGAGTGGACCAAAAACCAAGACCCAACCATAGGCTGCCAACAACAGACACATCTAAGCAGTAAAGACAAAGGTAGATTCAAAGTAAAAGGGTGGAAAATGATTCTCCAAGCAAATGGCGAGTCACAGAAAAGCAGGTGTAGCCATACTTTACCTGACAAAACAGATTTCAAGATACAAAGATAACAAGAGACAAAGACGGGCAATTTATAACGATAAAGGGAACATTAATCAATAAAACATAACACTTCTCAATATATATGAACTCAACCAGGGAGCACTGAAATATATAAAACAACTGCTCGTTAGAAACAATAAACAAATATAGTCAAGTTGCAGGATGCAAAATCAATGTGCAAAAATCCATTGCCTTCCTATATACTAACAACAAAGCTTCAGAAAAAGAAATGGAAAAAACAATTCCTTTTGCAATAGCAACCAAAAAATAAAAAATAAAATACCAGGAATAAACTTAACAAAGAATGTGAAAGACCTATATACTGAAAGTTACAAAACATTATTAAAAGGGATTGACAAAGACACAATGAAATGGAAAAATATCCCATGTTCATAAATTGGAAGAATCAACATAA
>NW_005371645.1:0-7043 GCF_000412655.1 Myotis brandtii
GGGCACAGCCTCAGGTCCCCCGTCAAGCCCTGCTGGGAGGGGGGCTCGGCCTCAGGTCCTCCAGCCTGGCACCAGGACAGGGGGTGTGGCCTGAGGTCCCCCAGCCTGGGGTGGGGGGAGCAGCCTGAGGTCCTTGGCCCAGCACTGGGGCAGGGGGTGCACCTTGAGGTTCCCCATAAAGCCCCGCCAGGTGGGGGGCATAGCCTCAGGTCCCCCGACCCAGCATCGGGGTGGGGGGCATGGTCTCAGGTCCCCTGGCCCGGTGCCAGGATGGGGGGTGCAGCCTGAGGTCCCCTGTCAAGCCCTGCTGGGCGGGGGCCATAGCCTGAGGTACCAGCCCAGGGCGGGGGGAGCAGCCTGAGATCTTCCGGTCCAGCACCGGGGCAGGGGGCGCACCTTGAGGTCCCCCATCAAGCCCTGCCAAGAGGGGGGCACAGCCTCAGGTCCCCCGGCCCAGTGCCGGGGCAGGGGGTGCAATCTGAGGTCCACTGTCAAGCCCCACGGGGGGGGAGGGGGGCGCACGCATCCTCAGGTCCCTGGGGATTGCTCGTTAAGGCTCATTACAGGAACTTGGCCTCCCCGGTGGGTGCAGCTATCTTGTGTTACAAAAAACCCCACCTCCGCTGTGGGCACCGCCATCTTTGTGATGGAGTGACGGTCAATTTGCACATTCCCTCTTTATTATATAAGATTATGTTACATATGTGATCTATATCTATATCTATATCTATATATCTATATCTATCTTTATTTTTAAATAAAATAGAGCCACACAGGGTTTCATTCTGATTTTTTCCACTTTATTCTTTAACGGTTCCTGGGACTTGGCACTTTCTACAGACTCAGCATCGTATTAATGGATCCATAAGAGGCCTCAGCACAGCAGAGGCAGCCTGGTAAAGGGTTCCAGGGCTAGATTTTAGACCCACACTTCACAGGTTCAAATCCCAGAGTTGCCACTCTCCAGCTCCACAAGCATGGCAAAGTGGCACGTCCCTTGCTGGGGTGTGTCATTGCTGGCTCCTATCTGTAAGGTGGGGAAATAAATATATTTTGAACACCATCTGGCACAGAGTAAGCTCTGTGGGTTTGATTATAATCACAAAATTAGTTCTCTGTGGAGCTGAATCTTTTTTACTTCAAACCAACTTACTATCATAACACTAAGCAGCTCAATCTCAATTATTTGACCTTTTAAGGAGGTTACATGGAATAATTTCAGCACATGTTGCATTTATCCTTCATCCACTTTATGGGATGTTTGTTACATTCTAAGCCTTATTGAGCCCCTTCTCACATCCTGCTCCCTGAGCTTCCGGCGCAGGCAGGGCGGCCACGCCCATGAGCCACTAGCACTTCCCAGATCCGTCCAAGGAGCACTCGTTCTGATGAATATCAAGGGGAGACGTTACAGGCGGAAAAGGGGCTATTCCAGGTTACATTTGTCACTAATTTTGTAAACTTTGTAAACACTATTCCATACTTTGAACAACTTCAAATGCATAATGCTTTGAAATGGAGGGTTTGTGCTATTCAAAGGCCTGGTGATCTCAGACTTAAGCAGAAAATCTTTTGGTTCATTTGTTTCCATGTTTGCTTTTGGAAGATTTTTTACTACTGTCCCACATAAAAGACAAGTGCATGTCTGTCTGTCAGGTGACACCTGGCCTTTCCCTCCTCTGGACTATGGGTCATACTCAAGCACCAAGAGACGAAGACAGGGCTGGGATGAAGCTGCAGGAACTCCAACGCGTTTCCTGAACGTTGGTGCGTGTATTCGTGTAACCAATGACCATGAATGTAGAGGCTTAGAACAACATACTTCATCTCACCATTTCTGTGTGTCAAAAACCGGGATGTGGGTAACTGAGTTCTCTGCTTTGGTGCAATCCAAGGTTGGCTGGGGCTGAGGGCCCATCAGAAGCTCTGCTGGGAAAGGTTGACTTCCAGACTCGTTCAGATGTTGGCAAGACTCATTTCTTTGCAGCTGCAGAAAAACGGCAGCTTGCCTCTTTGAGGCCCATTCTCTTAATATAGGACCTTTTCTGAGTCAATGAATCACATCAGTAGCATCCATCCCATCACCTTTGCCAACCCTGTCGGTTAGAAGCAAGTCACAGGCCCCAGACTTGCTCCAGGAGAGGGGATTCTGCCAGGCGGCATCGCTGGGGATTGCCTCAGGGTGTGTCCACCAGAGTTCATTATAAAATCCTGGAGGGGCATCTAATTAATTGGTAATTGCATCTTGGTTAATCCAGTTATTTCCTTATATCATTTACATCAACTAATACATATTATTTTTTATTAAAACTGTGCTCTCTTTCAGAATTCCTCCCATTTCTTCAATTAGATCTTTTAAACTAAAAAGCAAGTATAGCACCTCTGGTACCTTCATAACTATTGGTGCAGGTCTCCCCGTGCCCACGGGAGTGAAGGCTTCAGCCTGGGTTAGGCCATTCCCTCCCAGCTGGGCGACCTCGAGCAAGCTGCTTAATCACTCTACACCTCAACTTCTTCACCTACAAAAGGGGGATAATGATACTTCATGAGAATGTTACAAAAGGGAACTTAGACCCTTTTCACACTCACTGCTTTAAACCTTCAATGACTCCCATGGACTGAGAATTAGATTCAAATTCCTGGACCTTGGTTTCCAAGCCCTACATGGTCTGGCCTTGGCTTCCCTCTCCCACCCCATCTCCTGTCCCTCTCCCACGCCATTTGCTGGGTCACATGAGCCTCAGTACAGTTGCTTAATTATACCCAGTTCCTTCCTGCCCTTGCATTTTCTGTCTCTCAGCCTGGAATGTTCTCTCCCCACCACATAGCACCAGTTTTGCCTCTCATCATTCAGGACTCAATTCAAAAGTTGACAACTGTGGGAGGCCCTACCTACCACCCCAGAACCCCCATGCATTTCCTTCCCCTGCCTCATTCCTCTGCACCAGGCCCCGCTCTGTACACTGTGGACATGTTTATTGTTTGCCTGGGCTCCCAGAACCAGGCCTCACCGAAGAAGGACCTCGGCTTATTTACCACTGTAGCCTCAATTCCTAGCACAGTACCTGGCATATTTGTTGAATGAAATTGTGTCCTTTTTATTTCAAAGCAGGTTCCTGAGATGCCATTTAAAACAGAGAGTAGCCCTAACCGGTTTGGCTCAATGGATAGAGCGTCGGCCTGCAGACTCAAGGGTCCCAGGTTCGATTTCGGTCAAGGGCATGTGCCGCAAAGCAGAGTTCCTGAGATGCCATTTAAAACAGAGAGTAGTGGGGGAGAGAAGTAGTAATAGTAAAGTGCCATTGTAAGGTTAAGTGAAACTGGGCTTCCAACCAGAACCGGAAGACACTAAACCCCAAATCCCTTCCTCCTGATCCTTAATGTTCTTGTTCTGTTTGCTTTTCTTGGTGTTTACAGGAAAGGGAGAGGTCTAGCAAATTGACAGGGAGTTAGTGTCTGGCACAAATTAATAATAAATTGAATTGAAATTATAGCAAAATTTAATGATTGTCATTAGACATTCATGAGGTGAAAAAAAGAAATGATGGAACACCACAGTAAATTAGTATTTTAAAAAATTCTCATTGATGCAAATACATTTACAAGGTGGGGCAAAGTAGATTTACAGTTGTGAGTACATGAAACACTGTTTATTCTCGTATTATGATTTATTAATGATTGTGTTATTTTCCATATGAACAACTCTAAACCTGCTTTTGCCCCATCCTGTATATTAACATAATTAATCTCACAAGCACGGCATTTGTTTATTGAAAGTGAACCCATTATTTAGGATATTTAGAGAAAAATTCAAAATAACTATTTTATTTTTCTAAAGGATAGAAACAATTGGTTTCTAGTGCAGTGCGCAGTGGTAAGATGTAAGCATTGCTTATATGAAAACAACTTTTAGCAAGATGGGGATGGGCACGGCGAAAATATCAAAACTCATCTGATGCTGCCATCTGCCGGTCAATTTCCAAAACGCAACTTTGGATTTATTTCTCGAAAATGTAATTCAGAGTTCCAAATTCCTTTGAAATTCATTTAAAACCTGGGATCCCAAATATAGCTATGTTTTAATATTAATTTAGTATAAAAATTTTAATCTATCAAAACATTTGAATTATGGTTTTCCTATAATGCTGAAGGATTATCAGATTATCTTTAATCCCATTAAAATACCATTATGTTTAAGCATCTTCAGGGGTTAAATCAGCATATTAAAGAGCCCACGCCCTAGTTTCTGTGCAGACTAGAGCTAAATTAGTTTGATTTTCTTGGTCAAGTACCCATCACAGTGTTCCCTCTTTATTTCATGTGGAACTAATAAAAATCAATGAGTCTAAAATAAGAAACGACTTTTCTCCTCCTGAAGGGGCCCATAGGTGACTCTGGTCTTTAGTGTGTTCTATTCTGCATCTGCTTCAGACATGCTCATCAGAAGCTCAGCCCTTCGCTGAGGATGTTCAGGCCACCTCCTTGATGGACAGCAGAGGGAGCAGGCTTTTCCTGGGCGGGTCCACATGGCCATGCAAAGCAGGACCTGCAGGATGGCCGAGGGGACGACCCCCGCCCTGGGGTGCACCCTAGCCAAACGGGCTCCTGCCTGGAGACCTTCCGGGAGCTGCAAGGCAAATGCACTTTGCCAAGGTTGGTGGAGTCTCACTGACAGTTGTGATGACCTTTCTTAGAGTTCCTAATCTGCAGCCTTAGCACAGCACGCTGTCCAGTGTAATCTGATGTGCTTGGGCCTGAATGGACGGCCACTTCCCAGGAAACACGTGGTGTCGGCCTCGAAGCAGGCTCTGGGGCGAAGCAGACGCTGGCTCCTCACCTTTAGCTGCAGGCTGCTGCTGCTGGTGGCTCTCGGGGCCTGAGTTTCCTGCTCAGGACTGGTTATCTTCCAGTTCACATGTGTAGGGAAGCACGGGACTTAGTTGGGAAGTCTGTAAGGAGGGCCTCTAGGGCAGTGGTCGGCAAACACATTAGTCAACAGAGCCAAATATCAACAGTACAACGATTGAAATTTCTTTTGAGAGCCAAATTTTTTCAACTTAAACTATATAGGTAGGTCCATTGTTATTAACTTCATTAGGGTACTCCTAAGCTGGCCTTTGCTAAAAACGTCCTCAATCTGATTGAGGTACGTTCGCTGAGGTCAACCCCTTCCAACTCTCCCATCCACACTCGTCTTGTATACTTGCTTTGTCTATCTTTTGTCACCCGCGACTAGCACTAACCACTGCACAATGAGACTGCTGACTGACTGGCTCACTCAACTCGTGCATGAATCGCGCGTGCCTCCCGCCTCCCCCGCACTGTGAATCCCGCGGCCCGCCTGCGCCCGACTCCCATCGCCCGACCGACCGACACCCCCCACTTCTTCTAACGCCACTTCTTCAAAATAGACTCGCCCAGGCCAAAAACGATCGTCATTGTTATCATGTTCCTTGTTAACTTTCCTGAACGCACCTGTGTAAAAGAAGTGTGTCTATCATTTCACTTTTCATCCAATCCTAGAGGTTCCCCCACTTTGCCTTCTCCCACCTCCCTCATCTGTCACCAATGGATTTCAGGTAACCCACTTACCTCTTCTCTTTTGATTGTAATGTCTAAAGCAGGGTGCAGAACTGCCATTTTCTGGGGCATTTTCTCAATCCTTTGAGATTTTGCTTCCTGGCAATGTCAGTTTGGCTCAAATAAACTCATAAGAATTCTCTACAGGTCTGAACGTTTCTTACGTTGACGGTACTTTCGTGTATCTCAGAGATGCTTCTGAGATGATAAGAGATTCTGCTGTCCAGAGAGCACAGACAGTGAGCAGGAACCAGGAAGGATGCTGGCTCCGGAGGGCGGAACCCATGTGAGACTTGGGTGGAGAGGGACTCCCTCGCCTCCCTTCCCACCATATTCCCTGTGGTGGGGCACACTCCCACCCGTGTCATCTAATAAAAAAATGACAGCCAGTCAATGCAGTCTTGAGCGATCAATAACAGGGCGCTTGGCAACAACTAAGTATTGAAAGACAAAGACAAATGACCAGAGATTTGGAGAAGAGATTTCATCCCAGAAAATCCAGCAGATGATGGGGAAAGCCATCCTATCCCAGAGAGGAGAAAGGGGGAGGCTTTGCTGAATAAACCTCTGCTCTGGCCCCTGTGGGGAAGCACAGGACTTGGTTGGAAAGTCTCTAAGGAGGATTCTCCAAAAGGTCCAAAGGCAACAGCCCCTCCCTTGACTTTTCCAAAGAAGTCTGAGCCCCCCGGGTGTTTTACTAGAATCTTTATGTTTAGACTTCAAGACGTCCTTGCTTAAAGGACACTACAGATACCTGTGTTTTCTCAAGGATACTTACCCTGCTGATTGTATCTAGGGGTTAAGGACTCACTTTGGGTCACTTACTGACTGGCCATTCTCCTAGTCCAGTGTCCATTTTATATGCCGACTATAAGGTCGCTCCTGTTGCCGCCGTCGGCATAACTGCACCTAATTTGACTGAGGACAACTGAGCTGTAACCTTGATGAGGCTTTTTTCTTTTTGACCAGCAATCCAAGATCACCAGCCACAGAAAGTGCTTCTATGTCAAAGCAAGGGCTCCCAGATGACTCTCGGGGTTGAGAGAGTTCGTCTTTAACCACGTGATTAGTGAGGAAATAAAGGACTGCTGAGTGGATGCCTACTAAACATCAGTGCCCGCCCAGTATTTCATCACGGAAAACAGTTTAAGGAAAGGAATTCGGCCCCCACTGGACTCAGCAGGTTTTACCTGATGACCAATGTTGACCAAAGTTCTGTTTCCAGAGTCAGTGACAGCAGCGTCAGAGGGCAGGCCTGACTCGGGAACCTGGGAGACACCCAGAGAGGAGGAGGCACGGAGCTGTGCCCACAGCTAGGGAAGGCGGCCCCGGAGCTGGGAGCCAGGGCCGGCCTCCCTGCGCCTTCCCTGGAGAAGACTCGGCCGTCCGTGGTGTAGGCCGTGGGCTGTGGCGTTGGTTAGGCAGCCCTGGAGCCGGAGTGCGCCCCAAACCTCCACGCCCTC
>NW_005371645.1:7136-8615 GCF_000412655.1 Myotis brandtii
ACGTCCTTGCTTAAAGGACACTACAGATACCTGTGTTTTCTCAAGGATACTTACCCTGTTGATTGTATCTAGATTTAGAAGTTAATTTTAGTTCAAACTGTTGCTACAATAAAAGCCTAAGGAGGCAGGCGAACAGGGCTGCCTGGTTCCTTTAGCCAGGCAGTCCCTTCGCCCTCTCTTTCACAGAAACGTCTGTCAGAGTAATCACTCACCCGTCGCTCAGGGTCTGCTGGTCAGCCCCAGCAACATGTAACCTCATATTTGGATTTATGGGGCTTCCTGAACACCCCCTGAAAGTGTACGTGCTGTGTGTGAGTGTGGATCTTGTGGTTACATACATTTTTGTTCCTGAAGTGTCCCTAAGCTCTCATGAGATTTTCACAGTGGCATATAACTTCTCCCTACCCCCAACAGTTAAGAATGTTCCATGATTTTCCCATTAAATGAGAATGTTAACAACAGGGTTGTGTGGGGACAGATGAAGGAAAAACCATGGGCAGAGCACCTGGTGCCTGTATACGTAATTCTGGGTGAGATCAGAATAGAGATCAAACTGTTACTAAAAATAAGAGCCAGAGTAAATGTAATCTGGATAAAGAGACTCACTTTGAGTCACTTACTGACTGGCCATTCTCCTAGTCCAGCGTACATTTTATATGCCGACTATAAGGTCGCTCCTGTTGCTGCCGTCGGCATAACTGCACCTGATTTGACTGAGGACAACTGAGCTGTAACCTTGATGAGGCGGCCGTCCGTGGTGTAGGCCGTGGGCTGTGGCGTTGGTTAGGCAGCCCTGGAGCCGGAGTGCGCCCCAAACCTCCACGCCCTTTCTTTTTGACCAGCAATCCAAGATCACCAGCCACAGAAAGTGCTTCTATGTCAAAGCAAGGGCTCCCAGATGACTCTCGGGGTTGAGAGAGTTCGTCTTTAACCACGTGATTAGTGAGGAAATAAAGGACTGCTGAGTGGATGCCTACTAAACATCAGTGCCCGCCCAGTATTTCATCACGGAAAACAGTTTAAGGAAAGGAATTCGGCCCCCACTGGACTCAGCAGGTTTTACCTGATGACCAATGTTGACCAAAGTTCTGTTTCCAGAGTCAGTGACAGCAGCATCAGAGGGCAGGCCTGACTCGGGAACCTGGGAGACGTGGTTTTAAATCCGCCTCTTAGGATGACCTCGGGGTGTGATTTCATGGAAACTGCCTAGGACTCCAATTCGTCATTAGAAACGGAGGATTTAAGAATTAATCTCTGGCACAGCCGGTGTGGCCTGCTGGTTAGATTCCCGGTCAGGGCACATGCCCGGGTAGTGGGCTCAATCCCCAGTAGGGGCATGCAGGAGGCAGCCGATCATGTTGATCTTTCTCTCTCATTGATGTTTCTTTTTTCTTTTTTTCATATATTTTATTGATTTTTTACAGAGAGGAAGGGAGAGAGATAGAGAGTTAGAAACATCGATGAGAGAGAAACATCGAT
>NW_005371645.1:8761-19186 GCF_000412655.1 Myotis brandtii
TGTTTCTATCTCTCCCTTCCTCTCTCTAAAATCAATAAAAAGATATTTTTTAAATTAAAAAATAAGATCTGGATTTAATTTAAAAATAACAGAAATAACATTAGTCTTCTACTTTTCTCTATATTATTTTTATAAAGACTAGGATGAGGTATAATTACTGACAACTTACCTTGAAATGCTAATTTGTTTTTCCAGAATAAAGTATAGTAGACAGCATTTCTTTGATATTTCAGAATAGCACCGGTGCGCTAGCTGAGATGATTTCTCAGCCAGCGGGCGCTCAAGCCCTGAGTCGCTAAGAGTCCCTAGAAGAAGCCGGGCCCCAGGGTGGCTCTGGCGGTAGCCGGTGCGCTCCCCCGGGCACATACCTGTGGGAGGAGACGGGTGCGAACACCTGCCCATGTCCTCCTGAGGGTCACAGGACTGCTGAGTGGATGCCTACTAAACATCAGTGCCCGCCCAGTATTTCATCACGGAAAACAGTTTAAGGAAAGGAATTCGGCCCCCACTGGACTCAGCAGGTTTTACCTGATGACCAATGTTGACCAAAGTTCTGTTTCCAGAGTCAGTGACAGCAGCGTCAGAGGGCAGGCCTGACTCGGGAACCTGGGAGACACCCAGAGAGGAGGAGGCACGGAGCTGTGCCCCACAGCTAGGAAGGCGGCCCCGGAGCTGGGAGCCAGGGCCGGCCTCCCTGCGCCTTCCCTGGAGAAGACTGGGCCGTCCGTGGTGTAGGCCGTGGGCTGTGGCGTTAGTTAGGCAGCCCTGGAGCCGAAGTGCGCCCCAAACCTCCATGCCCTCGCGGCTCCCTGCCCGCTGCCCGGCTGCTGCACCGCGTGGGAGCTGGGCGCAGGGTCTCTGCTCGCTGCCTTCCCCGGACCCCTGCTGCCTTCTCCGCGGATGCCTTCCGAAGGCGCCCTGCCAAGTAGGGCGGGTGGAGAACACTGTCCCCTCACTGCTGGGAGGAAGGAGAACCGCGCTCCTGCTCTGGGGCAAGCGGACTGCGCGTGAGGAAGACACGCTGGGCACCTTGGAGAGGATTCGGTGTAGGCAGCGATCTCCAGCCTCTGCCAGCTCGTGCCACACAGAAACTGACTGCTAACACACATTGTATTATTTTGTCAAGCTGTCTGGTATGCCAAAAAGAATTGGTATACTTTTGATTCATTCACACCAGATGGCTATTGTGTTGGCTGCTGTCAGTTTTATTATTATTATTATTATTGTTGTTGTTATTATTATTATTTTATTTCACAATCTAAGGGAAAAGAGGTCAGTGCCAGACTAAATAGTCAGGGACTACTTGTCCTAATAATTTTTTAAAAATATATATTTTATTGATTTTTTACAGAGAGCAAGGGAGAGGGATAGAGAGTTAGAAACATCAATGAGAGAGAAACATCCATCAGCTGCCTCCTGCACGGATGTGCCCACAACCAAGGTACATGCCCTTGACTGGAATCGAACCCGGAACCCTTCAGTCCGCAGGCCCACACTCTACCCACTGAGCCAAACCAGTCAGGGCCCCTAACATTGTTTGTGGCGCACCACTTGGAAATTGCTGCTATGGGGTATCAGTGCACAGACGTCAGAGGGCCTAACGAACCAAAAATGTACACGCCGCGATAACCCAGTTTTTACCCTGGAACTTGTGAAACAAAAGGGAAGAGTTTGAGATGATCTGAATGTAAGGAGCTCTGAGAAGGGCACAGCCCTGGGGGCCTGGGCTGGTTTCGTGGTTCTGAACCAGGAACGAGTTGGCCCCAGGGGCCTTTGGCAATCCCTGGAAGCACTTCTGGTTGTAGAGTGAGAGGGGCCAGGGAAGCTGCAAAACATTCTCAGTGCCTAGCATGGCCCCACAGCAAAGAATGATCTGGCCCAAACTGTCAGCAATGCTGATCAGACTCCTCATCTGGTTCACAGTCCATTTCTGTTGCTCCAAAGTAAACGTATAGTATAGTGGGAAAAGCATCGACTGGGGAAGTAAGAAGATTGGACCTTAAGTCTCTCTTCTTCCTCATAGCAGCTGAGCGATCTAAGGGAATTAACAAGTTGTCACAGACTTCACTTCCTTGTCTGTGAGATGGGGGATTAAACCCCAGTTTGTTGCATTATTACGAGTGGTGCATGGATATACCTTGACTGGAATCGAACCCGGGACCCTTCAGTCCGCAGGTCCACACTCTATCCACTGAGCCAAACCAGTCAGGGCCCCTAACATTGTTTGTGGCGCACCACTTGGAAATTGCTGCTATGGGGTATCAGTTCACAGATGTCAGAGGGCCTAACGAACCAAAAATGTACACGCCGCGAGAACCCAGTTTTTACCCTGGAACTTGTGAAACAAAAGGGAAGAGTTTGAGATGATCCGAATGTAAGGAGCTCTGAGAAGGGCACAGCCCTGGGGGCCTGGGCTGGTCCCGGGAATGCCAGGCAGAGCCGGAGGCCCGAGCCCGGGCTGCCCGGAGAGGGAGGGGCCTCTGCCGGGCACTGACAGGAAGGGCAGCGGGTAGGGAGATGGACTTCCCTGCGCCCGCATCTCCTACTTTCCTCTCGCTTCTGCCTCCAAGCTTCCTTTCTGCGTCCTGTGAAAGGAACCTAATAGGCTGCCATCTGGAAAGGTAGTTGGTGTCACCCGCGTGTGGAATACAGGACATGGATTGGGAGCTGAGATAACAGCTTGGTAACTGGCATTAGCCTTGGTCACGTGCTTGGTGGCCAGGCATCACACACAGAGCGGATCGGCCCTTTGCAGCCCCATGCGTGTGTGCATTTATGTAATGACTCGTGTGATTTTTTGCCTGATGTCCCCCTTCCTTACTCAACTGCACACTCCATGAAGGGCCTGTTGTCTACTTTCTCCCTGTGGTACCCCAGGGTGCAGAGCAATGAGCATGGAGCTAGAGTTTCTACAAAGTCCTTAACTGCCTGATTGCTTTCCTGAGCCTTTGTCTCACTTGATTTAATGTTTCTGAAGGCCTATGGGAATGCCAGGCAGAGCCCGAGGCCCGAGCCCGGGCTGCCCGGAGGGAAGGGCCTCTGCTGGGCACTGACAGGAAGGGCAGCTGGTAGGGAGATGGACTTCCCTGCGCCCGCATCTCCTACTTTCCTCTCGCTTCTGCCTTCCAAGCTCCCTTTCTGCGTCCTGTGAAAGGAATCTAATAGGCAGCCATCTGGAAAGGTAGTTGGTGTCACCCGCGTGCGGAATACAGGACATGGATTGGGAGCTGAGATAACAGCTTGATAACTGGCATTAGCCTTGGTCACGTGCTTTGTGGCCAGGCACCACACACAGAGCGGATCGGCCCTTTGCAGCCCCATGCGAGTGTGCATTTATGTAATGACTCAAGTGTGTGATCTTTTGCCTGATGTCCACCTTCCTTACTCGACTGCACACTCCATGAAGGGGCCTGTTGTCTACTTTCTCCCTGTGGTATCCCAGGGTGCAGAGCAATGAGCATGGAGCTAGAGTTTCTACAAAGTCCTTAACTGCCTGATTGCTTTCCTGAGCCTTTGTCTCACTTGATTTAATGTTTCTGAAGGCCTATTCTACCCTTTTTGTTATATTAAATTTTAGTTAAAAGTTTTCATTTCAGACCATCCTTTGTGGTGACTTTAGGTCTCTGAGTTTGCAAGGCCGCCACGCAGACCTCCCCTGAGCTTGTCAGGTTAGCATGTGGCCCCTTTTTGTCCACACGTCCAGGTCATGTGAGCATGATGTAGTGCGTGGTTCTGAACCAGGAACGAGTTGGCCCCAGCGGCCTTTGGCAATCCTGGAAGCACTTCTGGTTGTAGAGTGAGAGGGGCCAGGGAAGCTGCAAAACATTCTCAGTGCCTAGCACGGCCCCACAGCAAAGAATGATCTGGCCCAAACTGTCAGCAATGCTGATCAGACTCCTCATCTGGTTCACAGTCCATTTCTGTTGCTCCAAAGTAAACGTATAGTATAGTGGGAAAAGCATCGACTGGGGAAGTCAGAAGATTGTACCTTAAATCTCTCTTCTTCCTCATAGCAGCTGAGCGATCTAAGGGAATTAACAAGTTGTCACAGACTTCACTTCCTTGTCTGTGAGATGGGGGATTAAACCCCAGTTTGTTGCATTATTACGAGTGGTGCATGGATATACCAACCCACAGTGCCTGACACGCAGGAATCCCTTGCCGAATGCAGCTGGATGTCTGCAGAGCAGGTGTGCATTCATGTGCTGCCATGCCATGGCTGGACAGGCTCTCTTTAACTTCCTAATTGCTTTTCCCTCTCAAGGAATAGAAAGCCGAGAAACTGCAAAAAGTACACATTTCCCAGAGCAAAGTTTTCATTGATGGTGTTTGCTTTAACAAGATCTTGGTCTACACAGTATGACTTATTCTAAGAGTTTTAGTTGGACTAACCACATTCTTCAAAGCAATAATCTCAGTAGAATCGGTCAGAAGAGGTCCAAATGTGGATATATGAGGATAATAAAAACAAATGTGTAGAATTAAAACATAGCAATGCCAGAGCTAGGAGACACTTTCAGAGAGTTTTAAATGTTAAAAATAAAATAACTTAGCAATTATATTTAGACAGGACAAAATAATATCATTTAAAATGTTCACCCTTAGTGATAAAAGATCATCTTTACATTTTAAAATGTCTATTTAGCTGTACCACAAAGTAACTGAATTTTCTCTCTCTTAACTTGCCAAAGAGAATGTATTTACAAGTTTGTCTTTCTATTAAAGCAATGTGACTTCATTTTAGAACATCTTGGCACCTGTAAGAGAGTAAAAGAAGAGGATTATAACAATGACCCGACCCGGTGGCTCAGGGACAGACGCTCTTCCCGCTCCTGACATTCCCTTCCAGTCGCTGCGTGGATGTTCGGGGGCCGGAGCTTCGGCTCCAAATTTGTAGAAGATGAGGTAGGTCCATCGGGGTCTGGATTACCTACTATATTGGGGGGAGGGGCACCTCTTCCCCAAAATATAGTTTTTGTTTGAATGGGCCCTTAATTAAATATATGTATTATGCTGTAAAATTATATGAAAATAGCACAACACTGAAGACAATATCACAAGTACCTTTTATAACCGCTTATATGTTAGGTTACACCATATGAAATGGCGTGTATATACACCAATTGTTGACCTAAATGGTAGCAATTTAATTACAGCCTTATTATATCACGAGCTTTTTGAGGACTGAAAGTAAACATTATTCCTCTTTCATGCCAACTGCAAAGCTTTATAGAAGGAAGATGCTTAAACATTGAACACTGCGTCGTGCACACACGTGTGTGCTGGGAAGGCCCTCAAGCCTGTACATAAAGCCAATGATTTCCACAAAGTCTTTTGTGAGTTGTGTATTTTGTTACATTTAAATAATAACCATGTTTCTACATTGCTGGTAGAAAAGCAAAATGGTACAGTCACTGTGGAAAACAGTTGGACAGTTCTCCAATAAGTTAAACATGGAATCACCATGCAACCCAGCAATTCCACTCTGGGTATATGCCCAAGAGAATGGAAACAAACTCTTCTACACAGATGTTCATAGCACTGTACACAATAGCCAGAGGTGGAAACAACCCAAATGTCCATCAACTGGTGAAGGGATAAACAGGAAGTGGTAGCTCCGTGCAATAGGAAATTACTCAGACCTGAGAAGGAATGAAGTCCTGATGCATGCTAGGACATGGATGCACTTGAAACATGCTACACAAAAGAAGCTAAAGCAAAACGTCGCATATGGTATGATGCCATTTATACCGTATGATATATCCAGAATAGGCAAATCCATAGAGACATAGAGAAGATTAGCAGTTGCCAGGGGCTAGGAGGAGGGAGGAATGAATAGAGTTTATTGTTTAATGAATACAGAGTTTCCTTTTGGGTGATGAAATGTTCTGGAATTAAAGTGTGATGGCTGCATATTGTGAGTGTACTAAATGTCACTAGTGATAAATTTTACGTTGTGTGTATTTTACCACCATGGAGAATAAACAAAACTCATGTTTGTTACCTGAATTAGTCAGGATTCTTTTGTTTGCAAGGGACTTAGTCAAATTAAATTGATTTTAAAAAGGGGAGTTAGGGAGGAAAGAATTCATTATATTACAAAACTGGGAAGAAAGCCCAAGGGTAGAAAACTCAATGTCATCAGGATATAATCTCATTCTCTCTCCCCCTTCCCTCTCTCTAGTCCCCTCCTTTGATCTCACCTTTGCCTCCCTCTCATTCTCCCCCATTACAGGTGGTCTGTGGAGTGGAGGGGCAGCACAGAGCCTCACAGACACAGGCTCCGTCCCCAGCTGAAGGGCCCCGATGGGAGGGAAGCGCTCACACTGGCAGGCAGTGTTGAGTAATGGGAGAAGAAAGACCTCTCCACATTCTGACTTTGAGCAAATCACTCCAGTTGTGTGATTTTGAGCAAATTACTAATCTCTTTGCACTTCGGTTTTCTCACCTGTAAAATGGGAATACTATACTCACAGTGTCTACCTCTTTGAGTTGTTCTGAGGTTAAATGAAATAATTTATGTAAAGTGCTTACAACCGGTCCCGCACATAGTCAGTTTTTTGTGGGGGTTAGGTGTCCCGATCACTACTGCCATCATCACTACCGTAGACTCTGTCTGTAAAATCCAGGCAAAGGCGTGTGCACAGGGCGTGGAGCAGGCAGGCCACCGGGGAGAGTGAAGTCAGCAGCAAAGCGGGGAAGGGAGCGGGCAGACAAGCACCAAGGCTCCTCTGGTGTAAAGACACGCACACGTAGAGTGGAAGTGAGCGTGTGTGTGCTCTCCATGTGCCGAGCCTGGGTGTAAGTCCTTGTGTTTATTGTGTTAGCCAGGAGAACATTCTGAGATGTCCTGAATGAAATGACAGCAGGCCAGACGGTGGACGGAAGAGACAAGTGTTACCGAACAGGAACCTGGCCCTGAGCGGGTCTGCCTGGGGCCGGCTGGTCGTGTGTGGGTTGTTGATTTCATGCAGGAAAGATTTCACGACACGAGTCCAGGTGACTGTGAGGGTACGTTGGTTACAGCTGGGACAGTGAAACAGGAGGGGCTTAGGATAGAAGGCGCAATGGAGAGCCGAGGCTGGGCTGCCCCAGCTCTCAGGAAAGTCCAACAAAAGGGGGCCTTGAAGCCCGGGACGAGCTGTCACTGCCCATTGCTCCTCTGGTTGCAGTCTCATGGAGTCCCTCAGAGTTTACAAGCATGCCTGTGGGGGAGGGATAGAGGGAGGGAGAGGCGCAGGCGGGATCCTGGGAGGGAGAGCAGGCAGCACTGGGTCCTTTGTCTTGAGGCTTTTATCTCTCCTGCAGGCGGGAATCTTAGGGGAGTTCTCGGTGGGTTTCAGCAAACTATTCATCAGTTTTCCAGGTGTGTTCTCTCAGGGTCGTGGTCTTCACTGACTGGTCAGCACCAGGGTACGGGGTAATTGGTCATTGCAGCTGGTCCTGGCATCACCCACCTGGTTTTGCTGCTTCTCTGGGCCTGGAGCTGAAATACAACTGAGGCCTAGATGCCATCTCCAGGGAGGAGACTTCTGTGTCTGCTGTAAATTGCTCCATCAGTTTGTTCAGCTCTCAGTTTCCCTGTTCCACTTGTCCTGGCTACTGGCCTGTCCCACAAGGAGGTTAGTCAGCTTACAGCTGCCCAGCAACACCAGCAGAAGGCGGCTCACACCCCTGAGTGCAGTTGGAACTTCAGCTCCCATTGGCTCTTTCCCCCATTGTACAGAGAGAAGAGCCGAACAGACCCAGCCCCACCACATCCGCTCACACATGCACTTCTCAGACTGCCCACAGCAACACACCCTCCTTCCAGACTCTGCACCTGTCCCACAACCTGCCCGGCTACACCCCCCAGCACCTGTCCCATAACCCACCTGCTTCACCTCCTCCCCAGCACCTGTCCCACAACCAGCCCCACAACACCCCCCAGCACCTGTCCCACAACCTGCCTGACAACACCCCCCAGCACCTGTCCCACAACCAGCCCCACAACCCCCCCCAGCACCTGTCCCACAACCTGCCGGACAACACCCCCCAGCACCTGTCCCACAACCTGCCGGACAACACCCCCCAGCACCTGTCCCACAACCTGCCGGACAACACCCCCCAGCACCTGTCCCACAACCTGCCGGACAACACCCCCCAGCACCTGTCCCACAACCTGCCGGACAACACCCCCCAGCACCTGTCCCACAACCTGCCGGACAACACCCCCCAGCACCTGTCCCACAACCTGCCGGACAACACCCCCCAGCACCTGTCCCACAACCTGCCGGACAACACCCCCCAGCACCTGTCCCACAACCCGCCCCCCTTCACCTCCTCCCCAGCACCTGTCCCATAACCTGCCCCACTTCACCCCCCCCCCAAGCCCTTTAGCTATAGCCAATGTAATTATTTCAAAACAGCTTACATCTCTTTTCCCCAAACTGTTTGCATAAAGGAGTGCCACCAACCCTAGGAGTGGACATGGAGGCTTCCCCATCGGCCCTGCCCGCCCCAGGACCTGGTCCTGTTTCTGGCTGGCACGTGGCTCAATAGACCCTTTATTCTGAATAACTTTCAGCTGTGAAAGCTTTTGTTTAGCAATGTGAGGTGTTCCTCCAAAGACCCTGGATGGTAAAAGACCCTCATGTCATTATAAGTGAGGCAGCCACAGCACAGGAAGGGGAAGAGCCAGGCCTAGGTCACCAGGCTAAGGCCGCCAGGCCAAGGCATCGCTTCCGGCAGCCTGTCTCCAAGGCCTAAATTCACAGCCTTGCGTCTCTATTAACTTCTGCGTAAACAGCAGTTAAAAGAAGTTCATGAAAAGATAAGAAAAAAGTTGGGCAATGTGCACAGGTGGCATTTGTATTGGCTAAACACACACAAACAAACTTGTTTTTTAAGAGCACAGGTATGTGACAGGTTCTGCCTGAGGGCAGCAGAGACGAGCAGCAACAGAGCCCTGAGTGCAGCCCAGTGTGCAGGACGAGCGCGGTTGTTTGTGAGCGTGAATTCATAGCCACACTTTCCTGAGGTCACACGCCCCTGCTCTCTGAAAAGGCGTGGAGGCCGGACTCCCTGAGGAAACCCAGGACTAAAGGTGGCTCTTGTTCAGAGGCTCAGCCCTGGGGCCTGGGATTCCGCAAACAGGGGATTCCCTGACGACAGAGTTTAAACAGGCCCTGCACACTCATGGCCGTCCACGGTGACTGTGCTCAGAGCACCTCGAGGTGAGAAACAGGCTTTAGGCCAAAAACTGCCTCGGCCGGCCAGTAAATAACATGGAATTTGCTTGCTTTGGCTAAACATCCCATTTCATTAGATAAAAAAGAAAGCCGGCTATTTAAATAAGCAAATAAGAAGAATGCGGAGGACCGGAGGGTCCCTGCCTGTGATGAAAGAGAGGCTGCGCTTCGTCCTGTGAGACCGAAGGACACAGAGTTCACAGCATAAAGCACAGCTGTGGACGCCGTCACACGGAGGCAACACAGAGGCCCACACACAGGTGGCGCTGCGGCTTAGACAAAAGGGTGGTTCCAGGATTTCAGGATCCTGTTTTTCTTTTTAGTCTTATTTCCTGGAAATTTAAGAAACACAACGTTGTGATTTAAATGATGCAGTTAATAAGTGCCATCTACAGAGCAGCACAGATTCCAATAGCACCGGAGCTTGGCAACTCCTATGGCTTCTGCGCAGCCGCTTGGTGTCAAGTGATGGTCAAGCCCGCTGACTTACTCAGTGCCAGCTCTGCAGCGGGTTATTACACCCGGTTTCCTAGATAGAACAACCAATACCCAGAGTCGGGATCACCCAGCCTCTAAGCCGGACCAGGCAGCTGTGCTCAAGGCGACGTGTACAGCTCCTGGGGGCCGAGTCTGTAGAAGTTGTTTAAGGAGAAAAGTGGACCACAGTTCTGTACCTGCTACTGAACTCAGGGCGTCCGTGCTTGGACTGCTCTTCCAAGAACAAGACGTGGCTGCCGCAGAGTAGTTTTATCTACTTGAACAAGTAAAGGAGACGGGGGATTCACATACAGCGCTCTGACTCCCGACGGGGGCTCAGCTATTGCTTACACACACTAGTCAATTATTTGTTGATTTCTTCTTTGCAGTTGGCTACACTTACCCTGTTGGGTTCTAGTCCAGCTCATCTGGTTACAGTTGCATCTGCAAAATATTGTGCTACATTTTAATATTCAACAAGAGTAGCATTTAGTAAGAATGGCCAGACTTAGACACTCTTGTCCTATCTGACAATTCCCCTCTGAGATTCTTCACTCCTCATTTTTTCCAATCTTTAATTTCTTTATTGATTAAGATATTACATATGTGACCTCATTCCCCTCCATACCCCCCCCCACTCATACCCTCACCCCCCTGTTGTCTGTGTCCATTGGTTGGGCTTATATGCATGCATACAAGTCTTTTGGTTGATCTCTCC
>NW_005371645.1:25416-29543 GCF_000412655.1 Myotis brandtii
TCAAGAGGCAGCGTTACCAGAGCTCAGTGTGGCCTCCTGTGTGCACCTAGAGTCAGGGACCCCACCTGCACCGCACTGAAACAGAGACCCCCCTGGCATGTGTTGAAAATCAGAGCCCCCTAGCGTGTGCCAGGAGTCAGAGTTCCCCAAAAATCCAGTATCTCAGCCTTGCGCTGAGATTCAGGGTCCCTGTGTGCGCATGCACCAAGAATTGGAGTCACTGGCTCTTAGTGTGAATGCACTGGGAATCAGTGATCCCAGGCGCACATGATAAGAAAGAGTTAAGTCACTGGTGCTTAGTGCTGCCTCCCGCCTGGAGAATCGGGGTCCTGGTCAGCTTGGGGGACTTCAGTGCGCACTTGCCCAGAATCAAAGTCAGGTGGCACTGCCGCCCTGCATGTGCTTCAGGTTTGGTTGCCCGATTGCCTTGCGGGGAACAGATTCCCAGTGTCTGCAAGTTCTCAGGTGACTGAGACCAGACTGGGTGGTGCTGAGACCGGGATCCTAGTCTCAAGCAGCTCTGTTTCTCAAGATGGCGTGGTCTCTGTGCCTGCGCTGGCCGCCCAGGAGTGTCCATGCTGGAAGCGGGGCTCCGCCGTCTAAGACTGCCCGGTTTGGCAGCCCCTTGGAAGACCTGCAGAATCTAACTGTCCCTAACTCATACACACACACACACCACACAGGTCCACACATCCTCTATCACTCACTCACTCTCTCACACTCTCTCCCTCCCTACCTTCCTGCCGGTTGCCATCCGTCCAGATGTTTTTCAATAGATAGTGTTACACATATGTTGATATATATGCGATTTGATATGTATGCTATTTTGTTGTATTGACAACAAGCTGGGATGGGCTCTGTTACTCACAGAAATCTGCTGCTGGACGTCTGGATTCTTGGTGTCTATGGGTCTGTAGCTGTGGTCGCAGGTCTCTATCCCCAGTGGCTGCAGGGTCCTGGTTTGTGACTGAGACCAGACTGGGTGGTGCTGAGACCGTAGTCTCAAGCAGCTCTGTTTCTCAAGATGGCGTGGTTTCTGTGCCGGCACTGGCCGCCCAGGAGTGTCTGTGCTGAGAGCGGGGCTCCGCTGTCTTAGACTGCCGGGTTTGGCAGCCCCTTGGAAGACCTGCAGAATCTAACTGTCCCTAGCTCATACACACACACACACCACACGTCCACACACTCCTCTATTGCTCCTTCGCTCTCTCACACTCTCTCCCTCCCTACCTTCCTGCCGATCGCCATCTTTGAATCCTCCATTCCTCATTTTTTAAAATAAAAATTTTAATTGACTTTTAGAGAAAGAGAAAGAGAGTGGGAGGAAGAGAGAGAGAGAGAGAGAGAGAGAGAGCGAGAAACGTCAGCATGAGAGCAAAACATTGATTGGCTGTCTCCTGCACATGCCCCAACCGGGGCTCAAACACACAACCGTGGCATGTGCCTTGACTGGGAATCAGACTGACGACCTTTCAGTGCATGGGACAATGCCCAACCAACCTAGCCACACTGGCCTTGGCTCGCTCATCATCGTTGAGGGAATGGGGATGAAGGTCGAATACTTCTGTGACTGCTTCCTGCTGAACATGGATGGGGTTGGCCTATGAGTTAAGGAGTGAAATTCTCTGGCTGCCTGACTTATGCAAGTCTTGGGGTCCCCTAGGTCTGGGACTCCTGAGAGTGTGCAAAGAGCGCACTACCCTAACAGGAGACAAGCGCTTCAAGAGGCATGGCAGAAGCAGGGGGAAACCAAGGAGATTAGGACCTGTTCTCATAAACTCACACTCCGATGGGTGACAGCCTCCCTGAGGACAAGGATGCCAGCAGAGGCACTCAGCCAGCCCTGGGTCTGTCCAGGTCATTGGAGGACAGGCAGCATCTAGGCAAGATGGTAGGTGAACCTTGGAGAATGACATTTGACAGGATCTCCTGTTCCAGGGCTTGTAGGATCCAAGTAAAGTCAGCCCCAGTCTGCCAACTCCAGCGAGCAAACACCCGAGGTAGGAAGCCATTGGTTTATCACCCACGGGGCATTTTCTAAAGTACTTGGGCTGGACACCAAACAATAGGCCAGACTGGGGCTGCCCAGGAAATATGAGGACACATGGTCGCCCAAACTGCAGAGCTGTCACCAGGGCGCCGAGAGCCGTCCCAAAGCAGGAGAGGAGCAGACAAGGCGTTCTGAGAAGCGAATGAGAAATAAACAGAAGACAGAAACTCGACTGGAGCAGCCCGGCCAAGGGAAGTAGCCATGAAATGTACAGTTAGTAGAGGATAGGGAGTGAAAGTACGGAAGTACACAAGAAAATATGGACCTGGCCAAACCAAGTGAATCTCAAAAATCCAGCTCCTAAGAAATAAGCAGAAATAGGAAACTGCAGGGGAGCCTGGAGCAGCCGAGTGGGGTCCAACTGAAACGGTGCAAGAGGAAGAACATCTTGAAGCTGGAGCAGAAGCTAAATGGAAATCAGATGACTGAGGAGAAGAAAAGCCAGCAAATGACTCATAAAAATATCCCTTGAAAAGGAAAGTTAACAAAAAAAAAACAGAGAAACATCCAAATAAAATGAATTCTACTAGTTCAGGGTCTGGTCCAGCAGGTCTTGTGAGCTGTGAGGTCACAGACAAGGAGAGAATCCCAAATCCTGCCTCCAGCAGAGCTCACTCCATTGGGCTGGTGTGTGTGCGCGCATGTGAGTGTGTGTGTGTGTGCGTGCGTGTGAGTGTGTGTGTGTGTGAGTGTGTGTGTGTGCGTGAGTGTGTGTGTGTGTGTGTGTGTTGTGTGTGTGGTGTGTGTGTGTGAGTGTGAGAGAGTGTGTGTGTGTGTGTGTGTGTGTGTGTGAGTGTGAGAGTGTGTGTGTAAAGTTGATCAAGACAAACTCTGAGCCTTCTGGACCCCTCTCTGCCTGTCTGCGTGGGCCCCGCAGGGAGTGGCCTCCAGGACTCCCTGGGCTTAGAGTAAACACCCTTCCCTTAGGGCTGCAGGTGCTGTGAGTAACAAGGGGACCGAGGCCCTGCGCTGGGGAAAAGGGGAAGAAAGGAGGCTGCAGCAGGGTTGGCTGAGCACAGCAAGGCCTTGGCCGCCTGCAGGACTGCAGAGTGCCGGGCAGTGTTGTCTTCAGGATCGGATCCTGCTGGCTCTCCCCTGGCACCTGGAGCGATGCAGGAACAACACTTGGGGATTGTAGGCCCCACTCCAAGCTTCCTTTTCACTTCCTGCCTCTCTCAGGACTGCGGGAATCGCACCCCACGAAGAGCTTCTCAATACGGTCTCCCACTTTCTGGGTGAGCCGGCCTTTCCTCTCGCTCCTCTGCCTTACTGTCCTCTCTGCAGACAGAGCGCACCACTCTCTCGGTACCTGAGGCTGGAGCTGGTCCTCGGTTCCCCTGGATGTGCTCCAGTGCGGTGGCTCCATGCCCTGGCCCATAATAGGAAGATGGTGACGACTCAAAGCAGCCAATCAGAACTAAGATCCGGCGGTTTCCTTTCCCTCCGGGACCGAGGCCGGTCCAGCCGCCCAGACCCTGCAGCCCCTTGGCCCCGCAGCTGGTGGGCCTGGGCCAAGCTCCCTGCCTCAGGACTTCCTCCAGCACCGTGGGAGCTGCTCCATTCCTGCAAGACCGACCGACCAACCGACCGACCAGGGACAGAGGGTGGGGGCTTAAGGTGCCTCGGTGCAGGCCCCCAGGAAGGCCAGGAGTCAGTGTGGGGACCCCAGCCCCCTGCGGCTCCTCTCCTCCGAGTTCGAGTTCCCAGTTGCCCTGGAGGTAACCTGTGGCTTCCATACCCGGCACCGCCTTTCTCCTCTCGGTCACTCTGCCCACTCCCTCCCCCTGCCTCCCGCTCCCAAATGACCGCCTGCCCCCGTCCTTGCCCAGGGCCCTGTTCGGGGAAACCCAGCTGGACACCCTGGGATTTCTCCCTGAGGCGAGGCCGGCCTGGCTTTGCTTCCTGCCTCCTGCTCTCAGGTCTGCGGGGATCGCACCCCAAGAGGGCAGCTCAGTGCGGCCTCCCTGGTTCAGAGCCTGAGCTGCGAGCAGGAGCTGTGCAGGGGGCCCTGGCATCGCCGTGCACCCAGAAGGGCAGCCCCCCTCTAAGGGCGCTGCAGGCCTTCTGTGGGTGTGGAGTC
>NW_005371645.1:29708-36601 GCF_000412655.1 Myotis brandtii
CCCCCTTCCTGTGGCTTTGAAAGGAGCAGCGGGCCCGGGGCACCCGAAAGCAGGGTGAGGCGCTGGACCACGGCCTTTGGGAAGAGCTTGCAGGCAGCTGAGGGGGAACCGTGGGCGGCCCAGCAGCCCGACCGGAGCAGATCCCACGCGAATGTGTAAGGACGTTCTGGAACAGGACTTGTTGAGAAAGTGACAGCTGCGTAGACCCGAATGTTAATGACCCACGAGCCAAACAGGAAGCCCAGGGGTCTTTCTGAGACTGGCCGGCGATGACATTCTGCCGAAGGTCGCCTGCCTCTGACTGTGAGGCTCACAGGGAGGCAGCAGGTCCGGGAGGACTCCTGGGAGCGGGGAGGCCACCCTGCCCGGGGCTTGCAGAGAAGGAGGAGGAGGAGGAGAAAGAGGAGGAGGAGGGAGAGGGGGAGGAGGAGGAGGGGGAGGATGGGGAGGAGGGTTTACTCTCAGGAAATCTGCAGTGGCCTCAGGCTTGCAGGCGTCCCTCCCTTTCCTTATTCAAGGTCCGAGCTGATTTGGTGCCAAGGCCCTGGGTAATGTTAGGGTCCGGGAAGGAGGAAGCCAGAGGCCAGAATGGTGAGGGATTAGAATTTATTCGATCATCTGCACACCAGGTGGCTGAGCCCCAAATGGCTCCAGCACCCAGTGGCCGGAGTCAGCGGTTTTTAAAGGACCTTTGGCGGGGAATTCTCTGTGCAGGTCGGGAGGGGAGAGAGATCATTGTCTTAGCAAGTAAAATGTGGTCTCAGCGAAAGGGCATGTCCATTGTGAGATGGCCTGAGAGCCAGTTCCGGGGGAGGGGTATTGACTCCATTGCTCGATCACACCTCACAGGGAACAGCAGCAGCAAGGACAGCTGCGTGCACTGAGACCGCTCTGTGCTGTGTCCTAGATGGATGCATGGTCACATCTGCAACCTCGGAGCCAGATCTCCTCATGTCCCCATTTGTCAGATGAGAATGCTGAGGCTCAGAATCTCATGGGAAGTGAAGGTGGAAACCAGGATTTGCCATAAAGTCTTTGGGAAAATCTCTGGGCCCTGAACGGATATCAGGACTCAAGCTTCAGACTGACTTAGGAAACCTACTTGTTTCAGGTGGGATGCCATTCAGTGAACTGGAAGCTAGAACCTCAAGGATGAGAACTACCAAGTGATGGTAACAGCCAGTGTTCATGGAGCAGCGCCACGCACAGGGCCAAACGCCTCTCACACAGCGTCATTTACCTCCTAACGCCGTGCTGACCTGCGCCCCATGGGGGACAGGGGCATCCACTGTGTGCTCCCTGCATGCAGGCATCGAGGACATTGTCATATCAGTTTCCCTTCCAAACGGTTTTAGGTGTAAATATGACATGTGGTCAACATAAATAGAACCGAAAGTTATATAACATGAAACAAAACAAGCAGAAGCTCTTTGTAAATATGTCTCTCTTCTCCGCATCCAGCCCGGCTAGAGAGCGGTCCGGTTCCTGAGTAGGGGCGGCTGGGGATTGAGAAAATGAAAGAAAGAGACAGACACAGAGATGGAAGAAAAAAGCTGGGGCCGGGTGGGACCTCTGTCCTCTGACTGGGACAGGGACAGAGACAGTGACCCAGAGCCGATACAGCGTATTTATTTTATACAGCAAAAAACAGGAAGTTTTACTAAAAGTCAAGACAATGAAGATTATGTGCATTCTTGGGTGGGCCCGAGTCATATTCATTCCTGGTGCTTGGCTGGATTTAGATAACGAAACCCACCCCCTGGCACCTGGGCTGAAGGTCAAGCTGACAACACTCCTGCCTCTGGCAAGGCGTGTTTCCAGGACGTGGCTCTGCCAACGCCACTGGCTTCAGCTGATGATAAATAGAGAAATGCCCATGTGCCTTCCCAGGTGCTCGCTACAGCTCTTTCTCTGTGTGGACTTGTGGGATCGTTTGTATGTATTCCCCCAAAGTCCAAAGTGATGGCATCTGGAGCTATAGGAACATAGCTGAGCACTGTATGTTTTTACTAAGCAGTGCACAACAATATCATATGAAAATCATGCCTCTCCTTGTCTTACTACCTAGAGAGAACGACCAGGAACATGTTTGGGTTTTTCCCTGGCAGTCACCTGTCACTTTAAAGAGTGTGTCTAGGCCAGTGATGGCGAACCATTTGAGCTCGGGATGTCAGCATTTTGAAAACCCTAACTTAACTCTGGTGCTGTGTCACACATAGAAATTTTTTTGATATTTGCAACCATAGTAAAACAAAGACTTATATTTTTGATATTTATTTTATATATTTAAATGCCATTTAACAAAGAAAAATCAACCAAAAAAATGAGTTCACGTGTCACCTCTGACACGCGTGTCATAGATTCGCCATCACTGGTCTATGCCGTTGATCTTTTTTCTTTTTTTTAAATATATTTTATTGATTTTTTGCCGTCGATCTTTTTTCTTTTTTTAAAATATATTTTATTGATTTTTTACAGAGAGGAAGGGATAGGGATAGAGAGTTAGAAACATCGATCAGCTGCCTCCTGCACACCCCCCACTGGGGATGTGCCCGCAACCAAGGTACATGCCCTTGACTGGAATCGAACCTGGGACCCTTGAGTCTGCAGGCCGACGCTCTATCCACTGAGCCAAACCAGTCAGGGCTATGCCATCAATCTTGACTTAGCACCTTGAGAGTAGAGCTGGTCTCCCTGCTAGCTCCTTACTACCCACCAAACTTCCAATTTCTGTGAACTCGATTTTTTCAGGTTTTCTTTTTTAATGATTCATTTTGGGGCTTTGAATTATATATGCAAGTTTTTACTTTCAACATATAAAATTTAAAACATGTCTGTTAATTTTTTTATACTCAAAAAAAGAGAAAACTGGTGCACTTATATTTATTCCTCCTCCCATGGTCCAGCTACTCACTGGTCAAAGTTTACCCCTTGGGAGTTAATCCCCACCCCCTCCCCAGTTGACCAGTCTGGGGAAGCCAGACCCGGGTGGTAAGGCGTTGGCCCATTGTGCAAGGCCATGTGGGCTGAGGCCCCGCCACTGTGTCTGTGAAATTGGCGAGGCCCACAGAGTTGAGGCTGAGCATTGGCTGTAGTAGTGTCATCTAGTACGGTCTTGCTGCCCCTTTCTTATGCATTAATTTCTCACTTTATGTATACAGCCTTTTCTTAAGTATTAGTAAGGTTACTGATTACATTTTGTTAATCTCCTCTATTCCCTGAATGAGTCTCTAATTGTCTCCTGGCGATTCAATAGTGCTGTTTAATTTGGTTGGAGAGTGAGGATGTTAGGGGCTTGTGGGGACGAGGGCTAGTCCGCCCCATTTCCCTTTTCTGTCCTGGTCCCCGGTCCCCGAGGGAGTAAGCCTGCGTGCAGGGCCCCTGCGATCGTGGTTCCCCGCGGCCCTGGCAGACGGTGGCCGGAGTTGTGGCCCTGAGCCCGGCGGGGCCGGCATATGGCTGCTTTGAGGAGCCCCCTAGACCCCTAGCACCTGACAGGTCTTTCTAATCCCCCCACACACACACATCTTGCGGGGAGGAGGGCGGATTTGGGCGCGAGGATGCCTGCTCCTGGGCGCGGGGAGGCGTGCTTTTCTCTGAGCTGCGGGCACAGGATGGAGCGGCCAGAGCAGGGCCAGGCCCACCCTGCGAGCATGCACCTGGGCAGCAAACTCTCCCACATCTAAGCGCCTGCATGTAGACCACATTTGACTATATTTTGTTGCTATTTTTGTAACTTGAAGCTAATAGAACCCTAAGTAAAACAGTGTGAGCAGGCGTCTAACAAACAGTAGCGGAGCCGGACCCCCGTGCAGCTCCCCGGCAGGCGGCGCCATTTCTGCCCGGGTTTGCACCCGTATTTCTAAAATGATATGCTTTTGCTGTTGTTTTTCTTGACTAATCCATTTTGGCAGTACCTATTGCATGGCTTTTGAGGTAGATGTGAACTTCACATTCTTAAATCTTTTTCTCCTCTTTCCCCACTCTTCCACTGTAGACCTAGTACATTAGACTTGGTTAAATGGATATTCTATAACAACAGAGATATGATCAAGTAAATACTCACTGGTGGGGCAAGTTGTTAATTTTGCGCACAGATTTCTTCTTTAAATTAAATTTTTTTAAGTTTTCTATTACAGTTGACATTAAATATTCTTTTATATTAGTTTCAGCTATACAAGTATAGTGGTTAGACATTTATATAATTTAAGAAGTGATCCCCCAATAAGACTAGTACCCACCTGGCACCATACACAGCTAATACAATATTATTGACTATATTATTATTCAAAATATTATTGACATCCATCGTGACTTTTTTTGTGACCACCAATTTGTACTTCTTAATCCCTTCACCTTTCTCACCAGCCCTCCCCAGAACTCCCCCCTTGCACCATCAGTTTGTTTTCTGTATCTATCTGCTTGTTTTGTTTGTTTATTTACACTGCTCTTTAGATTCAACACAGAAGTTATATGGTATTTGTCTTCCTCTGTTTAATATATTTCACTTAGCATTATACCTTCTAGGTCCATCCATTTTGTCTCAAATGGCAAGATTTCTTTTTTTAATTTATGGCAGAGTGATAATCTATTGCCTATACACCACATCTTCTTTATCTAGTCATCTGTTGATGGGCACTTGGGTTGCTTCCAATGTCTTGGTTATTGTAAATAATGCTGCAATGAACATAGAAGTGCATATGTCTTTTCAAATTAGTGTTTCAGGTTTCTCCAGATATATACCCAGAAGTGATATTGCTGAGTCAGAAGGTTGTTCTATTTTTAATTTTTTGAGGAACCTCCATACTGTTTTTCAGTGTCTGCACCAGTCTGCATTCCCACCAAAAGAGCTTGAAGGTTCCCTTTTCGCCACGTCCTCGCCAACATTGTTTGTTGACTCATTGATGGTGCCATTTTGACAGGTCTGAAGAGCTCTCTCACTGCGGCTTTAATTTGCATCTGGTGATCAGTGACTGTGAGCATGTTTTCATATGCCTCTGGGCATCTGTATGTCCTCTTTGGAGAAATGTCTATTCAGGCCCATTTTTTTGTTTGTTTTGTTTTGTTAATTCTCACCCAAGGATATCCACCCCCCATTGATTTTAGAGAGAATAGAAAGGGAGAGAGGGAGGGGAGAGTGAGAGAGAAATATCAATGTGAGAGAGACACATCAACTGGTTGCCTCCTACGTGCACCCTGACAGTGACCAGGGGTTGGACCTGCAACCCAGGTATGTGCCCTTGACCGGGAATCCAATCTGAGACTCTTCCATGCATGGGCTGACACTCTAACCATGGAGCAACACTGGCCAGGGCTCCTCTGAGCGTTTTTTAATCAGATGGTTTGTTTGTTTGTTTCTGGTGATAAGTTGTGTGAGTTCTTTATAAATCTTGGATATTAACCCCTTATCAGATGTGTCATTGGCGAATATCTTTACTCATTCAGTAGGTTGTCTTTTCATTTTGTTGGTGGTTTTCTTTGCTTTGCAGAAATATTTTAGTTTGATAGTTCATATTTGGTATATAAAAATGCAACTGATTTTGAATGTATTAATTTTGGATCCTGCTACTTTATTGAATTCATTTATCAAGTTTAGTAATTTTTTGGTAGAATACTTTAGGGTTCTCTATCTAGTATCATGTAATTTGCAAATAATGACAATTTTACTTCTTCCTTTCTAATTTAGATGCTTTTTATTTCTTTTTCTAGTCTAATTGCTGTAGCTAGGATTTCCAATACTATGTTGAGTAAAAGCGGTCAAAATAGACACCTTTGTTTTGTTCCTCATCTTAAGGAAATGCTTTTAGTTTTCACCATTGAGTATGATGTTAGCTGTGGGTTTGTCATATATGGTCTTTATTATATTGAAGTATATTCCCGCTATTCCCACTTTGCTGAAAGTTTTTCCCCTCAAAATATGTCTTTATTGATTTCAGCGAGAGGAAGGGAGAAGGGGAACATCAATGATGAGAATTATAAAATGGCTGCCTCCTGCATGCCTCGTACTGGTGATTGAGCCCATAACCAAGGCATGTGCCCTCTTGGTTCATGGGTCAATGCTCAACCACTGAGCCTCATTGGCCTGGCTTATCCTTGATTTTGTTTATGTGATATATCACATTGATTTGTGGATATTGAAGTGACCTTGCATCCCAGTAATAAGTCCCACTTGATAGTGATCTTTTTAATGTATTGCTGAATTTGGTTTGCTACTATTTATTAAGGATTTTTACGTCTATGTTCATCAGGGATACTGGCCCTAAATTTTCTTTCTTCTTTCTTTGTAATGTCTTTACCTGGTTTTGGAGTTAGGATAATGATGGCTCATAAAATACCGTATTTTTCTGTGTATGAAACACTATTTTTTTCTAAAATTGTTAGACTGAAAATTGAGGGGCGTCTTATACATGGAAGTCAGCCGAGGAGGGAGCCACCCAGGTGCATAGCCACCATACCTTGTCAAACAGGCTTCCTCCAATCACAAGCCTTATTGTTACTGACGTCAGCTGATGCCATAATTGGAGGTGAAGGTAGAGAGTGTGCAGATGTAACAGGGACTGGAGTGTTCTGATCCCATAAAGATGTCAAAAAATAAAAAGATAAATACCGGTGAGTGATTGTCTTATTCTGCAAAATTCAAACTGAATGTAATCAGCTATGCAAAAGAGCATGGAAATAGAGCTGCAGAGAGACAATTTGGACCTCCTCCCACTGAATGTATGATCAGACAGTGGAGAAAACAGGAAGAACAACTCCGTAAGATGCCAAAAAAGAAGAAGGCCTCAAGAGGAAAACCAGCAAAATGGGAAAACTTGGAGCAGAGGCTTAAGACTTGGATTATGGAGCAGCGCCAGAGTGGCTTATGTGTGTCAACCAAGCTTATTCAATGTCAG
>NW_005371645.1:36866-52222 GCF_000412655.1 Myotis brandtii
ATAAAGTGATATGCTGCATAATATCATAGCACTGGTATGTAAACATTACCTGCGGTAATTACTAAATAAAAATGTGTTCTGCTTTATGTTTAAAATATTGATTTCTTAATTTGGGGTTGGAAAAGGGGGGGCGTCTTATACATGGGGGCGTTTTATACAGGGAAAAATACGGTCAGCTTGGGAGTCTTCCCTCCTCTTGAATTTTTTGGAATAATTTGAGAAGGATAGGTGTTAGTTTTTTGAATGTTTGATAAAATTCACCTAGGGAGCCATCTGGTCCAGGACTTTTATTTTGGGGAATGTTTTTTATTACTGCTTTAATTTCACTAGTTGTCATCTGTCTATTCAGATTCAGTGACTCTTCCTGATTCAGTTTTGGAAGATTGTGTATTTCTAGAAATGTACCTATTTCGTCCATATTGTCCAATATGTTGGCATATAATTATTTGTAGTATTTTTTAAATAATCCTTTGTACTTCTGTGGTGTTAGTTGTCATTTCTCTTTCATTTATTATTTAATTTATTTGGGTTTCTATTTTTTTAAAAATTCTGGTTAAAGTCTTATCAATTTAGTTTATTTTAAAAGAACCAGCTTTTGATTTCATTGATATTTTGTCTTGATTTTTAGACTAGGTTTCATTTATTTTTACTCCAGTCTTTATTATTCCTTTCTTTCTGCTGCATTTGGGCTTTGTCTGTTGTTCCTTTTCAAGTTCATTTAGGTATAAAGCTAGTTTGTTATTTGAGATATATATTTTCTGTTTCTTGAGGTAAGCCTGTATGAGTTATCCTCTTAGAGCTGCTTTGTCTGTGTCCCATAGATTTTGAGTCATTGTGTCTTCGTTTTCATTTGTCTCAGATATCTTTTGATTTCTTCCTTGATCTCATTTTAACCTGTCATTGTTTAGTAACATGTTGTTTATCCTCCATGTGCTTGTATTACTTTTTTTTTCCCCTAGTTTTCTTTTTGTAATTGTTTCTAGTTTCTACCATTGTGTTTGGAGGAGACAATTGCTAGGATTTCAATCTTAAATTTATTGAGACTTGCTTTGTGGCCTAATATGTGGCCTAAAATGTTTCATGTGCACTTGAAAAGAATGCATATTCTCCTGCTTTGGGGTGAAATATCAATTACAATCTATCTGCTCTAAAAATATCAATTAAATCTATCTGGCTTAACTGCTGTTTCCTTATTAATTTTCTGTCTAGATGATCTATTCATTGATGCCAAAGGATGTTAAAGTCCCCTATAATTACTGTATTACTGTCAATTTCTTTCTTTCTGTCCACCAATTTATTTTGTATATTTAGGTGCATAAATGTTTACAAGGATTATATCCTCTTGTTGGGTTGATCCCTTTATCATTATTTAGTGTCCTTATTGTCTCTTATTATAGCTTTTGTTTTAAAGTCTATTCTGTCTGATATAAGTATTGTGATTACAGCTTTTTAAACATCTTCATTTGCATGAAATGTCTGTTCTATCCCTTTACTTTCTGTCTCCAAGTGTTTTCTTATCTAAAATAAGTGTCTTGTACACAGCATATGTATGGGTTTTGTTTACTTATCCATTCAGACACCCTGTGCCTTCTGATGAGTGCATTTAATCCATTTACATTTACAGTGATTATTGATATGTATTTATTGTCACTTTATTTTGAATATTTCTTTTCTTCTTTTTCTTAAAGAAGTTCCTTTAACATTTCTTGTAATACTGGTTTGGTGGTGATGCGTTCCTTTTCGTTGTCTGGGAGGCTCTTTATCCCTCCTTTGTTTCTCATTGATAGCCTTGCTGGGTAGAGTAATCTTTGCTGCATATCCTTGCTTTTCATCAGTTTGAGTGTTTTGGGCCAGTCCCTTTTGGCAGTCTGTTTCTGTTGAGCAATCACATGACAGCTTTATGACAGTTCCATTGCAGGTAACAAACTCCTTTTTTGTTTTGTGTGGGTTTGTTTGTTTGTTTGTGGTTTTTTTTTTTTGCTGCCTTTAAAATTCTCTCTGTCTTTAACCTTTGGCGGTTTAAATATGATGTGCCTTGGTGTGAGCCTCTTTGGTTTCATCTTGTTTGGGACTCTCTGCACTTCTTGTAATTGTATGTCTATTTCCTTCTCCAGGTTAAAAAGATTTTCTGTCATTATTTAATCAAATAGGTTTTCAATGTCTTGCTTTCTCTTTTATCCTTCTCATACACCTATGACGTGAAGGTTGCTGTGCTTGATGTTGTCCCAGAGGTCCTTTAAACTATCCTCATTTTTATTCTTTTTTCCTTTCCTGTTCTGATTGGGTGTTTTCTGCTACCTTGTCTTCCAAGTCACTGATGAAGTCCTCTGCCTCATTTAATATGCTGCTGATTCATAATAGTGTGGTTTCCATGTCAGCTGCCCTGCTCTTTGCTTCTGACGGTTCCCTTCACCGCTCAGTGGGGACACTGCCCTGAGATACCCCTCCCCATTCTCACCTGCTACAGGTGCGTGTAAAGCCGGCTCATTTTGAGTCTCCACCCCTCCTATTGGTCACGACATGGCCTCTTCTTTATCTCCTTGTTATAGGAGTTCTGTCCAGCAAGTCTTTAGGGCGTTCTCCAGTCTAATTGTTCTATAATTTAGTGGTAATTTTGATGTCGCTATGGAAAGAGGCAATCCTAGCACTCACCTACTTTGACATCTTTTTCTCCTCTTCCTCCTTCTTTTTCCTCTCATTCTCTTTTTTCAATTTATTTTTCTCTCCCTCCTCCTCTACTTCCTTGCGCAGTATGATTTTTCTATCACATTACTGGTTGTCTTGGAAATTATGAGGTGTTTCTTTCACTGTCCTGCTGGACAGGTTTTTAATTTCCACTTGAAAGCTAAAATCTGAGAGCCTCCCCCTTCCACTGCAGTGATAACCAACCTTTATCGCATGTGTGCACACGTCAGCACTGAGCTCTCTGTTCATTTAACGCTCCGTGGTGCTTACTATTGTCCCCACTTTATAGAGCACAAAGTTAAGGCAATAAAGCTCCAGCAGCTGACCCAAAATCACAGGGCTGGGGGGAGGGCAGAGTCAGGACTCAGACGCAAGTCTTTCTGATCCCATAGCTCACACACACCTTAACCCTCTTAACTAGGGATGAGGAGTTGGAGGAGAAGGACGTTGCCAAAATATTTAAAATTCAGTGCAGTGTGAGAATGAGCAGACACAACGGAAACTGGGCTGACCAGAAAGGAAGACAACTGTTATTAATTGGTCGAGACCAGATAAATATCAGCTTTGTCTTGACTAAGAACTCCTGAATCAGCCTAATATAAAAGCACAGCATTTGTTTTTGTGGAATTTTGTTTGTTTGTTTGTTTGCTTTACTGCCATTATATAGACGAACTGAGATCTTTTGCTTTAAGTTAGAAGAAGGGCAAATGGCAGTGGCCTATAGACCTTCATTTTCCAAAAAGAAAAGTTGAATTAAGCAACTTGCCTATGGTTGTCCAACTAAATGGCAGAGAGAGGACCTCATCCAAGGTCCCCAGCTTCCAGAACCCAGACATTTCGAACACTGGGACATTTTTTATGGTTGTGCTCTCAGATGTCCTGCCTCAACTATCTATGAGGCTCAGAAAGGACATCTTCCAAATTGAAAAAGACACACAATGAAAAGATGATGTAGCTAGTTGTGTATGCCAGTGTTGATCTGTGAGATTACTTAGGTTGCTCTGATATTGACATTTCCTTGAGAGAGATTTTGATAATTGAGGGGAACACAATAGGATCTTTCAAATAGAACTGCCCCAGAAAAATATGGACAACTTTCACCAGAATAGAGATATTGAAAGTAATCCTATATAATAAAACCCTAATATGCACATCGACCAAATGGCAGAACAATCAGTTGCTATGATGCACAATGACCACCAGGGGGCATATGATCCCTGAGAGGGAGGTGACCAGCAGTGGCGATGGGGGTTGGGGGGACTGGCCAGCAGGCGACAGCCAAGGGGGGGTGCCAGCGGGGGCCCCCTCCAATGCCCCACCCACTGGTCGCCCCACAGATCGCCAGCCAGGCCTAGGGACCCTACCCTATATATTGGGAACAGTCTCTTAGATTTAAAAATTAAAACCTGGCAAGGCTACTCTAACACTGAAAAAACAGGATGATGAAGCAATGACATGCATGGACTCTGGCTTGTACATTTTGTGGTCAGCCCTGATTCTGACACTTAAAACTGTGTGACAAAGCCAATTACTTAATTTCTCTCTGTTTCAGTTTTTCCACCCATAAGATGGGGAAAATGGTACTACTGCCTAAGAAGAATCATGTTATGTACTACTTTTTATAATGAGGGCAAAAAAATGTAGCTGCCTATACAACAGCAAGACACGTGTCACCTGTATGAAAAGTATGGTCACTGGTGCATGTAGCATCCCGGATTGTGAGGGGGATGTCCGGATCGGGCCTAAACCAGCAGTCAGACATCCCCTGAGGGCACAGGCCAGGCTGAGGCACCCCCTTTTCCCCCGTGCACCGGGCCTCTAGTGAGATTAATAATGAGGTATTAATGAAATAGTGGCCTGCCTCCTGCCCATTGAGTCATCGCCTTCCTGTGTGTAAATAAATAATGAATTATAGAAATAACATTACCAAGGTTTACAGAATATCTCTCAGCTGCTTGAAAAAGCTGTCTCTCCCTGAGGACCAGTCCGAGGAAGATTTTAAAATTGTCTTGAGTTGCTGAGATTACCAGTTAGTAGTGAATAATCATTTCCTACTGGACTCTCAAATGTGCTTAATTACATTCAGAATAACTGGCTCAGCTTTAAAAATAAACTTGGATATTGCCTAAGTCCCTTTTAAAAATCGCTAAGGGAATATACAACCAATATAAATGACATTGATGTCTGCACAGTTCCCAGGGCAGCAGTGTGTCCTTGCTCAGTCTATGAAATGAGTATAATAATGGTGTCCTCTTGGGGTTCTGGTGAAGGCTGAGGATGCTAATCAGCAGCTGACTGCATCCCAGGCTGTTCAGTGCTTGATACATATTCACGCACTATTTTCATGAGGATATGAGGTAGGTACTACTGCTATCTTCAGAGGTGGGGATGCTGAGGCACAGAGAGGGTAAGCCACTTGCCTAAGGCGCACACAGCCAGTATGGGCTAGACCTGGAGTTTTAAGTCAGAGTGTGTGACCACAGAGCTCGTGTTCTGGGAAACAAGAAGGTTGGATTGGTATAGACGGTTTGTGATAAAACCCCATGAGAGGCCAAAGCAGCCGCCCGGAGCAGGAGAGGAGGTAGGCCATGGCTAACGAATGGGCCAGCTGCTGGGTCTTTAGAAAGTGGAGGTGAGAACGAAGAGTGTTCTCAGCATGAGGAGAGGACTGGAGGTCTGTGTGTCTCGGGTCCCCGGGGACCTACACTCCCTGGCTGGCTGTGTCCTGGGTGGGGGTGGGGGTGGCAGACATCAGAAGGGCATGGTTTTGTGGGGCACCGGAGAGGCTGCACCCAGACAGTTGTCCCGGGAGCTCTGGCCACAGCAGCGCCCCCCGCTGCTGCTCGGCAGGGCATCAGAGAGCCCTCACTGTCACCCAGGCAGGCTTGTGAATGCGGAGCTCTGGACGGCCCAGTGCGGAACGAACACTGCACTTCCCTCCGTACCAGCCCACACCTTCGAGCACCCCAAGAAGAACTGAATTTCTGATAGTCTCACCTGACGAGGGGTAGCAGTTGAATTGAAGTAATTTTTAAAAGGAAGAAATAATTCAATTTCAGATGGGAATAGAAATGAAGCATGATGGATTATTAGTTGATAATTTTGGAAGCTGGGTGAGAAGTACATGGAGGTTCCTTATACCATTTTATCTACTTTTGTTTCAGTTTCAAATTCCATTATAAAGAGATTAAAAAGGAAATGTGCTATTTCTTCCCCACCTGGGATTGGGGCTGCACATTCTTACTTATTGATAAATCAAAACCAAAAGGAATCTATAACCTGAGAGTCTCGGTGCTTGGTTTTGAGAGATGGAGACACGTACCCAGTCAAACAGCCATGAACACACTGAAGCTAAGAATTCCTCTGCAGCGTGCAGAGGCCTCCTTTGCTCACGTCAGTAGCTGACATTGGTACTAGGACTTCTGAGGACGCTGGCACAACTCATCCTGATTTCACAACTCCCCCATGGCATGGGAATAACAGATGTTATCTCCACTTTTCAAGGTAAAAAATCCAGATTGAGAGAGAGCTTGTAATTTTCCCAAACCCATATGAGAAGCATAGAAGCAGAAGTGGAGTCTCTAAAAAAGCTGAGCGCCATTTGCTTTTGTGGCCTCTCCGGAGTGCGGGGCACCACGGGAGTCATCGGGCCCGAGTCTTTCCTGGTTGGCTGGCCCCCGTGGTCCTGGGTCATTTATTTAGAAATAGTTAAATAATAATAGATTACATAAGCATCTCATTTTGTAGTTCTTTTTTTCAAAATTACCTCATTATTAAATGACATGCCCTTTAAAGCCACGTGCTCTGCAGAAGTCCAGAGAGAGGAAAGCGCTGAGACTGTGCAGAAGGAACACTGAGGGAGGGCAGCCGGCGGGCTCGGGCAGCGCCCGTTCCTGCCATGAAATCCCGATGCTTTCACTCCAGGGTGCGGGGCAGGAAGGGGCCTTGTCACTAAGAGGCCCTCTGACTATCACAGCAAATAGCATCTAGTTTTGCATTTGACACCTCATTCTTAGCTTTGCCAAACATAAAAAGAAGCAGTTGCTGTGTGTGTGTGTGTGTGTGTGTGTGTGTGTGTGTGTGTGTGTGTGTATACACGTGTGCATGAGCAACCTTGAAAATGAGCATAGTAGATGCCTTCCAGCTTTTTCTTGTTGTTAATCCTTACACAGGGATATTTTTCCCATTAATTTTTAGAGAGAGTGGAAGGGAGGGGAAGAGAGAGAGAGACAAAAACATGGATGTGAGAGAGACACATCATTTGATTGCCTTCTGCACCCACTCTGACGGGGGACAGGGACAGGGATGGAGCCTGCAACTGAGCGATGTGCCCTTGACTGGAATTGAACTCGAGGCCCTTCAGTCTACCACGGAGCCAAACTGGTCAGAGCTGGCTTCCATCTTTTTAATGTTATTTTCTCTGAATCTTTGGAGGTTTTCTCCTTAAACAGAGCTTTTGAAAAACAGAAGTTTAAAATGTTCCTTCCCACTTTACTCTTCCATTTTCCCCTCTTCCACAGAAGTATGTGCCCATTACATATCCCTCCGTGCCTTGTAGATGGAGGGAGGGAGACAGATGTCGCTTCCTGAGGCTCCGCCTGGGGCTCTTTCACAACAGAAAGCGCCTGCAGGCCAAGGCATCACCATGTGGAGGACCTTTCTGTGCTGTCCGGGGCATTGATTGGATTCGGTCCACGCAGTCCTCTTTACTTCCTGCAAACTTCAGCTCTGGACTGAAGTTACAAGGACTTATCATTGATGAGCTATGTGGAGTTCATTTTCACCCCCCTTGTCCTCCTCCCTGCCCTCCTTCTCCTCCTCCTCTTCTATCTTCTTCTTTTTAAATAAATCCACACAATTTTAGAAAGAATGTGGAGTTTGCTATGATCAAGTTTCTCTTTAACTTGCTCAGGTCATGTTCTTGGGAATTGGATAATCACAGCTATTCGATAGTGACTTACAAGGGCACTATATTTGGAGTTGGTTGTCCTAAACTCTACAGTTGATTTGACTTTTGTGGGTGTTTGAAGGAGATCAATGAGTATTATTAGCTCCCCCTCAAATTCATAACCAAATGAAAGATAAACTCACACGAGACAGAGGAAGATAAAAATACAGATTTTTTTTGTTGGTGATTTGCAGCCACTTCTGGACCCTGTGCTTGGCCCAAGTCTAGACCTTGGTGCATGTCACTGGAGCAAGAATTCATATTCAAGGAATTACTACTTACCCTCCGCCCGGGGCAGAGCAGAAAGATAAGCCTCTGAACCTGACTTGAAGGAAGTCCTGGGCTCAGCTCTTACAGCCTCACTGTTTGGAAGTAGGAACAGAGCATCCGCTGCCATCTCACCGCAGTGCAGGCAGACCCTGAACCGGAAGGGGAAGGCGATGGAGCAGGGCAGCAGCTCTTCCCCCAGCTTTGTCCCGGGCTTTCTGTGCCGCCGGTGCTCAGCCTACGGGAGCCATTCATTCGGTCCTTGTGCCGGCGGGCGAGGAACCGTCATCACCCTCTCCCTTCTGGGGCCGAGGAAGCTCGGGCGCACAGAGATTACATACTTTACTGGCAAGTCGTGGACTTGAACCCCACCTGGCCTCAGGGTCCTCACACCTAACTATTCCCCAAAACTGCTTCAGAAATGTTTCTTGTTTCTTGGGGAGGAGAGAAGATGGGGGAAGAAAGAAGGGCTGGGAGTGTTACTTCAGTGTGTTGCTAAGAAGCATGAGGAGGAGAGATGAAGGTTCCCATTATCATCACTGATTGACTGTGGGGCTGAGAAAGAGGTGGGTACTTCTCTCCTGTCCTCAGAGGGGGGGATGTGGCAGGTCGCTATGTTTGTGACATGCAGCTACTCTCTCCCCTCTTGCCACAAAACAACACTGAAGATCAATCACAACCCGGTTTGGGAGGCCTGAATCCTGTGCAATTTGGAGGACTCCTTTAAGAAAAAGAATGCAAAAGTCACAAATACAAAAATTCTGTTGGAAAGTGCATATCTAATAGAATGAGAAAAGGGGGAGTTTTGGACTCAAACTATGGAGTTTCTTTTGGGGTATGCTGGGCTTCTTTGGATGCTCTTTCTCTCAAAATTTGTTTGGTTCTTCTTCTGCAGACCTATTAGACTTGCAGGCCAGCTACCATTCAGGCAGTTAGCATCTTTCTGCACCTGCTTAGTAGGCAACGCGGGTCCCCTCTGACGCTTTACCTGTCATGCACAGAGTTCAAGACAAACTCCATGGTTTAAGGAATGGTCTTCGGTGGAGAAAGGGGAAATCACATAGGCCAAGATCAGCAAGAGAAGAGAAGACAGGAGTTCCACACCCTCTCGTTACTCCACAGAAGTCCACACTAGGGCCTCGTGCTGTCTTCTCTTCCGTGGGGAAATTGCAGGCTGCTTGGCACCAGGCACTTGGGACTGGGTGTCAGCGATTTACAGTTTTCTGGCAAACACAGCTGCCCAGCACCTGGACAACTAGGAGCCTGTGGGATGTGGCAACCTTTCTCACGAGGGAAAGGGAGCCCCTGGTCTCAGGAGAAGCTGAGCTCAGGTACAGCCTCTTGCAGGAGAAGGGGTACCACAGATCTTCTCAAAGCTGCATGTTGTCCACTTAATCTGGATTGAATACAAGGTCATCTCCAGATATTGTTGCTCATTGCACCACACAGCTTCACATTAACTGATGCTTTCAAATGGGTCACTACATAGCCCACTGTGTATTGAGCACTTGCTACATGCTCATTCCAAAGACCATATCTTCTATCATCCTACTAAGGCTGTGGGATAGGTATGCTGTCACCTCCATGTTGCAGAGAAAGGGACAGAGGCAGAGAGAGGTGTGTCTTCGCCGTTGTCACACCCAGCACAGGGCACATGTAGGAATGACTCTGATGCCAGAGCCAGTGTCCTTTGGGGCATACCTTCCGGCGTGGCAGGGAGGGAAATCCAAGGGGGAGAAAGCTGAGTTCTCCCCGGACTTGCTCTTCCAGCCTTCAGTGTGCGCCTGTAGGCAAGTCACTTCCAGACTTAGACCCGGCCTCACAGCTGGCCTGGCACATGGGGCCATGGACCAGCCTCACACACCAGGTCTGGGGAGTGGATGAAATGAGGTAATTTTCTCCATGGTAGAATTGTTAAAATGTTATTGTGAGATTGTGTCTTCTTCATTTTTGGATCTTTGGTGTCTGCTGGGTACTCAATGTTAAATGAATGAATGAAATGATAATTCCTATTGGGTCAACATCTAGAATTTCAGCATGAGTTGGAAAACAAAAGTAAAAACGAAACAGATAAAGTGAACTCAATTATATCCTATTTTAGCTTACACATCTTTAGAATAAGCCAATGGGGAGAAAATACCACACACACACACACCACCACCACCACCACCACCACCACCACCACCACCACCATTCACAGCAAATGATCCTCAAGCCTCAGAATGAGTAGGTAGATTACCTGACAAAAATTTCAATAACATTGAAGGACTTCCTTTCAAATGGTCACTGACATCACACTACCAGATTAATTTTTAAAAATTGATCTGTCTTGGGTGTATCTGGGAGATAAAAATGAAAGACTATAGTTCTTCCTTTCTCACCTTTCTAGTGTAACTTTCAGGTACAAATATAGATCGAAGTGTTGCTGTTGTTAAAATGACATACTTGTTCACATAGGCTAAGATTAGAGGGTTTCAGAAAAGAAATTCACAAGCGTGGGGTACAGTCCAGGAGCCCCTTTACTGTTAACTGTGCAAAATAGTAAGAAAGCAATCAGTTCACCTGAGTTTACTGAGCACCTGCGATGTGTTGTGGGTGAGTCAGACATTATAGAGATGTTCTGCCTTAATGTGTATTTGCAATGTGGTTGAAGAGGCAGGCATAAGCTAGGCAATTTCACTAATGATGCAGTTAGTGAATAAGAGTAAGGACTCATAACTAATAAAGGCTTAAATAATAAAATAATGGAATTAACTACATACGAAGGTGTCAGGGAATTAGTAGTCTTCAGGTTGATTGAGTCCTTCTGCCGGTTCAGGTTAAATGTCTCTGTGATAGTCTTAATAAGTAAGGCACCCTCACATGACTGTTCAGAGGCCAGAGGCTCTCTAGTGAGAGCGCTCCTTGCATACCTCTCTCTTTTATCATTTAAAAGGATGTTTGTCCAGAAACCCTCCCGGCAAGCATACCCTTATATTGTGTGGGCCAGTGGTGGCCCACAAGGATGTGCCTGGCTGCAATGGAACATGACAATGGAAGTGTCTGGGTTTTCCAGGCTCTGTGATAGGAAGCAACAAAGAAGTAAGGGAGTTGGGAATTGGCTATTGAAAAGCCAACCCAGATAGTCTTTGAAATTATTGGTTTGGGTTTCTTTGGATAAATACACAGAAGTGGAATCGCTGGGTCACATTCCCACCAACAGTGCACCAGGGTTTGCTTTTCATCACATTCACACCAACATTTGTTAGTTGTTGACTTATTGATGATAGCCTTTCTGACAGGTATGAGGTGATAGCTCCTTGTGGTTTTTAACTTGCATTTCTCTGATGATTAGTAATGTTGAGCATCTTTTCATATGTCTGTTGACCATCTGTATCTTCTTTGGAGAAGTGTTTATTCAGGCCCTTGACCCATTTTTTTACTTGGATTGTTTGTTTTGTTTGGTGTTGAGTTGTATGAGTTCTTTATAAATTTTAGATATTAACCCCTTATCAGATATTTCATTGGCAAATACCTCCCTCCATTCAGTAGGTTGTCTTTTAGTTTTGTTGACAGTTTTCTTTTCTGCGTAAAATCTTTTTAGTTTGTTGTAGTCCCATTTACTTATTCTTTTGCCTTTTGTTTTCCTTTCTTGAGAAGATGTGATATATTGCTAAGAGAAATGTCAGAGGTTTTATTGCCTATGTTTTCTTCTAGGAGATCTGTGGTTTCAAGCCTTACATGTGAGTCTTTAATTCATTTTGAATTTATTCTTGTATGTGGTGTAAGGAGGTGGTCTAGTATCGTTTTTTGTATGTATCTGTCCAATTTCCCCAGCACCATTTATTGAATACACTGCCTTTACCCCATTATATGCTCTTTCCTCCCTTGTCAAATATTAATGACTATGTAGGTATGATTGTCTGACCACTATCTGTACACCTAAAATTGGTACAAAATAGTATTGAATGTAAATTGTAATTGAAAAAATAATAATAAAAAAGAAAAGACAACCCAAAGTCAGAAACAATGATTAACTACCACATAAGTGGCACTGAGTTAGCTTTCCAATAGGATTTTCTGTGATAGTGGAAATGCCCTGTATCTGTGTGTCCAACATGGCTACTGAGCATGATTATGGCAGAGAAACTGAATTTTAATTTTATTTAAATTTAAATAAGCACATGAGGCTAGCAATTACACCCTGGACATTGTAGAAAAATGAGTAATATTTTCTTGGAGGTCAGAGGCGAAACAGACTTTAGGTTAGAATAATTTGGTGACTTTCATGGGGGATGACAAAAATGGATTTGAAGGGTAGTTGGAGTTTGGAAGTTTTTAAGAGCATGGGCTTATCCTAAATCAGGAAAGCAGAAATGAATAAAGCATTCTTAGGAGAGGGTAAACAGATCAGTTTGGCAGAAGTGGGTTTTTTTTGTGGAGGAGTGGGCAAAAAGCTCAAAAGCAGGTTCAAGTCAAATGGAGAAATTTGGGGGTGCCAGCTTGGACTGTGTGCAGTAGGCGACTTATGTTGTTGAGAGAAGAGTAAAGTATGAAGTGGTTTCCTAGGAAACCATTAACCTGATCATGGTAAGAAAGATTAACCTGGTGATGGTAAGAAAGATGGGTGCAAGGCAGGAAATTCAGTTACAACAGTGTTTTCCAGATCTTTCATGTTGTGGTGCATCTGCAAAATGATGTATATATTGCTCACTGGGGCGAATGGATGCGACAACGGCTGCTTGGAAGTTACCCACCCAGAGACTCCAGCTGCTCTGGGCCTTCATCTCAAAACTGTCAAGTGAGGATCACTGTATCCTCACACCTATAACCTTTTTACAGCCTGGGAGTGAGTTCCAGCACAGCTGGGATCTGCTTAGTTGGCAGACTTTCCTGAGCTAAAATAGGCATATGAAAGTGAAAGGGAAGAACATGAGATATTTTACAGATGAAATGGAAAACAATTAGGAACTCATTAGATGTAGGTAGGCTAGATTTTGGAGTTGACAGTAAGTCCCACATTTTGGGAATGGTGGGACCAGAAGTAAAAATACAACGTGAGATTGTTTTGAAGGCACATTGGGATTTCAGTTTAAGATGTGAGGTGAAAACTGGACCCCTAAGGTGGACTGTCTCATTGGTGGCCCCTGTAGCCATGTCCCTGTATAGTCCCCTGCCATATTGACTCTATTTGGCCATGTGACTTATTTGACCAATGAGACATTAGCATAATGCGGGCAGAGGCTTAATGAGTGTTGGCAATTGAGGTTGTCTTCTTGGAGCAGCCACCATGATGTAAGGAAGCTCAGGCTACCCCCACTGAATGGTGAGAGCCCCCGGGAAGCGAGATGCAGGGCTATGAGCACATCTGCATGTTCCAGCCCCAGCCCAACTCCTAGCTGAGTGGAGAGTGGGAGCAACTTCAGCTGAAAAATCACTCACTGAGCTCAGTCAACCCCAAAATAGATGAGAAATCATACACTGTTGTCTTAAGCCACTAAGCTTTGGGTATTTTGTTGGACAGCAATAGGTAATGGAAGCAGCATTCAAATAAAAATGTTCACTAGGTCCTTGGCGATATGGGCAGGGAGCTCAGGCAAAAGATCTGGGTCTTAGATCTAATTTTGCAATATATGCATGCTTCTGTCATAGCAGTTAAAATTAGATTGTCTGCTTCTTTCTCTTACTAGACTGTGAACTTTTTGAAGACAGGCACTGTTAGTTTGTGTGTTTGTTTGTTTTGTGTGTGTGTGTGTGTGTGTGTGTGTGTGTGTGTGTGTGTGTGTGATTCTTAATACACTGCCTGGTTCAAAACAGATGCTTAAGAGATCTGTGCTCAATAACGGAAGAGGAGAATGAATATGGTGAAGGGCAGTGGAGAGGGAATGGACCTTGGAATCAGAAAGACCAGGCTTGAACTCCAACCCTCCCAATTACCAGATGCAAGACCTTTAGGAAGTCACCAATTCCTACTGTAAAATGTAGGTAATGTCGGCTACCTCTCAGAACCTTCAAGAGGAGCAAATATCCAGTACACACTGAATAAACTATAGCTTTCATTATTGAAGATGAATAAATGACCATTGAAATGTGAGAGCAAATGAAATCAATAAGCAGAAAGTGTAGGAAGAGAAGAACTGTGATCCTGGAGAAGACACGTAAGGAAAAGAAGAAAGAAAATGAGAGAGAGAGAGAGAGAGAGAGAGAGAGAGTGAGACCATAAGAGAGGAAGCAGCACACCAAATGGAATATCAGGAAAAAGAACCAAGAGAGGGTATATTTTACTGGCTGAAAAGGGGCAGAGATTTAAGGAAGACCCAAGTCAACATTGTTACTTTATGGGGTATACTTTTGTGTGTTTATTAAATTTCAGATGCTGGTCCTTGACTGTTAGAAGGGATCCTTCGAAGAAAAAGATTAGGCTGTCTTGAGTGATCTCACTGCATCATAACTACAGACAGTAGATAAGACAGCTTCTGAGGTTTCTCTTTGTAATGTCGACTGAGTGCCTGCTTGGTGGGTGATAAGAAAGTTTAAACTTTATGTGGTTGGGCTTTCGGTGTCCAGTAGAATCACTGGCAGGAAGGAATTTGTGGAGGATTAAGAAAATCCTGGCAGGAAAAGGGAGCACTATTCGCATTAGGCCTCTTGGGAGAGATTAAACTTCAGAGACCTAGTGCTCTGAAGTCATTCCTCCCCGGGAGACAAACAACATAAAGACTAAAAAGACACAGTTCTTTGAAACATTGCAAAACATGCAATAAAACCAACAGCTCTAAAACAGACTCATCAGTTAGGCAAATATCTCTCATGCTATTGCCCTGGAACTGGAAAGAACTTAGGCCAGACTCTTAAGGATATCAGATTTTGAGGGTAAGAACTCTGATGTTTACATTTGTGAGTTTTGCTGTCCATTTTTCTTTATTAGATACTGGTGTCCTGATTTTGTTTTAGAGGACCATCTTCCTCCACTAAGTGTATATCTTTGGATGAAGTTGATACTATTTCCCCTCCATCCTCTGCTCCAGAAGTAGGTGTGTGGCAAATACCTAGGCAGCAGATTATCACACCCATGCAACCACGGCAATCAAGTCAGACAAGACCATTTACCTTAAGCCAAACCAATTCAGCCAATCAGAGATGATTCTGACATGTTGCCTGAGTTACTTTTCTTTTTCTTATTTTTTTTCTTTCATTCATTTTTAAAAGTTATCTTTATTGTTGAGAAAGCATTACAGATGTCTCCTTTCTTCCTCATTGACCCCCTCCACCCTGCCTCTACCCCCACCCAGGCCTTCACTGCACTATTATCTGTGTCTATGAGCTATGCATATCTACACTAATAAAAGAGAAACATGGTAATTAGGATACGACCGCTACCCTTCCCATTGGCTAATCAGTGAGTATATGCAAATTAACTGTCAGCCAAGATGGCGGCCGGCAGCCAGGCAGCTGATGCGAACAGGGAGGCTTGCTT